>NC_140801.1:36467579-37067579 GCF_037176805.1 Vigna unguiculata
CCCGAGAAGTGTGTGTTCAAGGTTGTTTATGGTTTTAAATTCCAAGTAACGTCTTGAAAGGGGTGTTACAATACATTAAATTGCATATTGTTTTGCTTATTTATTTTCAGTGAGTCTTGCTTATCTTGAAAAACCTTAGTGATCCATGTTAATCATGTGGTAGTAATTAGAGACAAGGTGCAAAGTTTGGAAAGAACTTGTAGTGCTATGAATGAGGGTAGTTCACTAAATTGTGGGGTTCATATGTTAGTAAATATAGACAAATTGAGTTAGTGAATTTGTATAATCTCAAAACTGTGAAAATTTGCTTTGTATGATCTTTAAAAAAGAGTTGAATAGATTCATCATTGAATCTAATTTCCAAGAATTAAAACTAAGGAAACAATTGGATTTAGTCCTTAGGCTAACCTTTTAATGCAAACATATTTTGAATCTTTTTGAATTTCGTCTTGCTCGAGGAGAAACAAGGTTTAAATTTAGGTGTGTTGATAAATGTCTAATAGGAGATAATTTTAAGATGAATTTAACACTTATCTTGCTTTGATTTTAATGAATTTCTATATAAATCACCCCAATTTACCTTGTTTATAGAATCCATTATCAACAAAGAGTCAAAGTGGAAAATTGAAGAAAATGGATGAATTTCAAGCAATTTTGGGCAAAACAAACATTGGTGCAGCTGAGCGACAAACTTGAGGCTTGAGCCATACTAGCAAACTCATTGTAGAAAGAAAACTAAAGCACTAAACATAAGGCTAAGCCATGAAGACTCCTTATTTAGGAAGCTATCTCATGAGTTGCAACACCAAATCATGAGGCTTGAGCCATAATGAAACTGACCTAGGGACGGAACCTCAACAGTTGGAGCCACAAGTGTTGTAAGACCCGTGAAATTTAATTAAATAAATAATTAATTAATAAATGCGGTTAGTGGATGCCTTTATGGCATTAAATGTTAATTTGTGTGACATGGAATAGTACTTGCTCAAGTGGTTAAGAGTACTTGGTCATGTTGAGAGGACTTGTGTTTAAGTATTGTGTGCCAATTATGTGTTATTTAATTGATTTTTATTTTAATAACTTGATCATGATGAGTGATAATATAATCCTAGAATTTTAGGAATTATTATGAAACATGAATTGGTTGAATGGTTGTGCATTAATTTGACATTTGTATGGTTGTGTGTTCGAACTTAGGCCTATGCAAAATAATTTTCTTTTTGCCAAAATTTCTTTCGGCATAAATGTGAAAGGCCAGAAACCCTAGATGTTGAAGGGGCCAAGAGGGGCTAGAAAAATAGCCACTAATGAACCTTGAATGACAATTAAATTCAGCTTAATGCAAATTTTCGTTTTCCCTTCCATCATTGCTAATTAAGGCAAAATTAAGATAGAATTAAGGGTGAGAGAGGGTGTTTTGGAGTCTGTCATTTGTGAACATTGAGAAAGGAAGAATTATGAGCGTGTGGGCTGACTCCTCCATGTGTAAAAAGAGAGGATGACTCCTCCATGTGTTGTATTTTAATTACATGTTTGTGACTTAGTTTATGCTTGTTGGATGAATTGATCGCTTGTCTTATTTAACTGGCTTGGGTTTGAGTGAGAATTGATTCCAAGTTATGTTCCAATTAATTGTCTTACATGCTTGAAATAGATCTTAAATATGCTTAAATATTCAATGTATAACTAACATGCTCATACACTTGTACCAGTTTTTTCCTTCTTCATTACCAAGCCAAACAATAGAGAAGTTAATGTTCACTAAAATTAAAATTCATCACATATCAATCAGATTTACAAATAAGCCAAACAATAGAGAAGTTAATGTTCACTAAAATTAAAATTCATCACATATCAATCAGATTTACAAATATTCAATGATGACTCGAGAAGCTAGAAATACCACGAAAACTGATTTTTGTTTTATGTACATTATTACAATGTCTAAAAAGATCAGCTTTTGTTATAAACTAATATTTTTTTAAAGTGTTACGACCAGTCTAATTTCTAATATATATAAAATTTATAATTATAATATGTATGGATTTTTTTATGCCCGCCACATATATAGAGAGAGAGCAGTCATTAATTTTATTTAGGTCCTTCATTTTTGATAAAATATTCTTAAACATTCACTGTATAACTAACATGTTCGAAATTTTATCCTTCAATTTAACAGAATGTTCTTAAACATTTAATGTATAACTAACTTGCTCGTATTTGTACTTGATTTTCTTTTCTTGACCAAACTAAACGACACAAAAATTATTATATCATTAAAATTAAAATTCATCGTATCTCAATAAAATTTACAAATATTCAATAATTACAACTCGAAAATAAAGAAATACTACAAAAATTTGTTTTTGTTTTATATACATTATCACAATACACTAATATTAACTCAATAAAAAAATCAATCTTTATTTTAAAACTATTATTTTCTTTTCAAGCGTTACAACTAGTATGGTTTGTAATATATATAAAATTTATAATATAATATCTATAGATGTTTTTTGTACCATATATATATATATATATATATATATATATATATATATATATATATATATATATATATATATATATATAATATACACACACGCGCGTATATGTATACATAGACTGTAATCATTTAACTTAGATTTTGCTTATCTAAATCTTATCCTTCATTATCTATATAACGTCTTTAAACAATATGTATAACTAACATACTCGTATTTATGCTTGACTTATTTTCCTTTTCTTTGACCAAGCTAAACGACACAAAAGTTGTTATATTATTAAAATTAGAGTTCATCGTATCTTAAGAGAATTTATAAATATTCAATGGTTACATATGGAAAAGCTAGAAAAACCAAAAAAAAGTTATTTTTGTTTTATGTATAATTAACATGCTCGTACTTATGCTTTACTTTTTTTCCTTTTCCTTGATCAAACTAAATGACACAGAAGTTATTATATTATTAAAATTAAAGTTCATCGTATTTTAAGAGAATTTATAAATATTCAATGGTTATGCATGAAAAAACTAAAAAACCACAAAAAAAACTTTAAAAAAACTTATTTTTGTTTCATGTACATTATCACAATACAGTAATATTAACTCAGTAAAAAAAAAAATCGCTCTTCGTTTTACTAATATATTTTTTAAAGTGTTACGATCGACTATTATAGTTTCTAATTAATTAATATATATATATATATATATATATATATATATATATATATATATATATATATATATATATATATAAAAAATTTATAATTATAATTTCTGTGGGTTTTTTTTATATCTGTTGATACCCATATATGTTCACAAATATTTTTTATAATTTACTTTTTATTTTTAATTAAAATTATATAGAAACAATTGTTTAAAATATTAGCTTAGATAACCAATAAGTAATTTTAAAGTAAAGTTGAAATAAAATTGAACACCAAATTATTAATAATGCAAATAAATTTTGGATTTGTAAAAATTAAATTTAAATGAATTAATTGACCACAATGTAAATTTAAAAAATTAATATTTTTAAAAATAGCTCCAATTTTATAGATGTAAATAAAAAGTTACAATTACGAAGTCTAATTATAAGTTGTTCTTCAAGGACCGGTATTTCTATCTTTAATAATTTTATTTTATCACTTGATTTAAAAAATAATAATTAAATAAAACTCATTAACAATTATTAGTGAGTAGGTAGTATATTCGGGTTGGATACTCGTCTTATCAACAATTGAATAATTAAATATTTAGACTTATATTCAATTTTAAAAAAAAAAAAAACTTTTTCAAGACTTCCAACCATTAATCAAACAAAATTAAGGTTTCAATAGATGCATTATATGTTAAGTAAGAAATTTTTATATCAATTTTCCTGTTATAAATGAGGTTTATTTTATTTAATTTTTCTTCCTATAAATTAAATCACTAATTTTAGTACAATGAAATCCAAAAATGTCATTTCTCTACTAACGTATAAGTGTTGCACAAAATTTCTTTTGTTAAAACATAATTATTAGCATATTTGCCTAGACTTTTCTATAAATTGATTGAACCCACTATGGTAACCAAGTAGAGCACGCGTATGGATCCTCTACAGTAGTGCATTTGTTCTAGCAAAATATACACCTTTTATGACCAATCATAAAATATTTTATTTTATATTCTCAATTTTTATAACCATTCAAACACAATCAGACGGCCAATAACTTTACTACAAAGATAGATCAACAGTAGCCAATCCAAGTGCAACTGAGCACGCAAAACCTAATGCTATATATAAGGACACCCAACTTCACCATTTCTCTTACAACTCTCATATAGCTATTGAATCACACTACCATAGGTATGTAACTCGACTTCAATAAATGTTTTGAGAACAACTTTCTCAAAACTTTTGCAATTTTAATTTCTCTAACAATTTTTGTGTTTTTAAGTGTTCTAGTTATTGTTTGCGATTCTTTTATTGAACTATGTTTAACTAATGTTCCATAAATTGCATTTTGTTTTTCCAATACAAGAGCATTTCCTCCAAGACCATGGCCAACCAAACATTCACAAGCTTACTCACCAATGACAAGCAATTTGCTGCTCTTCATTTGCCTCCTAAGGCCCCAACTAGCAATAAAAACAAGTCTATTGTGAATGAAGGTGGTGAAATCTTATTTCAAGCAAGAAATGTGTTGAAAACACATGAGAATCCTTCTCTGATGTATCTTGGGACAGAACATGTTCTTGCTCCTCCAAACGATGATGTCGAGGATTTGGATCGTGACTCAGACTCCAAATTGGAGGCTCAAATGAAAAGGTAAATAATTTTCTATACAATAGTTCTACTTCATTTTCTTTTAGTGGGAAGTTTTATGAGTTTGAATGAGTTTGAGTATTATTACCCATGTTGAGTACAAACATTTGATTACGATGAACTAATAGGTTTAAGATTTCGAGATGTAAAGATTTTAGTTCAACTATTGCACGTATTGAGTACAAACATTTGATATCTAAGAACTCAATATTTTAAGATTTTGAGTTTGAGTAGTGCGGATATTGGAAAAAAAAAATGAGAACAAGATAATAAAATCGATTTCTTTAAATAAATTACATGAGTTTAAATCTTATAGATGAAAGAAAAAGTAAAAGACGATTAGATGTGATTGATAATTCTTTCAATCTCAAATTTATTTTAATTTTATTTGAGTCAATTACTGCATCCAAATAATTTTTCATTTTATAATTCATAATTGTATCACAATTTTTTCTTTACAAAACATCTAAATAGATTAAGAAAGAAATGTATATTTAAATAGTCTCTAGTCTCATATTAAGTAACAGGAAATTATTAGATGTATTTAAACAAGTCCTTCGATTAAAGTTTAAAAAGGAATGAAAGGATTAAAATCACTTTTTCATTTTCTTTGTGAATGAGAGTTTTTCTTTAAAAACTATTTTCTATTTTTACAAAATGTATCGACCTTAATAAATCGATTTAAATAACATCATTATGGTTAATTAACACATCTGAAAAAAAAATTCTTTTAAACATCGATTAAATCGTTAGTTTAAGTTATGTTCAATAATCTATATTGTGGCACAATGACGGATGATAATAATGTTATTTTAATGTACTTGATATCGAAATAGTAACATTTTTAATAAAATTTAGTTATTGATAAAGTTGGTAAGTAATTTTCAATTTTTTTAAACTCGTGTATATTTTTTACAAAAGTAATTTTAATATAATAAAATATTAAAAGTATTAGAAAATCAAAAAATATATTAATTGTGTCAGTGATATTTAATCAAAACACGTTTTGTATAGAAAGCAGGCTAACAGGGTATATTCTGCGAGATATCGGCTCCGCAAGCAAGCCAAAGCACAAAATCTGAAAAACCAAGCTGAGGCACTTGAAGTGAGTATTCTTCTATATATAATTAATTATTTTTTATTAGCATTAAATTTCTGAATAGTTTAATCTTCTTTCTACATTATCCTTAATGTTTCATATTATTCATTTATCGAATACTCATTCAATTGTGTCTGATGTAACTAATTAATGTTAGAAGAAAAAATAATAACTACGTAATTTATGATATCGGTATTTTCAATCATACTAAGAGAGAGAGAGAGAGGAATAAATTATATCATTAATGTGACATTTATTATTTTTCACTAAAAAATTAACTAATAGAAAAAGTTTATATGACAAACAAATATTTTCCTAGAAATAATATCTTTTTATAAGGAATTAGGAGAGTAAAAGCTTCGTCCAGGCCTAGCTTATTGTTTATAAATTACTCATGGTTATCTTTGTTTAGAAAAGTTTTTCTATCAATACCCATGAAACAAAAATTGAAAAAGATAAATTAAAATGAATTTCTTACATGCAAAAATAATATGACATAAAGATAAATTAGCGGCCATCAAAGTGGTATGGTAGATTATCAACCTATAATACAATCTTAAAGTAAAAGAAAGTAAAAGAGCAGATAATTTCTACTATGAAATGAATATTATAATAATTTTTTTCTTTGGCAAAAAAGGAATTCAGTATGATAGAAATGGTACAAAAATATATATAGGTAATATATTTTGATGTTAGAAGGTTTTATAAATTTAATTTTGAAAGAAACGTTAATTTTTTCTAAGAAAATTAGACATGTTATTCTTAATTAAGTTCTGTTGTTGATACAGAAGAAGGTTATAAAACGTTTTATTTATTAATTTCTCTTTATATATAATTTTAGGTCTTTGTATGCGGATTGGAACACTTATTTATGTACTTGTTAATAAAAAGAACAATTTCTTACATGAATTTGATTGAATGAGGTTTATAAAAGCTAATTAAGTGTATTATATATTTATCACATAATGATTATTAGGGAGAAGTTAAATAGATATTACATGTGTGTGTTATTTATGACGTAGGCTGAAGTTGCAATGTTTCGATCTCAACTGTTATACTGGAAAAGTATCCATGACGGAATAGCTGAAGAGAATGCTGTGATCAGAGTACAATGCGACAGTGCTAGTAAGCTCGTTGCTGAAAAGGAAGGTAAACAGAATAATGTGTATATACCTAGTTGTACTTATAATAGTAAAATTTAGAGCATTACTTATAATAATAGTTGCACATCTTTTCCTCTTCTAAGACCCTTTAATGCACACAAGTTACATTTTCTATCACATGCATGTTTTACATTAGGTTATAGCTCAGTATTTACTTATTTTACCAAACATTCATAGTAGTTAAAAATTAGAGTGTGATTTATATAATTTGATAAACAAATAAATTAAATATCGTAATTGTTCAAATATTAATGAACAACATTTTAATATTTAAAAGCATCAATTGATAAAAACCTTGTTCACAATTGATGAAAAAACAATAAAAGGTTGTTGTTGGTGGATTATGGATTAACTCAACTCGAATTCATTTAATTTGTGAGTTAAGTAAATTAAATCTAATTTGATCACATTTTAAAAAAGTAAAAGTTTTCAAGCCAACTTGACTAAAAAGCATGATAAGTTGGATTATGTCACAAGTTGAAACCTATTTTAACATGTTTAAGTAAAAGTGTTATATATGTTTAATATATTACCCATAAATTCTATAGTAATGCACATTTTTGTTTCTTTCTCTTTGAATACTTTAAATTATTATGTGCAAATGGAAATGATTATTGATAAACAAAATATATGGATAGTTATTTAATAAAGATTTATTCATTTTTTTCATTCTTATTACCAACTAATTATAAATAGTTGTTTTTTCAGCTTTGAATTGGGCTCTGCGGCAAGAGATAGATATGTTGACTCAGGGTTGTTGATTTAAGGATAAACATTTTGTGGAGAAAATTTCAATGAAGAAAGAAGACATCATAAGTAAGATGAAACATTGTCATCGTTAACCTATGGATTATGACCCAATGGATAACATATGGCAATTTATATGAATAAAATTTTATTTGGAACAATCTTCTTTATTCTGAATAAATATCAAAGTATCTAAGCTCAACCATTTGTCATTCTAATCATTAGTGGCCACATTATTACTTTGGAAATTAGACCTAAGTATTTGTTGAGGGTAAAACATTTGATAGATGATTTCTTATTTATCAACAATAAAGAATATATTAATAGACAATACTCGTAGTGTTTCAATCCTTTTACAAAAACATAAGCACAATAACTCTATATTTCATGGTATACTCCTTTAAAATTATTTTTATAAGGATAGAAACAAATATATAACATTTTATATTTTCTTTTTTACTTTTATATTTTGTTCTATGATATCCTTTCTTTCTTGTGTTTTAGGTTTTTTTTTTCATATTTTGTTTGGTAGCTAGTTATGCATAAATGCTTCAATTTCCAAGTTAATTGAGATTTAAGTGTAAAAATAATATATATATATATATATATATATATATATATATATATATATATATATATATATATATATATATATATATATATATATATATATATATATATATATATATATATATATATATATATATATATATATATACCTTAGATTTATGTATCTCAGCTTTCAGTTAGGTTAAATGTCCAAGACATCTTAATATTCAATTAATTTTGAAATATCTTATTATTTTCCTAATGGAAAATGATATTTTAACCCACTTTTTTTGACCCACTTTTAACCCATTGCTTTAATCACCATTAGATCATCTTTTTTTATTCTTTTTAGTGATGTGATGTGATGATCTAATGGTGATTAAAGTGGTGGGTTAAAAGTGGGTCAAAAAAAGTGGATTAAAGTATCATTGTCCTTTCCTAATATAGATTACATTAAGGGGTCGAGCCATAACAGATCGTCTTGACACGTAACTAATACAAAGACTTGTGCCGTAAAATTAATTTAAATAATAACTTTTTGACTCATATAGTACAATTATTTAAAATAATAACTTTACCACTTTGGAAATATGGTTTCGATTTTCTAGTTGATGTGACAAGGCCAGGTGCTACTTTTTCATTCACTTAGTAGTGAGTTTCCAACTCTTAAGGATTGGACTGATAAATTACATATGTACTTTGTTTCTTTTTCAAATGAGGGCCACATCGATAACTTTACTTAAAAATGCGAAGTTTATAACAAATATTTCTCATATATTTGTTTACATAGTATTCGCCGTGAAGCGAGGAATTTCTTGATAGTCGAAAAGACTTCTTCTCACGATGAGTCTCATATGAACTTGCTCGACTTTTGCATTAGTTGGATTACGAATATAACTTTTTGTGAGCTTTGGCACGAATAATGAGAGAGAGGTGAATCATTCTACTAGTTATTGTGCATCTTTTAGGGGGCTACATATCTCAATTAGTGATTAATATTTATCAGGATTTGGCTTGATTCCCTTATATGTCATAATAAATACAAAAAACTTTTTTCTTTCTCCAAATATGCATTTCTTAGAGTTTGACTCATTTTGTATCACCATTTATGAAGACTCCCCTTAAATCATTGACATGTTGTTAATACGAGTTTGACTTAGCATCATGTCACCTACAATCAATCATATTTTTGAAGATCTTATTCACAAGTCTTTGGTAGTTGGCATTTTTGTTATAAATACCATTTTTTCTTTGTCACGAGAATGCATTTGAATGTGATTGCATTTAGAATAAGCACATAAGAAGCTTAACCTTTTATGTACTGTGACAATTTCCATAAGTCAATAAATAATTGGTAAGGTATAAATCTTTTCAGCACACTTGTTGAGATCGAAATTTTATGGGTTATAAAAACATGAAAAATATGATATGATAGATATAAGATACGTTATATGAAAGAACTTATTATTTTATTTTATTCATATATATATATATATATATATATATATATATATATATATATATATATATATATAACAAATTGTAACTGAATATATAAAATATTTACAATATCTCAATCTTGATTTATTAATTTTAAAATAATAACTAATTTCTAAATTTGAAATATATTCTTATAAACAAAAATATTCATGGAAAACTAATTTAATAAACAAATAATTTAAGTAAATCTTCTCAAAAATGAGTTTTATAATAAATCTTTTATTTTCTAAAATAGTAACTTTGCCTTAATACAAAAATGAGCAGTTTGGGAGACATGGAACACAAAGGCCAATGTCTATGAATGATCTCACTGGTTTGGAGATTATTGCTTTGTTGGAGCAATTCAAAAATTCAAACTTTAGTCCATGCGAAGTATTGTTCGAGAATACAGAGTTGATGAGAAAGTAATTCAAATACACTCTTATAAAAGAGATCAAGCCATGAATGAGGTCGTCTTACAGCAGCCTGCTGCTAGGCTGCTCTTGAATTCAACGATAGTGAATTTGAAATTGGTTTGGATGAAGTTGAAGTTGATCAATGCGATATTATCTTTAAATTAGTAGAAAATATTATCAATTTTGATCTCAATATGAGTGAGTTGAAAGATTTTCCTTATTTATTTATGATTGGTTAAATCAAGTTAAGGGTGCACTCTTCCCCCTTCGTTGCTTCTTACAAAACAAATTGAGGTCGTCTTATAAAAACTTTACATGATTTTTTGTGAAAATAAAGTCATAAACTTATTGATCCGAGAATTTTTCCTTTACAAATGCAGATTTAGACGGGATGCAAAGTTAAATGAGTACGGACTTAACCGAATGTCTACTATAATTGGTGTGTATATGTGTATTTAGATATGACAAATAAATCCACCCCCATGGGTATTGCTCGAACCCGACCCCATTTTGATGAGAATTTCCACATTGACTGGATATGAGTATAGGGAATCTTTGACTTTTTCAATTGGGTATGGGGATGAGTATGAGGATGTACATATCCCCGATATAATACCCATCCCCACCATATCTTTGTCCCCATTTAAATTATTAAAAATATTCACAATTAATTAAGTAACCCTATATATATATATACTTTCTATTTTTTATTTCTTCTCATTATTTGGTTTATCATGAAACTCATTCACATCTCCAATATATTTTTCATCTTATCATAACCTTTATGTAATTATGTTAAAATGATATATGTCAATTAAATTTTTTTTTGTCTCACATCAATTTAAGTGTTTAATAGCATAAAATTTTCATTTACTAGGTAATATAAAAAAAATCTTTATTTATTATTAATAATTTTTGTTTCATTTAAAGAACTCTTTTGTTTTGTTAAAATAATTTTCATTATTTTTCAACCATTGAGTATATATGTTGATATTTGAAAAGTTTTCTTATATCTCTAAGGTATTTTTCATCTTATCATACCCTTAATTATATATTTATTTTTCTTGTGTAATTTCTTTCAATAGTCTCTCAAATTGTTTCTAATACACACATTTGTTAATTTTTTAATATTTTTATTTATTGTTTATTTTTATCATGTAAAATACTATTTCGATATATTTTATCTAATATTTTTTTTTTGTTCTAATTCATTATCAATCATACTGTAACATTTTTACTATAATTGTATAAATAACTTTTATTTACTACAATATAAAATTTAATGTAATTTTCATGAATATTTTTTTATCATCATCCAACATATATTGAAGTTCAAAAGATATAAGATCTATGTCAAAATTTTATTATTATATGTTTATTATTTGTTCTTTGCATCATTTTCATCAAGTGATGTATTATACTTTTTATTAGTGTATAAAAAAGAGATTCATTAAAATTTAAAAAATTGAAGTAAATTAATATTTAAAATATATTTTAATTTGAATATTTGTTTTTCTTTTATATCTTTTAAAAATATTTTTAAATTTTATCAACTAGCTTTCATTAATGTTTGCAAATTTAATAAATATTTTGGTTCTCATGAAATTTTATTTGGTATTCTAATCTAAAATGTAAACAATTATAATTTATTTTAAAGTATTTGATATCGAAGAAACAATCATCCTCCTAATATTGAATATTTAATAATATTACGTTTCCTTTACTATATTTTTTTATTATTTTATAAAAATTAATTAAAATTAATATTGAAGTAATAAGAAAATATATATAAGTATGAGTACGAGATTATTCATTACCCGGTGGGGATGAGGACGAGAGAAAAGTTTGATACCTGTTAGATTTGGATATGAGATGAGAATGAATTTTTTTCTACAGAAATAAGTATGGGATAACGAACCTGTCCCAATCCTGTCTCGTCCCATTGCATATTGATTATGATAAAAAAAATATAAAATAGAACATTACATAATATTTTATTTAAATTGAGAAACTTAATTGCAGTTTTTTTTTTAAATTAAACAATACATAAAATAGAAACGGAGAGAAATTAATGATTAATAAATTAAATTGTTTGGTTAATTGCATCAATTAAATAATTTATTTAATTACATCGCTTAAATATTTAATAATTTAGAATATTTAAATCATTAAATAGTGTAATTAATTAAAATCATTAATTCACCTAATTAATTTAGTTAAATAAAATAAATTAATTACATTAGTTAAATTATTTAAATTAATTAACCTAATCAATTTTATCAAGTTAATTAAATTAATTAATGTGATTAAATTAATTATATTAATTAAATTTATGAAATTGAAATAATTCAATGCATTTAATTTGTTAATTAATTAAATATCGTAACGGAGGGACAAACGCACTGATTAACAACCTCAGTAAGAAAGGAACAAGCGGATGAGCCATTAGACACAATCTCAATTACTAGAAATTTACTATAACAAATTCATATTTTTACCAATCTGAAATTTTTTTCGTAAAAATATTTGTAAATTTTTTTATGAAAAAAAGTTAACAAAAAATTCACACTAATTTTTTACAAAATCTTTTGTATAAAGTATTTTTCACAAAAAAAAATATTATAAAAAATATTTATAAATTTTAAAATTTTGTTAAAAATAATTATTTATGGAGGAGTTATTTGTCAATTAAAATTTAAAAAAGAAACACAAGTTTTATTTCCAAAAATTTTTAACAAATTTAAAAAAATCTCATGAAATATGATAAATTTTAATTTTGAATGTCACAATGTTTATCATAAATAAAAAAAAAACTTCATCTAATTTTTATTATTTATGGATCCTAAATTTTCATAGTACTTCACCCATTAAATGTTTTCTCCACTTTTTTTTTGTCAATTATTTTTTTCTATTTTTTGCTTATTTTAATTATTTTCTTTGTGGAATATCTGTTTATATTTTCTCACTCTCTACAAACACCTCTCTCCTTTATTTTTGTTTTTCTTCTTCAACCCTCTCTTTAATTTCCAAAATCGTTTCTTTTCATTTTCTTGATCACATTGCACCACTGAGCGAATGAAGTGTAGATCAACGTTTAAACAATCATATTTTTTGGTAAAGTAATCATTTTTGTTGTAAGACCCACTTTTTCTGCCCCAATGTTTAAGGGCTTACCTTAATCTGTTGGACCTAAGGCTGACCCATAGGGTGCCCAAAACCCCTAAACCAACCCTAACCCCCTTCATTCTTGCATTTTCCAGAAACTGTTCCCATCCCCTCTCCCTTTGCTGCTATGTGAGCTCTGCTAGGGTTTGGCTCCCACTCTTCATTCAGCTAGAAGAACTCCATTTTATTCCACTGTTTCTAGCTCTCGAATCTACTCTTGGAGCTGTAGTGCTCGTTGGCTTAGGTGTCAGTGTCCTTGGCTAGCATTTTCTAGGTAAGGAAAGTTAGGGTTCTTCAAGTTTTGTAGCATATTGCCTGTTCTGTTGTGATTCGTGTTTCGAATGTCTAGTTGATGTTGTACCTGCATGAAAACTGAGTTGGATATTCCTTGAACTGTGTTTTTGAATGTTGCTCGCGTGAAAAATAGGAGAGACCTGTTAAACTCGCCTAGGCGAGTGTGTCTTTAACTCAAACGAGAAGCTCTCGCCTAAGCGAGGAGCTCTCGCCTAAGCGAGAACAACAGTGGCTCGCACCCTCCTCTGTTTCGAGTTGTCGCCTGAGCGAAGGCCTCTCACCTGAGCGAGAGCAATCTCGCCTGAGCGAGATGAGTTAGCTTGAGCAAGAACTCAAAGTGCCCCTTGTTTGAAATCTCGCCTAGGGGAGAGCTATTAGCTTAAGCGAGGGATCCCTCTCGCCTGAGCGAGAGTTGCTAGCTTGAGCGAGGTTGACAACAATGTGCTTGAAGGATTATATGTTTCCATGTTTACAATTGTTGGTTGCATGATTTGTTTGGTTTGCCCTATTTAAAGCATGAAGGGTGTAAATATGCATGTATTATGTAATTTATGGGAATGGAATTGATGAACTTGGTATGATTTGTGTATGGAACATGATTGGATCGTTGGTTGATTATTGGCATGAGGTTTGGTATGCATGAAAATTCTATGTTTGGTTGGTGAAACATGGCTATGGTATGGTTAGGACGTAATTCCATGAATCTCTTGGTGAGATCTCATGGTGGTGCCTCATGGATTAAGACGTAATTCCATGTCCTTCTTGGTAAGGTTTCGTGGTGGTGCCTCATTATATAATTTAGTAAGGATTAGAGTAAGGATTGCATCCTGAAACTCTAAAGAGTTAGTTAGTCTCACGTAGAGCGTACTGACTCGAGTGCTGGGAGTAGCAAGAGGCCCTAGTCTTTGGCAGAATAATGGCCTTAGATGTTTGAAGGCTAACCTTGTGCGTGGTAGAGTGAAACCCATTGACAATGGCTCTATAGAGCAGTAAAGGCCACCACAAGTGCAAACATCTAGTGAATCCGACTGATTATATGTATCCGGATATTTGAGTCTTAGAGACTTACTTGTTTGCTATCACATGCTTGGTTGGATTATGTATTCTTGGCTGTTAAACTGTATGATCAAATGTATGATAAAATCTTTTTACGCTAGCTTACCCTTTTTGTTTGCTTGTTTGTCTTGTGTGTGATTTTCTCCTTTTGCGATGATCATCAATTTATTGATGGGAGCAGATGTGGGAACCTCTCGTGGTCATTAGGGTGATGGAAACTCCGCTACATAGCTAACTCTTGGGTTGGATTCCCTTGCTCCGAGTACACTTTTAAGACATTGTGGCCTATGTACTGCTTTGCTCTTTGAGCATGTATTTTGAATAACTGTCAATTGTTTTAATCTTGTTCTTCCGTTTATGGCATCGTGGTGTGTCAATAGAAATCTCTCTATTTATTAAGTTTATTTATTAAATAAGATGTTACATTTGTCAATAGAAATCTCTCTATCCTATTTTTTAATTGTTTTTCCTCTGAATATTTAGAGGTTTCATATATTTAATTATAGGAAAAAAAATATTTCAGCTGGTATTTTAGATGTTTCAACTTTTTTTTTTATCAAAAAAAAATATTTTGTTTGGTAAACGGGAAACTTTGACTCAAAAACTTTGACTCAAAGGGAATTCAACTACACTTTAAAATTACTTAAACTCAAACTATAAGGTTGTACTAATTATATACTTACTTTGCAATATATATATATATATATATATATATATATATATATATATATATATATATATATATATATATATATATATATATATATATATATATATATATCCGGCCAATGAGATTTCCGAAAACTTAAAATTAAAGTTTATAATAAATATTTTATCTTCAAAAATAAAATAATAAAATATTATTACTTTATTGTATCTAAGTTAGTTATATATTTTTATAAGATTTATGTATTTTGAAAAATAAAATTTATGTAATGTATTTAAGTTATTTTTATTCTTTTTAGTAGAATGCGCTTAATCTTATAATTGTAATTGTAAGACCCCAATTAATAGAATCATTTTACTAATTTAATCTACTAATTTAAAGTTTCAAATTTGTGATTGAGAATATTAGGATAGAATATAACCTATGTTTTACGATATTTCTCATCAGGTATGTGATAATATTTTAAACAAAACATAATTGTATTCTAAATTAGAAAAAATATATAAAATATATAAAACATATTAAATAAAATATATATGAAAAATCCTTTTTATCTACACCACTCTGATGTTATCTCACCACGTCATACATATGTATCTCACTTCAAGCCAAACTCATCACATATCATTAAATTCAATTGAACATTACCAACATATAATTAATTTTCTATTGCATTACCATAATATTCCCTTTCAACATATCCATTTAGCCCATCAGAAAGGAGAAATGCATAACTCAAACCACATACCTCAAATTATAGAAGATTCACGTGTCTATAACAAGTTGTCAAAATTTAAGTTTGATCCAACGATTAACAAAGCAATAATCTAAATTTTCCCTAGATGACTCAGAGTAGGAAAATCCAACACGCCCAGCCAGAGGATTGCTTGCCTAGTGAGAAGACCTCCTCTAAATCTCTTCCAAAATTAAATCTAGCACTTTCTCAGTGAGTGGATGGATCACCTAGTGAGTTTGCATAATGCAGAAGGCATGATAAATTTTTGAATCTATTGCATTAGCTTCAGAAGGTACTTTTCTCCATTTCCACATATCAAAACGAGTGTTTCCATTTAAAGTGTTACCTATTATACTAATAGAATCATACTTATACATCCTTAAATCCAAATCATCATAAAACTAAGTTCACACATCATGATATTAACACAACTCTAATGAATGGTAAATTTGATCTTTTAGCCTCAGGCATTGTTTTCTTTCTCTTTATAAATCACATCCAGTTCCAAACTTATCAAATACACTATCTAAACCTAATTGTGTTAAATTCACTAATCCTAAAAACAAACACATTAATAAATCAAGTATACCACATATGCAAATTCACACTCAGCCAACCAAGATTTGAATCGCTCAGTGAGTATACCCTTGGAACTACTCTTAATAAGCTCACCTAACGAGGAATTATTCGCTTGACGAATCAACTACTCGAACAAAATAAAGAAAAATGTGCCAAACAAGCGCCACTCACTTAGTGACCTAAGCCCCCTAACTTTGCGTTATAACTCGAATTTGGGTTTCGCCTAGCAAGCATATACTCGCCCAATGGTAAAAAATTTATAGAATTTTGCCAATTCGATTTTTGATACTCATCCATTGGGAAACAAGCTCGCCGAGCGAGTCTGCATATCGTAGACACATGATTCTTCATTTACTGATCCTGTTTGTGATTTTTGAGGGTTCCCAAATACCTTAGCTTGCACAATTAATGTAATATAACTTGTTATTCTCAAAGGCCACAACAAAAATAGATTCACGTATAAAGGAAACAAATTCATACATAATTATCATATTATACACATAATAGAATCATGACTCAAGTCAAAACCCCAACTTCAAACCCTAAATTTCTCTTAACAACAAACATTACAAACACACAATCACAATCCAAATTTCATAACATACCAAACATTAATAATCAAACATTTGAATCAAAAAGACAAGATTTGAGTTCTAGATTCCCTTACCTATTATAGGAATTTCTCCTTGGTCTCACAAAAACCCTTAAATGTTAAAATTCACAAAGCATCTAAAAACACAAGAGAGAAATCAATTTTAGAATCTCAAACTTCCATTAGACTCTTTATAATCCTAGAAGAATGCCCAAGGAACACATGCAAAACCAAAAAATTGCACATGAGTATGGATTTTTCTTGACCCAAGAAAAGGGTAGAGTGAAGGACTTACTTTATTTAAGAAAGCTTGGTCAAGATGAAACTCTCTCCCTTTAGTGTAGGATTATACAAAAATGGGTGGAAGGAATTCACAAGAGGAGGAACTCTTCTTCCTTATGGTGATGCTGCTTGAAGATGATGAGAGGAAAAAAAAATTAGAAAAAAGAGGGGAAGAGAAAAATATAGAATGAGAAAGAGAGGGGTGGGTACGATGTTTACAATAATTTCTTTCAAAATAACATATGATATGATTTTAAAAAGTCTAAATTTAAATAAAGTAATAACTACTACTTTCACGTATTTTTAAGAATAATTAATTGAATATTCTATTTTGATACATAAAAATAAATAATTCTACAAATTTAAAATATATTATTAACAAATAAAAAAAACCTTTACATATGATTGCGGAAATTGAATGACATTGATATAATTGCAATAATTAAAAGACCTTAATTTTTATCTTTTTAATTACTCTTTCAATAGAAAAGGAAAAAAAATAACTTAAACTATTCGATGATACACACATTTTCAAGTTGTTATTGACATTTATAATTTAAACTCTTCTACTTAATGAATTTGGTTTTAATGAAACAAGTTATTACCACTTAAAATAAGATAAAATAATTTATATTATTTACTTTTACTCTGAAAATAACTATATATAGTTGTTTACGTGTGCAAGACAATGAAGATAGTTTAACCTTAGAAAGTGATTTACCTTTGAGTCTTATTTATTATCATTACAAAATATAAAAACAAGGGAAGTTTTCTTCTTTAAAGCTTGAATGACAATCCTGATTCAAATCCATTTCTAGTATACATATTTTGTCATCAATGATTTTACTTGTAATGATAGTAGTTGAAATAATACTTGCTCAAAGATTGTTTGTCTAACTAGTGTTTCTTAGAAGCATTATAGGTACACTTTTTACTTTCAATTTAACCTAAACATTTTATTAAAAAACTTTGATGTGAATTATTGGCCTTGAATTTGTGGTCTTCATCTAATTGGCCAAGTGTATTTGAATTTAAATAAGCACTTTTTTCTTTTATATATGCAATTGTAGGATAAAATATTGTTCCAACCTAAAAAATTCTAGGAGACATTATATTGTGCAAAATATCTGGATTCATTGATTTCAGAGAAAAGATCTTGTGATATGTAATATTGCTTTCACTATTTTCATTTAAATTCACGTCTTCATCCTCAATGTTGAAAATTCAATCAACAATTTTTTATGTCTCAAATTTTCATTTACTTTTGTGATGTTTAATCTCATGCTTTGTGAACCTTGAAAACTTTGCAATATTTTATCATTGAAAATAATTTATTGGTGACTTGACTACATCACATCTAGATTCCCTTGTGACAATAGACAAAGTTAGTCTAAAATCATATTTCAAATAACAATTTTATCACTAAATGATTAATTATTGTTAGTGCTTCGTCATTTATAATTAATTTGTTTTTCATCAATATATCAAGTAGGTACAATTAAAATTATAATAATTCATACATTAAACAAAAATTTTCTACATTAAAAAAAGTTGAAAAAAAAATCTACAACTCTTATTTTATATAAAAAAAAGTATATATTCAAAGTTATTAGTACACATTATAAACAGACGTTGATTCTAATGTTTAAATTGATTTTAAAAATGATTAAAAATATTTATTAATATTATATTTAAAAACAATATTTTATAGTTATTGTTTTTATTTTTTTTTCTAAATAATTCTTCATAAACTATTTCTTAAAATTTATAATTAAATTATAAAAATATGAAATAAGAATTATATTTTTACTAAATTCACAAATGTTTTTCTTATTATTATTTTTTGAATAAAAACATATTCCTCTATATGTTTAAAATATTTTAAAGCATTCTTTTGCATTTTTTTAAAGTATTCAGTCAATAGTGTTATATATATTGATATGCTAGGAGATAAAATATTTAGGTGTACATTTTTTAAGAAAATTATAATATATTTATCATTTTATTTTATTTTTAAGATGTACTTATGTATATATTGTGATAAATAATAAAAGATTATATATGTAAAACAACATTTTGGATAAATTGTAATAAATAATAAAAGATTATATAATTATTTTTTGAAGTGGTTTTTATATATTAATTAGGGTTATATATGGGTTTTTTTTGTCATAGTAGGATAATTTGAAACGTAATTTCCCAAACTAGTGCACTTTTTTTCAAAATTCTCAATGGAGGTAAGTCGTGAGAGCATAGGACGACTTTCTCTTGAGAAAGTCATGTGAATATGGGACGACTTCATTTAAGTAGAGCTGAAGTCATACCAAATTAAATCGATTTTTGATAGAAGTTGTCAAAGTCTGAGACGACTTCACTTAAGTTAATTACGCTCAACCGACCAAAGTCTTGACATAATGGCACGACGTCAATTACAAGGAAAGTCTTGTCATAATGATACGACTTTAGCTTATTGGGCTATAAGGAAAGTCTTGCCATAATGACACAACTTTAGTGTTAATTAGATAGAAGCAACATGTCTCCATAATGGTAAGACTTTTGTTGAATCAATATGTGATACTTCACTTATAACATATTATTGTAAATAATTTTTTTAGTTGCTTCTGATAATATTAAATTGAATAAAGAAGTTAAAATTTTATTGTATGTAAAATATACAATAATAAAATAGATATAAAAAGGTAAAGAAAAGAAAAAGTTTTCTTAATAAGAAATATATGAAATCCAATATTTTTTTGGATGATATATATTAAAATAAAAGTGAACAACAAAGTTGGTAAATTATCATCAACAAAATCATCATGAACATTTTTAACTACTTATATGCATTATTATTTAACTAATTGATATCACTAAAAAAATATTTAATTTTTATTCAGCCAACTGAAGTCGTCCGAATATGGTATGACTTCTTCATTATCAATGTAAAGGTAAAGTCTCTCTAATATGATACGACTTATTATTATCAATTTAATACTGAAGTCTTGTCATATTAGCACTACTTTGCTTAGAAAGTTAATCAAAGTCGTCTCTATTTGGCACGACTTCTTGACAACAAAGAAGTCTTGCCATTTTGACACGACTTTAGGTCATTTTAATTAAAGTCGTCTTATATTGGCACGACTTACCCTTCGTTGGAATTTTTAAAATTTCTGCACCACCATTATGGAAAAAAAAACTTTAAATATGTTTTTAATCCTTAAACTTTGATGCGAAATTGAAATTCGTCCGTGTCCTAAATTTAGAAGAATTTGTCCTCCCTAAACTTTATAAATGAATAGAAATAGTTTTACACGTCAAAAACATTTAACTTAATTGTGTTAAAAAGATTATAACCATTCATTTCTAAAGTTTGAGGGCAAATTGTATCAAATTCAGATAAGGATAAATTCATTTTTGCATCAAAGTTTAAGCAAAAACAACATATTTAACCCTAATATTTTAAAATATATATTTATTAAATGCAACAAAATTATTTTGATTTTTTTTATTGAAAACTTATTGGGTAAAATGTTCTTCATAAAGTGAATTTAAATGTTATTATTTTACTATATGAAAATAATTTTAATATTTGCATGCTAATAGTAATATAAACTATTTGGTAAATTAAATTTAAATTTTACTTTCTAATTTAAATTTAAAGTTAGTTGATAGAAATTAAAAATGCTATAATAAAAATATAAAATATATATAAGTATCATTTCAAATTAATTGTTCACTCTATTAATCTTTTACATATATTATTTATGTATATGTTTAATTTATATATAAATTTATTAAAAAACTAAATTTTAATTATATAATAATTTTGAATAAATAATATTATATCTATTGCAAGAACATAGAAAATGATTTTAGAGCGTTGATGATTTTCGTAAAAGAGATAACACTATAATATATTAGAAATAAAAAGTTAATTGAACTTCATTTTTTTTTTATAAAACTACCTTCTTTCTAGAAATGACTTTAGTCCTTATTTGATTGAAGATCATAGACCATAAGATTGCTCTTTGTGAGAAACTCTGCAACACCCACCGATTGAAAGTTAAATAAAGTAAGTTCATATTTTGTTCCTTTTTAGGCATTTTGGGTCTTGAATTGCATGTAAACTCTAGAGATGTGCATGTGATTCAAGGTTGCTCTTAGTGGATCTTTATTGCTCTTTGAGCATGATGTTACCCTTAGAACTCTAATAGGGGTATTGATAAGTTGATTAAGTGATCATGTGTGTGAGGAGATGTAGATAGCCTCAGTGTGTGAGGAGATGTAGATAGCCTCAGTGTGTGAAAGGGGCTTTCTCATCTAAGGTGAGGGAAACTAAAATTGTAGCTATCATATGTGATTTTCGTTTTAATTGATTGAGTGTGCATTATGATTATGATTTATAGCCTGATATGTAATCTGTATTTTGAAAAGAGTTGGTTGGATTACATGTGAATTGATTTGGTGGGCTACGGTCTTCGATATGAAATTGTGAATTTTTTTCTTGGAGTGAATTGGGTGTTTCAATATGAAATTGGCATGCTATTAAATTTGTATGAAGCATCAATTGGACATTTTGTTTGGTTTGGTAATGTCAAATTGAAAGATAATGTTGTCTGCGTTATGCAGACTAATTGGGTAAACCCTATTTTTGATGGGCGACATCCAAATATGAATTTGGTAAAGGGACTGATAAATCCCTAATATTTAGATTTTTTCTTTGCCAATTACATTATTTTGGGTAGGTTTAAGTGGTTAATTAGGAGTATTTAGTCTAGAATTAGTTTAGCTTGGTTTCTAGTCTAGTTTTGTAAAAGTTGCTTAATTAGGTGCTTTTAATGCTTTATTAGTGTACTCCTTAGAAGTGTTATTAGTTGGTTCAATTTAGCATGCATTTTAGGTTCATAAATCTATAGTGGCATGTTAATGTAAGTCCTAGTTTTATAGATAGACTTAGAAATAGAATTTTCTCTAGTTTTAGGAGTCTTTAGAAGTAGTTTGGTATAACTAACATTGTTTTCTTAGATTTTAGAGTGAAATAAATAAGGAAGACCTAGAATCTCATCTCAAAATTTAGAGAAGCCATAAAGTACAATTGATCTAACCAATTTGCTCATATTTGACAGAGTTGAGTTTTTGGTGCAATTATTGACCAAAGTTTGACCAAGAGTTGACTTTTTGAATTTCAATTCCAAATGAGATGGCAACTTTTGGGAAAGTTTCAGCGTATTGAAACAAACTTGTTCTGACTTTGAGATGGTTGAAACATGGTCCATTTATGCATAACACTCTTAAATCTCATTTTTGCATGTTTAGCTCTTTTAGGTGCATTGTAGGCATATCATAATTTGGTTTTGTGAATGCTAACTTGTTCTTTTAAGGGGAAGTATAGTCAGAGGTTCAGATTGTAGTTGTTAAAATGGATTTGAGGGCAAAATCTGCTATTGTGGTGAGAAATGAAGTGGAACTAAAACCCATACAAGCCTAATTTGAAGGAAAACCTTTGAGTGAATGAGTTGGGAGCTGCTATGAGCCAGCTGGACTCAAGCAATTGCTACATCAGGTCGTGGACGTGGAAACATCACCAAACATGAGCAAGTGAACTAGAGTAAGCTAGCACCTGCCACCCAAGTTCCAAGTGGAAATTGCAAAGTAGATAAACACATTTTGTGGTAGTTGGTAGCTAATGAAACTTGTACAACAAGTAACAAGTGCTGGTTCACGATTTTTAAGTTCAATTCTCGTTTGCATCTTCATTGTGAGCTTATACACGTCGTTTCTGAACCATTTGAATATCCAATTCATCATTCACTACATCCAATTTTGCATTCATGCGTTAATTCATTTTTACTGTTAATTAGGGTTCTTGATGTAGGATTTTGAGTTCTACTTGATCATTTTGAGTGATTCTTATTCGTATACTCAATGGAGATTGTTTCTAACAATTCTGCATTTTTACATTTGCATTTCATGCATTGTGAATCAATTTTGAATGTTGCCTGGACATTCACAGATGAATACCTCTTGAGATTTTTTCCAAACTTTTGAATTCTGCATATTTGCATTCTTAGTTCGTTATATTGATTCAATTGAGTTTTAATTAGGTGTTAGGGGTGTTCTGTATGCTCAATTCGAATTTAGGATCATGGCATTTCATATTCACACATCCATAGCCTTGGTTAGTTTTAGCATTGTCAAACACTTTAGGTGCATTGATTTCATTTAGACATTTCATCAAACAATTGCATTTTTTCATATTCATAGCATTTTAAGTTTGTTTTGATTTCAATTCAAGCATATTTTGATAAATTTACTCGTTTCCACAAGATAATATCACTAAATCAATCATTTGCAATTGCTTATCTATCGGATTGATCCTTGGTTGACCACTATACTATATTAGTTAGTTTGATTGAATCTCTAGGCAGCAAAAGGTTTATCAGGGATAGGGGGAAGTCTACTCACTAGGCGAGCACACATTCACTAAGCAAATGCCGAATTTGATTTAAGGTCAAGATTCAGGAGGATTGGGCCTCGCTAGGCGAGTTTGTCTCGCTAGGCAAATTATTCATAATTTGGTCCTAGTACTGGACTCGCTAAGCAATACATTTAGTCACTGGGCAAGTAAACCTCTAAGGGCTACTCGTTGAGCGAGTGTATACGGTCGTTGGGCGAGTTTGGGAATTTCGGGTTTGAATGATTTGAGGAGCTAATTCAAGTGATTTATGTGAATAATTCAAGGAGACTTTCTATGGTTATATATGTATGGTATATCTATGTTGAGTTGAACTTTTGTGGTCATATGATTCCTAAGCAGGAGAGGTATGATATATTAGTCTAATGCTATGCATTCTCTATGGACATTCAATGGAAGATATCCTTATACTTAACTAGACTTACAAACTCACACAGAGGAGGGAATCTAGGGGGTGAAGAGGGAAGGAGATTCCTATAGCTGGTCTTGGAGTCGAGGACTCCATTTTCTAAGGCTATAAGTGAGCTTACTTTGTGATAAGGGAGGAGAACCAAGTATCATTACTAGAATTTGTAACACTGAGGATTTCACTTTACATGGCAAAGCAAAGCTTCTAGAGTTCTAGTGGATGCATTAATCCCGATAATTGATTATAGGTAATATATGTGTGAATGGATTAGAATTGTTTTATGATTATGAAGTGAATATTTGGTATTTTGATTTACCTATATATTTATATACTTATTATATATGAATATTTAAGTTATCATTAGCTTACCCTCCTCGTTTATGGATTGTTTGTGTCTTTTTTGAATTGATCGCTTCTATGAGCAGATGGAATTTAGATGGTGATGTTTTTGGCTAGTAGGTTAAGGGAAGTGTTTTGGGAATCTTTCAGAGATATGTACAAAACTATATGGTGTGGTGTAATTAAATAGTCTTGTATTTTGAAATTTTTTGATAATTAAATGTATTTTAGAAGACTTAAATGTTTTGACAAGACTATATTACACTTTATTGTATGATTTTGTATATTTCTCTCATCCATATGGCCAGGTTTGCTTAATACTAATTTTGTAGGAACTCAAGAGAGTATAAGTAATTTATTTTCTTGGGTTGTTACATTTTTGAATCAGATCAATTTTGTTCTATGGTGACCTGTGTCTTGGGTCTGTGATGCTTAAGTTTGAATGTTATGAAAGATTAAAGGTTAATAAATAGAGTGTTAAGTTTAGGTTATTATTGTATTGTCTTTCCTTGTGTGAACAAAAGCTATGGCACGTAGGCCACCAACCCCTCCACCTTTTCCCTCATTAGACATGCATGTTTTGACAAGGGCAATTGAGTCTATAGATGCGTCTTTGAAACAACAAAGTGCATCCATGGCACAACAACATCATGTCGCTTTACAACCGGTGGAGGTAGCGAGGCAAGCAGCTAAAGCCTCTCAACAAAAACATATTGCTGCTATAACAGATGGAGGCCAATATGGCTACAATTGGAGCTTTTCAACCCTAAAGCTCTCGGCAACCTGAATGAAGTTTGGAGAACTCTCTGAAGCATAGTCCTAAGCACTTTGATGAAAAAACAAACCTATATGAGGTAGACCAATGGATGAATGACCTAGAGATAGTGTTTGATGTTAAGAGGTGCCATGGGGAAGTAGTCTAACTTACACCGTGTACATGATATCACGGGAAGTTGAACATTAGTGAGAGAGCATGGAGCTAATCATGGAAGAGAAAGGGGAGGCCATCCCTTGGGAGAGTTTCAAGAAGAAGTTTTTGGAGAAGGACTATTAGAGACTTCCTTGCTCTAATAAAGAAGGATAAAGTTGTGAAGAAGTTGAAGAATGGAGGTAGGGTGCAAAAACCATAGGTGGTAATCCTTCTTAGCATCAACAACAGAAGGGTTTGCGATGTTTTAGATGTGAAGGACCTCATGTCATCCGTGAGTGCCATCAGATGGTGAATTTTAAGAGATTAAATGCATGTGGACATGAAGGGCATTATGAGAAGGACTGTATTAATAATAGGAGATCAGGAGCACCTTCAATGGCACATGATATCAACAACAACAATTTTCTTGAGATTTAAATGAAGAACAAGATAAGGGAGAGAGTTTCCATTATTTTCATGCTAAAATATTACTCAAGTTTATCCACTCTCTGAAAAACCTACTAATATAGCTTGATTTCACTTGACTTAAGTGAAATCAATCAATTGAATAACAATTCAATTGATTGAATAAATTCATACCAGAACTATATGCAGCGAGCCTTTTAACCTGTTAAAACCCTTTTTAACAGATTGAAAAGGACTAGCGCAAGACAAAAGACATCTAGACACATACGTCATATAGTCTAGAAATTGAGTCCAATCATCAATCTTTGAGATCTTCATGTTTATTCCAAATGCAGTAGACCTCAAGCTTGATCATCAATGAATCTCATCAATTCTTCATCAATTACACATGATCTCGTGAATTTGCTTCATCAAATCCATGCACTAAGGTCAATTGTGCTAACATGCTGGTCAAAGAGCAACATTATTATCTTAATGAATCTCTATCTTTTGTGTGTGCTGAGTGCCTTGTGATTGTAGATGGACAAAGGTTTAAGATCAATTTGATCTGTTTACCTCTATAAGATCTTGATATAACCTTATCAATGGATTGGTTATTTGCCAATCATGTTCTTATAGATTGTGATTAGAAAAAGAGTGTTGTTTACATACTCAAGGGAGTTAGAGGTGTTCTCCACACAATAAGTTTTGGAAGAGTTGAAGAGAGCTTTAACTTGTTATGTGGTCTTAACGAAGATGGAAGTTGAACAAGATAAAGGGCACAATCAAATTGTTGCGGTTGAAAAGTATATGGACGTATTTTAGATGAATTGTTTGGGTTGCGTCCTAAGTTGGAAGTTTAATTCTCCACAGACCTGGTGCTAGGAGTTGAACAATGTCATCAGCTCCATACAAAGTGGCTTTTATTGAGCTAGCGGAGTTGAAGAAGCAATTAAAAGAGTTGTTGGAAAACAAATGCTTTAGGCTAAGAGTATCACCACGGAGAACATTGATGTTACTAAATAAGAAGAAAGATGGCAACTCTAAGCTTTGTGTGGATTATAAGTAGTTGGACAAGCTCACCACCAAGAAAAAATATCCTTTACGAAGGATAAATGACTTGATGGATGAGTTGCATGGAGTAGTGGTATTTTCCAAGATAGATTTGAGATTGGGCTACTATGAAATCCTTATAAAGTCTGAAGATGTGCAGAAAATGAATTTTAGGTTGAACTATGGGCACTGTGAGTATGTTGTGATACCTTTTGGAGTGACAAATACATTGACTCTATTCATGGACTATATGAATAGGATCTTCATACCTTTCTTAGATAAGTTTGTTGTGGTATTCACCAGTGACATTCTTATATACTCCATGACTCAAGAGGAACATGGAGACCATTTGAGGACAATGATTAGCATCTTAAAAGAGAAATAGTTTACGCCAAACTGTCCAAATGTGAGTTTTGGATGAGAGAGGTGCAATTCTTAGGGCATGTGATATCAATTTAGGGGATGTCTATTGATCCGACTAAGGTAGAGGCAATGTTGTAGTGGAAGATACCTAAGAATGCATTAAAGATAAGAAGCTTTGTGAGATTAGTTGGTTACTACATGAGATTCATTGAGGGATTCTCCAACATAGTAACATTTGACATATTTAACCCATAAAAGACTAACCGTTTGCTTGGACAAAAAAAATGCGAAAAGAGTTTCCAAGAACTCAAGAGAAGGTTTGTGAGTATTGAAATAGGTAATTAGCCCAGAAGTGGTGGTTTGAATTGACTTTATAAAACTTTGGTTACTTTTGAAAACCGAAAACACCTTTAAATTGAATTAAATCAACCACGAGATGAATATTCAATTGCTACTGGATCGCAACTTTTAATCGATTAAAAATAGGGACAATAGGCTTATTTCATTAGACAATTAACATATTAAAAACCATTCAACAGATTAAAAGACACCAACAAGACCCTAAACATCTATATAATTCGAAATGGTCTATACAATGAGCACCAATCTTCAAGCTTTGTGTTCTTCATGTGAAACTCAGATTCAACACACACTACAAACTTGATCAACACGTGAATCTTAAAGTTTTCATGTCTTCATCAATTTACCATGGATTTATCACGTTCCAATGCAATGACTTCACATATCTTCATCAAATCTTCAAGCATCAAATCATCAAACCATTTGTGCTAACAATCTCCCCCTATGAAGCCAACTTCCATTAACTTTTAATCAATCTCTATTGAATTGATGAAGCACCTCTATTTAATTTATGAAATAACATCTTCCATTTGTTGTTAAGCTTGTGAATCTGAAAAATATATCCTAAAGCAGAACACACAAGATAACAAACACACATAAATGCACATGCTCATCCTATCACTAGTATGGGTTTTCATATAGAATCTAGTTTTTCAATTTCTTAATTCAATCCTCATCAATATTTCTCCCCCTATGCATTCATCAAACTGAAGTAGAGAAATTAAGAACACAAATAAAGGAAAATATTTCATTAATCATAACACACGATACATGGGATAAGGACTAAAACAGAGAGAAAAAAACATAAAACTTGATACATTCAACAGACTAAAAAATTAAAACAATGGACTAAATAACAAACAAAACTCATGAAAGAACAATACAACACCAACAATGTAATGCATGATCCCAAAGGCCAACAAACTTAGTCATCATAAGGATTGTTTCTGGTATGGAATGATGTCAATAGATCATGAATGCCATGAATTTGGTCGTCTAGGTCATCAAACCTCTCATTGAAAAAGGTGTGATGTGCATCTTGAGACACATTGAGTTCATGGAATTGATGAAGAACTATCCTCTCAAGCTGGGAAAACAAGGGCCTTTGTCTTCTAGAAAGTTGTAAGGGAAAATTTCCATTGTTCTAGCAGTGGGTTCTTCTTCTTCGTCTTGATTTGCCCTACTAGGGCAAACATTATGGTCATTGGCACCACCAACTGCAACACAACCCGTGCCTCTTGCAGTCCAATATTCATTGAACTTGGAGACAAACACCATATAAAGAAGCCTGAAATCCGTGAGCCTCTTGGCCTTCACCATGTGATCACGAAGCACAAAAATCCAAACCACTTGCACATTGTTTTGGATGCAATACATGACAATCAAGTATCCCTCATTCAAGGTAGAGTTGTTACTTCCACGTGGGACTATGATTTTGGTGATCATCATAGCAAGGAGTCTCTCATCCACCTTGAGACAACCAACATGGAAGGCTTTGATCTCAATGCCAAGATTCCTCAAACATTGCCCATAGTATTGTGTAAGACCCGTGAAAATTAATTAATTAAATAATTAATTAATTAATAAATGCGGATAGTGAGAGCCTTTATAACATTAAATATTGATTGATGTGACGTGAAAAAGTACTAGCACAAGTGATTGAGAGTACTTAATTGTGTGAGAGGGTTTGGGTTCAAGTTCTAGGTATGCCATTTGTGTGTTATTTAATTATTACTGTTTTTTTTATAATATGCTAGAGCATGTTGAGTGATAATATAATCATAAAATTATAATAATCATTATGAAACATGATTAGTTGAATTGGTTATGCGCTTGAATGCTGACTAAGTGGTCATGGGTTCAAACCTTGGTAGGATCAAATTAGGCTTTCTTTTTGTCAATTTTGCTTTTGGCATGAATGTGAAAGGGTTGAGAAAACCCTAGCAGAATGGGCAGCCAAGGGTCCTAAATGCAACACAATTATTATTATTATTATTATTAATTTTATTACTTTTATTATTATTATTATTATTATTTATATATTGTTATTACTAGTTATTATTATTATAATTTTTATTTTTATTTTTATTATTATTTATATATTATTATTTTTTATTATTATCTTATTATTATCAGTATTATTTTATTTTCTATTATTATTAATATTTTATTATTATTATTATTTTATTATTATTATTATTTATTTTATTATTATTTTTACTATTATTATTATATAATGATTATTTATTATTATTATTATTATTATTATTTATATTATTATTGTTTATATATTACTATTATTAGTTATTACTATTATTATTTTTATTATTATTACTATTATTATTATTATTATTACTATTATTATTATTATTATTTTACAACTATTATGAATATTTTATTTTATTATTATTTTTCTTATTATTATTATTCCTATTATTATTACTTTTATTTTATTATTATTTTATTATTATCAATTTTTTTTATGATTTTATTGTCATTATTGTTGTTTTATTATTATTGCTTTATTTTGTTATTATTATTATTACTTTGATATTATTGTTTTAACTTATTAGTATTATTGTTTCCTTTTATTTTATTTTATTATTGTTTTCATTATTATTATTATTATTGTTTTGTTTTGTTTTTAATTTTATCATTATTATTGTTGTTGTTGTTGTTGTCAGTTTTATTATTATCATTATTATTGTTTTATTGTCCGTGCGATATTTTGGGGTAATAGTTATGTATTCTTCCTGCTTTTGTATATTGTTTGGTTGTTCAACATTGTGTTGGACTATGATCCAGTCATGTGATTATGACTGGATAAGCATATTTCATGTTATGGATCGTATGTATAGTGTTTGGGGTTCTTTGGAACTTGCTTCAAAGTGCCAAAAACCAGTAGTAGTGATGCTACTGGTGTGGCGCCTAGCGGCTTGGAGTGTGTTGACTGGCGGCTTAGGGTGTGCTGCTAGGTGATAAAGGAAAACTAGAGAAGCTTGAAATGCATGGCGCCTAGCGGAAAATATGATCCTGCCAAGCGAAAAAGATCTGGTAAAGACTTTGGATAGTGCGTGGCGCCTAGCGGTGAGGAGTGTCTCGCCAAGCGATAACTGCAGGCATGGGCATCAGAGGCGCGTTTGCGCCTGGCGTACGCGTCCCCTGCCAGGCGGTCTGGAAGTGGCAGCGCTTGGCACTAAGTGACCTGCGCCACGCGATTCTTGCTGCAGCAACATTGAGTTGCTGGCTTTATGTGCGTGTTCTACGAGGCTTCTATGACACCTCAAAGGTCGGCTTGCTGGTGTTCCTTGAGTTGTGGCTCAGAACGTATCCCTTGAGTTGAGCTCGGGATAGGGATTAAGCATGTGGTATTCCTTGAGTTGTGGCTCGGAATAACATCTCTTGAGTTGTGGCTCGGGACGGCGGATGAACACGAGGAACTCTTGAGTTATGGCTTGGGTTGGCGAGTGTTGCCGGTGTGAGTGTGCTAGTTGTGGCCAGTATGGATGGGTCCAAATAGATTGCACTCCTCAATACTTAGCTGACGAGTTTGGTAGTCTTGGGACGTTACGAACTATGTTCATATTGGGAACTCCACCTGACATTACGGTGTGTGATCCGTAGCATGGTTTCCCGCATGTGCTCTATCAGTTATGGCCGATAGGTATAACATCAAGACATCTTGAGGTAATTCCTAGAAGAAGTAGAACACGGTTCACATGGTTGTGGCCATGTGGTGTGAAATCAAAGGATGGAAGTCCTTTGTTGTGATTGAGCGATGTATATAAATGTGTTATGTATGTATATGATTTATTCTATTAGCTCACCCTATCTACTTGTGTTTGGCGATGATCGTGTAAGTGGTACACGGGAGCAGATGATGTTGAAGGTGGATTCAGTGAGGCTTGGCGACGGAGCGGGGATAGCTTGAGAGTTTTTATGATTTATGGCTTTAAAATAAATTGTAAACACTATGGATGTTTTATATTATTTTGAGTTCTATAAATTATGGAATTTTGGACTATTCATAGATTTAATAAAGTTTTAAATTTCCCGCATTTTGGGGAAATGATGCTTTAATAAATGAATCTAACATAATATTTCTTTACTTTTTATGTAAAATTCGTAATATCTTGACGGGATATTACATTTGGGGTTAGAGCAATGGTTTTCAAAAGATTTTTGGGCCTTGGGGAGTGAGCTTGACGCGTTTCGTTTGTAACTTGTGTGTTGTAGTTAAGTTCTAGTGCTTAACCCTATATGTCTAAGCTTAGTAACAATGTCCTTGCCGGGTTTTGATGAGCAGGCAAAGAATGTTGCTTGTGAGACTTAGGAAAAATTGACGCTCTTACCGGGTTTTGGTGAACAGGTAAGGGTGGGTCTCTTGTCGGGTTTTGTTGAACAGACAAGAGTTGTGTTTGTGCGGCTTAGGGAAAACAACACTCTTGCTGGGTTTTAGTGAGCAGGCAAGGGTTGTTGTTTGTGAGTCTCAGGATAGGCAACACTCTTACCGAGTTTTGGTGAGCAGGTAATGGTGATACTCTTGTTGAGTTTTGATGAGCAGGCAAGAGTTGACGCTTACGGGTCTGAGTAGAAGCAGCGCTCTTACTGGGTTTTGGTGAGCAGATAAGAGTGGTACTCTTGCTGGGTTTTGGTAAGCAAGGGTAGTTGCTTATAAGACCTAAGGAAAGTAATGCTCTTACTAGGTTTTGGCGAGCAGGTAAGGGGTATTACTTGTCTTTCCCGATGCGTTGGTGCGCAAGGGGAGAAGTTCTTTCCAAGAAGCATTGGTGCACAGGGAAAGGAACTTGTGAACTGAAAGTATTAAGAACAGAACATGTCTTGGTAGAGTGATGATGGTGCACACTCATGACTATATCTGAGATAGTTTCCTTTCTTAATTGTAAAGGTTTTGGTAAAAGAGAGAAAGGTGATAGGTTGAGTTTGTCTCCTATACCTTTCTTGTTATGTTTGCGTTTTTTGTGATATGTGTGTGTTATCTATATTGGCTGACTATAGAATCAAGGTCAAACTCAATCTGTTTGCTTTGCAAGGGTTAGGTAGGGCCTTTAAGAAAATCTCTTGATCGGAGATGCGAGTATGAATAAGGATATCTCGGTAGGCAAGGAAAGCTAAGTTGGTTTGATGAGCCTAAGAGCGACGTTAGAACCCAAAAGCAATGTGTTAGGCAAGGGGATCTTCAAGAATGAGTTCTTGGAACTAATACCACAAGTTATGCGAGAGGAATTGAATTCAAAGGTTAGAATAAGGAGAGGTGTTCAAACGTATACTGGTGTCGCGAAGTTGGGAAGTTAAATTGGTACTACTTCCTAGCATAGGTCTAAAGTCAGAGGTAGTAAGTGGTGAAAAGTATGAAGCGAAGGTTAAAACAAAAAGGGTAGAGACTAAGAGGGATAATCTCAAGTTAAAGGTAAGTTGAGGCAGAGCTCGAATTATTAAATCGAAAAGGGAGAAGTATTCTCATATGGTGGTCTACTGGGGATCAAACGATTCAACTCGATATTAACTGGAATCGACCCCTTTTTAAGATTGTGGCAGAAACGCAAGGAAAATTGGTTATTCCCTACTTTCATTCCCGAGCGAGGGGATACCAACAAAGTGGCGTCGATGAAACAAAGGAGATAAATTGACCGTGGAGTACAATTTGTTGATCAAGAGGAAAGGAGGGGGGCATAACGTCATGACAATCCGAGTCGGCCAACAAGGATGGATGAAATATAAAGGCAAGGAATTGTAGTTGTGAAAGACCTCTTAGACGCATTGCCGGAGCAGGTGCTAGAATTTCCATCTAAGGGCGATGGTGTTCACTACGACGTTGATGTGTGAAGCAGAACCAAGAGAAATTGTCTCTAATGGGATAGTTTCTACTGAGGGTGTGAAATTAAAGAAGCCGATTGAGGAGTTATAGGAGAGGTAGCGGTGTAGACTCAATGAAATCGTCACAATAACAAGTGATAGATCTTGCAAGGGAGGTAATGATATGTTAAACCATTCAGGGTATAACCGGGTAAGGAGGAGCGTAGAGTTGAACAAAACGAAATGAACAGGAGAAGAAAGAGAAGTGGGTGAAACAAGATCTCAAAGACATAATGATAAAGACTCAATGTAAACACCAGAAGGATTGCAAGACTTAATGGATCGCTAAGGAGAAGTCAGAGAGTAAACCATACAAGTGAAGTATTGGCAAAGGCAGAACTGGTACCGTAAGGGGCATTGGATGGTAAGAGAGGTAGAATACAATGGTATGGGTATTAGGATTGTGAGTCAATGACTATTGGACTGAGTTGCTACAATCGACAAAATTAAAGGTTATTTTAATCCAGGATTGGATGCGTGCGTTATAGAACAAACATAAGCTATACGCAGGTAAGAGGAGGAGGACGTTGGAGTTGAGGCTGGAGAGCATGGGATTCTTAGCGTTACTCCAACTATTGGTATTGGAAGAGCGATCAAACTAAGGAAGCTCACTCCGAAATTCATCGGATTATACCAGATCACAAGGAGGATAGGTCCAGCAGCATACGGGAGTCCTTTGTCACAGCATCAGACAAACTTACTAAATGGTTTTCATGTGTCACCATTGAGGAAGTCTTATCCTCACCTATTTCTTGGTAAGTCCTATTTTTGAGGATGAAAACTTTTAAGGTAGGGGGAATGTAAGACCCGTCAAAAGTAATTAATTAAATAAATAATTAATTAATAAATGCGGGTAGTGGGAGCCTTTATGAAATTAAATATTGATTTATGTGATGTGGAAAAGTACTAGCATAAGTGGTTGATAGTACTTAATTGTGTGAGAGGGTTTGGGTTTAAGTTCTAGGTATTCCATTTGTGTGTTATTTAATTATTACTATTTTTTTAATAATATGCTAGAGCATGTTGAGTGATAATATAATCATAAAATTATATTAATCATCGTGAAACATGATTAGTTGAATTGGTTATGCACTTGAATGGTGACTAAGTGGTCATGGGTTCAAACCTTGGTAGGATCAAATTAGGCTTTCTTTTTGTCAATTTTGCTTTTGGCATGAATGTGAAAGGGTTGAGAAAACCCTAGCCAAGGAAGGGGCAAAGGAGCTGCATTGAGGAGTCAAAGGAAGATCATTGGTGATCAAGGGGGAACTCACAACAATTCCAAATAATCAAGTTAGGGGAGCTACCATTTCCTTTTTTAATGATATTGTATGCAATTGCATTATATATTGATGAATGAAAGCCTTCTCCTGAGTCAAAATTCTTTTATCGTTTAACCTCTTGATGTTTGTTGTATGTGATTTTAGAGAGGGTATAGGTATGCTTGTGGTTTCCATTGTATTGGGTACTGTGACTCCATCACTACTATGATTATTATGATTCTTCTTCTTTTTTTATGACTTCCCGAGATGTTGAAAGTTTTTCTCCTAAATGCGACACAATTATTATAATTGTTATTATTATTATTATTATTATTATTATTTATATATTATTATTTATATATTATTATTTATTATTATTATCTTATTATTACAATTTTTATTATTATTACTATTATTATTATTATTATTATTATTATTTATTTTATTATTATTATTATTATAATTATTATTTATTATTATAATTATTACTATTATTATTATAATTATTATTTCTATTATTTCTATTATTTTATTATTATTATTTATATATTGTTATTACAAGTTATTATTATTATAATTATTATTTTTATTATTATTATTATGATTATTATTTATATATTATTATTATTATTTATTATTTTTATCTTTTTATTATTATTATTTTATGTACTAATATTATTATTATTATTATTTTATGTACTAATATTATTATTATTTATATTTTATTATTATTTGTTATTATTATTATTATTTTTATTATTATTACTATTATTATTATTATTATTATTTTACAATTATTATGAATATTTTATTTTATAATTATTTTTATTATTATTTTATTCCTATTACTATTACTTTTATTTTATTTTATTTTATTATTATGAGTTTTTTTATTTTTTTTATGATTTTATTATCATTATTATTGTTTTATTATTATTGCTTTATTTTGTTATTATTATTATTACTTTCTTATTATTGTTTTAACTTATTAGTATTATTGTTTTATTATTATTGTTTCATTTTATTTTATTTTATTATTGTTTTTATTATTATTATTATTATTATTATTATTGTTTTGTTTTATTTTTATTATTATTATTATTGTTGTTGTTAGTTTTATTATTATCATTATTATTGTTTTACTGCCCGTGCGATATTTTGGGGCAATAGTTATGTATTCTTCATGCTTTTGTATATTGTTTGGTTGTTCAGCATTGTGTTGGACTATGATCCAGTCATGTGATTATGACTGGATAAGCATATTTCATGTTATGGATTGTGTATCGGCAAAGGCTGGGGGACTGGTGTACTGGACCTGGTCAACTTAACCATATAAATGACAACCCTTACATATATGCCGGAAACAACCCAAGTACACGACTTGGGCCGACATGGACTTAAACTCGTAACTGAATGAAGGCTAAACTAACAACAAAACGGCCAACCTAGAACAGTGTGCGGGCAAGGACGACATCCGACAAGTTGAGAAGCAAACGGATCAGACCGCTCCTAAAGACTTAGCAAAATGAAATCCCTCCTGCCATCCAATAAGCCCACAATAGTCGAACTAAGGGCTTGGGCCAAGGCCCAGACCCACTTACAGCCCAAACTGAGGCCCAAACCAAGGCCTGGCCCATGCCATAACCAGACATAATTAATACTCTATAAATACACCGATTTGACCTTTTGAGAGTTTTGACTCACTTGAGCTTCGGAGTCCCTTCTGCAAGTAACCCCTCCTGGATCCAAACCGACATGTACCACCCGGGAAAAGGCCAACTGAGGAGATAGCGGACTACATGGGTAAGGTGATGCTTGTGCCTAGCTTTTTAGATGCATATTCAGGGTACAAGCAAATCCCCATGGCCGTATCTGACATGAACAAGACCGCCTTCATCACGGACGATGCCAACTACTTCTACAGAGTCATACCCTTTGGTTTTAAGAACGCTGGAGCAACCTACCAACGACTAATGGACAAGGTTTTCAGTCACCTAATGGGACAATTTGTTGAAGTCTATGTTGACGACATGGTTGTCAAGTCTCCAAGCCACCACCAACATGCTGAGGACCTCGCGGCGGTATTCTCCGCGCTACGCCAATAGAACCTTCGCCTCAACCCTGACAAGTGTGTATTCGGCGTCGACCGAGGTAAATTTCTTGGGTTTATGTTAACCCAACGCGGCATAGAAGCCAATCCCGAAAAATGCAAGGCCATTATCGAGATGCGTAATCCCACTACCATCAAAGAGGTCCAATGCCTTATAGGCCGCCTCACAGCCATTTCCCGCTTCCTACCCAAACTGGCTGAGCAAACCCAACCCATAGTCCAACTCCTAAAGAAATCCACCTGGTTCACGTGGACTGGCGATTGTGAACAAATCTTTCAAAAACTGAAAACCACCATCACCTCACCACCTATCCTCCACAAGTCGGACACCCGCCAATCTCTCCTCGTATACATCACAGCCACCGACTACACCGTCAGCGCCGAGCTTGTCCAAGAAATAGAAGGCACGTAGGATCCTGTCTACTTCGTTAGCAGAACGCTGCAGGATCCTGAAACCAGATATCAAATGGTGGAGAAATTGACCCTGTCTTTAGTCCACGCAGCTCACCGCTTACGCCCATACTTCCAAAACCACAACATCACTGTCAAAACCGACTACCCAATCCAAAAAGTTTTGCAAAAACCAGATCTAGCCGGACGGATGTCATCCTGGGCCGTCGAGCTGTCGGAATTCATCATTCGCTACGAACCCCATGGCCCCATTAAAGCTCAATGTCTCTTAGATTTTGTCAACGACCTCCAGCACACACCCACAGAGGACCAGTGGACACTTCATGTAGATGGTTCCTCAAATCCAAAAGGTGCCGGTGCTGGCATTGTGTTAGAAGGACCCAACGACATCCTCATCGAAAAATCCCTTCACTTTGCCTTCAAAACGTCAAACAACTAGGCCGAATACGAAGCTATCCTCGTCGGCCTTTCCCTTGCCCGCGAAGTAAGTGTCAGGACGCTAACATGCAAAACCGACTCCAAACTTACTGTAGGACACCTGAATGACGAATTCCAGATTAAAGACCCAATCCTTCTACAATATTACCATCTGGTCCGAACAGTCATTCAATCCGCCTTTGAGCGAGTTCGCATCGAACACATTCCAAGAATCGACAACATCAGAGCCGACATCCTCTCCAAATTAGCCAGCACCAAATTAAAAAGCTGCCACCGATCCCTGTTGCAGCAAACACTATCTACACCCTCCATAACACATACTTGTCAAAACCTAACCCATGCCCCAACGGACAACATCGCTCCTCCCCAAAGCCATAAATGTACCACCCCCTATATCCAATACCTAAAAACTGGCAACCCCCAACAGGATGCGGACAAAACTTGGCTTGCTAAGGCCGCCAAGTATACCATGATAGGCGATGACCTTTACAAACGCAGGTACGGCCAACCCCTCCTCAAATGTGTCACGGCAGAGCAAGCACAATATATTATTAAAGAGCTACACGAAGGCATTTGCGGCTACCATTCCGATGCACGTACCATGGCCACTAGAGTACTTAGAGCCGTATACTTCTAGCCGACCATAGAAGCAAACTGCCAAGACTATGTTAGAAAGTGCAAACCATGCCAAAAACATGGCAACCTCATCCACCAGAAGCAGGAACAACTTCATCACATAATATCCCCATGGCCCTTCACAAAATGGGGAATGGATATCCTTAGCCCCTTCTCACCCGGCAAGGGACAAATGAAATTTCTGATTGTAGCCGTTGACTACTTCACCAAATGGATAGAAGCCAAACCACTAACCACTATCACAGCCCAGCAGGTTCAACAGTTTGTTTGGAAGGATATTGTATGCATATATGGCGTCCCACACACCATCATCACCGACAATGGCCGACAATTTATAGATAAGGAGCTAGCCAAATTCTACACTGGCTTGGACATCAAACACATCACAAGTTCTGTAGAACACCCACAAACTAATGGACAAGCAGAGGCGGCTAACAAGGTTATCCTAATGGAACTGCGCAAACGATTAGATAGCGCCAAAGGCCGATGGCCCGAAGAGTTAGTAGAAGTGCTATGGGCTTACAGGTGCACCCCTCAATCAGCAACAAACGAATCCCCTTTCAGCCTAGTTTACGGTGCAGACGCTATGATACCAGTTGAAATTGATGAACCATCCCTGCGCCGAGAACTATACGACCCAACCCACAACCATCAAAACATGGCCACTCATCTCGACCTCCTACCCGAACTCAGAGAAAAAGCCCAGATACGCAATTTAGCTGCAAAACGAAGAGCTGCCAGAAAGTATAACACAAACCTATGTCCACGATCGTTCGCAATCGGGGACTTAGTATGGAGAATGGCCCGTAGTGCAAGAAAGAAGGATGACAAATTCTCCGCCAACTGGGACGGCCCATATTGCATACGTGAAGACGTAGGAGGAGGAGCTTATCGCCTTGAACATTTATCCGGGAAAGAGATACCTAACACTTGGAATGTATCCCACCTCAAACTCTATTTCAGTTAAATGTATGCTGCAATAAGCCGAACACTTGTAACCGTGGGTGTACTCTTTTTCCTCACCTGGTCTTTTTTCCCTAAGGAGGGTTTTGGCCAGGGAGGTTTTAACGAGGCACCCCATATTCAATAAATAAAACGAAGGGTTCTCAACTGTACAACTTTCTTATGTTTTCACTCTCATATTCGTTTAAGTTCCCCACCCTTACCACAAGTAAGCGGCCTGGGTCAAACACCCTTAACTTGATGTTAACTCGTTTAAGTTCCCCACCCTTACCATAAGTAAGCGGCATGGGTCGAACACCCTTAACTTGATGTTAATTCGTTTAAGTTCCCCACCCTTACCACAAGTAAGCGACCTGGCTCGAACACCCTTAACTTGATGTTAATTCGTTGAAGTTCCCCACCCTTACCACAAGGAAGCAGCCTGGGTCGAACACCCTTAACTTGATGTTAATTCGTTTAAGTTCCCCACCCTTACCACAAGTAAGCGACTTGGGTCGAACACCCTTAACTTGATGTTAATTCATTTAAGTTCCCCACCCTTACCACAAATAAGCGGCCTGGTTCGAACACCCTTAACTTGATGATTAATTCGTTTAAGTTCTCCACCCTTACCACAAGTAAGCGGCCTGGGTCGAACACCCCTAACTTGATGATTAATTCGTTTAAGTTCCCTACCCTTACCAAAAGTAAGCGGCCTGGGTCGAACACCCTTCACACACGATATTGCACGCAAATAAACATCTCATACATACACAAATAGAATGAGCAATTAACCAAGAAGTAACCGACATTCATATCAAACATCAAAATAAAGCAATGTACGAGTTATTACAGACTTATAATCATTAAACCAAATTGGAAATATCAAATTGAAAACACTAAGCCTCCTTCTGCTCGGCATCTTCTATCACCACCTCGTTACCACCAACATCAGCATCAACCGCATCCTTCACCCCATCCCCTTCTGGGCTAGATTCCGCCTCGTCTATAAGCACACCATCAATGACATCTTTATTGACATCAAACCTAGCGTCGTTACAATCAACATTCTCATAAAAAAATGACGCTTGACGAACCCCCTTCTGAAAGCCATTGATGTGTTCTTGAATTATGCAGCTCTTTAAGTCCTCTAGTTCACCCTTCAGCCCGTCGTGTTTTTCTTTGATATCGTCATAGTCGGCTTCAAGCTCTACAATCCTGCCCTTAAGCTTTTCTTCAGAATCAAGGCATCGTACCCTCCACGTAGCGAGCCTCTTCCTTTCCACTTCTCACTCCTCCTTCTTCCAAGTTTCCTTCTCTTCATCGTGCTTATCAACTTTCTCCTGCAACTCTTCCACGTTGGTCTGACTTCCTTCTTTCAGCTCTCGTTCGTATAAAGAACCCACACGTCGACTAAGCAGCAAGGTCTTGCTACTAAATTCAACCATGGCCTTCACCAAAGCTCTTGGCTCCATATTGTCAATTGAATTTATCAGCGATTTTGGCACATTAATCTCAATATCTTTCCTAACAGTAGTTTCCGGAAGCTCAATCAACCCAACTTTCGGCCCCTTCACCCCACTGGCCGAGCCTGCCCCCATCACAACAACTCGCACTTTCTTCACATCCTTGCCCTTGCCCGCCATAATAGGCAACTCCGCTTTCCTTTTTGTACCTCCATGCACGTGGACGTCTACTAGCGAATCCTGCAAATTGGGAACCACAGTGTTTCTGGCAGCTTTAGCCTTCACCGCCTTCTCCTTACGAAGGGTTTGGAAAAGTGTCAAGTTCTTCTTGCCAAGTTGCGCCATATGCCCTGAAGTACACAACACACAAATCGTCAAAATACTCTAATCAATAACAATGCTCAAAGTTACAAAAAAATACCTTCAATATCTATAATGGGGTGAACTGAATTATACACCCTAACTAAGCCCTTAGTGGGCATCTTATCGCTAAATTGCATCAAAGTATCCACCACATCCTTCTCACCCACCGACAGATCTTCCCTCGAAATCACCTTATATCTCCAAGGGTTGTCGGTCCAGAAGAACGGGAACTTAGTATTACAATCAGCAGTATAGAAATGTGACCGACCAGCCATTTTTACTACAACTTTGAAGAACCCATCTTTGAAATGCTTGAATGACTGAGTGAAGGCCTCCAATTTGTTGAGACCAGGCCGACTGATTAACGACAACCATGTTATCGGACTCTTCGGCCTCGTGACAAAAAAGTATAGGAACGCTCGGGGAGACGGTTCCAAGTACAGCGCCATGCACAGTAATCTGAAAGCTTGCAAGTACGCTCAGCTGTTCGGATGAAGCTGAGTAGGGGCAACGTTCAACAATCGTAGCACTCCCATAGTGAATTCGTCGAATGGTAGTCGGATGTGCAGTTGTGAGAAGTGGCACATATACATATAGAAGAATTCTTCGGATGCTCCTTCTCGGCCATAACACGCGCATTCAACAGCAGTAACCCGCTCTGGAGCAATTATGTCCCTTCGCGCCCCCTTTTCGAAAATAGGTGTACAATTCAACCACGATTTTAATAAACGCGACCATCGGAACAACGATCACTGAGTCCGCACATCTGCCGCTACCCATTCATATCCGGTCTTCGCCGGCCAATTACTCTCCGCCAGCTCCTCGGGCGGATCTTCCCTAATTTCAACCACCCTCTCCACTGGGATTCTCCCTACACTACCCACTTCTTCCCTATCGCTATTATCACCTTGACTACTCCCGCTATCCCTAGACCGCTCACTACCTGAGTCTGACAACGAAAACCTATCGCTACTACTAGACATACTTGATTTCTTTAGAAAAGATGACGGAGGAGGAAGAGAAGATATCGGTCAGCTCTAAACGCAGGCGAACGGATTTTTTGCAAATGAGACAGAGTGAATGAACTGCCAACATCATCTTCATTTATACACACGAATTTCAAGCGTCATAACCCTTTCCCGCCAAAAACATAACTCTTTTCAATCATCACAAAGTACCAAAATGGCGGCGCCAAACCTCCCTAAGTCAACCTTCTGACGCCCTTTCACCTGCCACAAACCTTTTCAACTGCCACAAGCCTTTTCACCTGCCACAAACCTCTTCTAGCTTTAACACTATTCATCACACTTAAAGGATGGGGGAATGGTGTATCACACCTAGCCGATCTCGACTAGCATATCAATACATATCATCCTTCATCGATACATCGTATCGGCAAAGGCTGGGGGACTGGTGTACTGGACCTGGTCAACTTAACCATATAAATGACAACCCTTACATATATGCCGAAAACAACCCAAGTACAAGACTTGGGCCGGCATGGACTTAAACTCGTAACTGAACGAAGGCTAAACTAACAAAAAAATGGCCAACCTAGGACAGTGTGCGGGCAAGGACGACATCCAATAAGTTGAGAAGTAAACAGATCAGACCGCTCCTAAAGACTTAGCAAAATGAAATCCCTCCTGCCATCCAATGAGCCCACAATAGTCGAACTAAGGGCCTGGGCCAAGGCCCAGGCCCACTTACAGCCCAAACTGAGGCCCAAACCAAGGCCCGACCCATGCCATAACCAGAAATAATTAATACTCTATAAATACACGTGGACCCCATTAATTAAAGGTACGCATTCATTAATCACTAATTTTACCTTTTGAGAGTTTTGACTCACTTGAGCTTCGGAGTCCCTTCTGCAGGTAACCCCTCATGGGTCCAAACCGACATGTACCAACCGTAAAGAGGCCAACTGAGGAGATAGCGGACTACATGGGTAAGGTGATGCTTGTGCCTAACTTATCTTGTTTGTTCTCTGCAAGAATAGATTGTATGTATAGTGTTTGGGGTTCTTTGGAACTTGCTTCAAAGTGCCTAAAACCAATAGTAGTGACGCTACTGGTGTGGCGCATAACGGCTTGGGGTGTGCTGACTAGCGACTTGGGGTGTGCTGCCAGGTGATAAAGGAAACCAGAGAAGCTTGGAACGCATGGCGCCTAACGGAAAATGTGATCCTGCCAAGCGAAAAAGACTTGGTAGAGGCTCTTGAAAGTGCGTGGCGCCTAGCGGTAAGGAGTATCTTGCCAGGCGATAACTGCAGGCATGGGCATCAGAGGTGGTTTTCCTGGTGGTATGCGTGCGCCGCTAGATGGTCTAGAAGTGGCAGCGCTTAGCGCTAAGTGACCTGCGCCAGGCGATTCTTGCTGCAACAACATTGGGTTGCTGGCTTTATGTACGTGTTCTACAAGGCTTCTATGACACCACAAAGGTCGGCTTGCTGGTGTTCCTTGAGTTATGGCTCGGAACGTATCCCTTGAGTTGAGCTCGGGATAGGGATTAAGCACGTGGCATTCCTTGAGTTGAGCTCGGAATGACATCCCTTGAGTTGAGCTCAAGATGGCGGATGAACACGACCAACTCTTGAGTTAAGCTCGGGTTGGAAAGTGTTACAGGTGAGAGTGTGTTGGTTGTGGCTAGTACGGATGGGTCTAGATAGATTGCCTTCCTCAGTAATTGGTTGACGAGTTTGGTAGTCTTGGGACGTTACGAACTATGTTACGGTGTGTTATCCGTAGCATGGTTTCCCGCACGTGCTCTATCGGTTGTGGCCGATAGGTATGGCAGTAGGACATCTTGAGGTAATTCCTAGAAGACGTAGAACATGGTTCACATGGTTGTGGCCATGTGGTGTGAAATCAAAGGATGGAAATCCTGACGAAATATTACATACTGCACTTTGTTCAACTCTTCAACGACACTTGTTTCAACTTTCCTCACTTGAACTCCTCTTTGCCTTAGTCCAACAACATCCTTTCGAGCCTTCTTGGAAATCTCCATTTGAACCAACCCCTTTGAAACTTGACAACAGAACATAATTTTTGAGTTGTAGGTTAGTGAAAAATACCATTACCAAGTTAGGGTATATTTTCTTCGAAAGCTCAAGGAATGTCTTCAACTTTTAATGCTTGAGCTATTGGAAGAGATTCTTAAACCATTTAGTTCTCAGACATGAGTATCTTAGCACTTTAGGAATGATGATTTGCTTCTTGGTCATTTCTATGAGGAACACTTGGATGTTGTTCTTATTTCCCTCAAACGAAGCCACAATTCTTCATTGGTGTTCATAAAACCAAACCTCAATTCTTCCTTGGTGTTCATGATTTGAAGAGCTAGGAGTGGGAGAAGTGGACATGGCGTTGTTAGTGATGAGGCATGATGACTATGGGGGTGGTTGTATCTAAGAAATGTGGGTGCAAATGCATGTTTTCAAGTGCAGTATTTATAAATAAACACGTTGAATGCTTAATCAGTTAGTTGAATTGTGCATATTTATTTCTTTTAATTATGTTTAGGTTACCAAAGAAGAGTAAATGCATCAAATTTGAGAATCAAATTAAAGCACTATGTTTCCAATGAGTTTATATGACTAGATTAATCAATTCAGATCATATGAGGTCAATGCACATTGGAATCATGCAAGACATATGCTCTATGGTAAAGGCATTCAAAGAAAGCATCAAAGAGCTTATGCAATAGTTGTTAAGAGCAGTCTGTACCTGACCACGTAACCTTAGCTTTGACCTAGTCATTTTTGAATATATTTTATTCAAATATTTATTGTTTAAGTGAAATCAACACATAGATTCTAAAAATCAATAGAATAAAAGTTCATCAAATCATAATTCTTTACACACAGAATTTGGTTAAGTGAATTCAATACAGATTTAAAAAATCAACAGACTAAAATTTGTAAGATTTAATTTCCTGCACCCAAATATTGTTTAAGTAAAATCAACACATAAAATGGTAAAATCAACGGATTAAAAGATGTGCTAGATTATGTTTCTTGCATATACTAGCTTTTTAAGTCAAATCAACGCAAAGATTTGTAAAATCAATAGGCTAAAAAAATTAACATATTATATTTTCAGCATATAGTGACTGTTTAAGTGAAATCAATGTATATATTTGTAAAATTAATAGACTAAAAAATTTTACAGATTATATTTTTACCAAACAATGACTGTTTAAGTGAAATCAATGCATAGATTTGTAAAATCAACAGACTAAAAGATGTGATAGATTCTATTTTCTGCATATAGTGACTGTTTAAGTTAAAGCAATGCATAAATTTGTAAAATCAACAGACTAACTATGACAGTTCACATTTTATCCATACATTAGCTTATTTAAATGAGATCAATACATGGATTAATAAGATTAACATGCTAAAAACACATCAAATTACATTTTTAATACCCAATATGCCTAGTTCAGTTCTTAGTTTGTTAAATCTATCTCGAGCTAATGGTTTTGTGATCAAATCAGCCAATTGATTTTCAATTATAACAAACTTAATTTTACAATCACCTTTTTGACCATGATCTCTAAAGAAGTTATGTCTTATCTCAATATGTTTGCTTTTAGAGTGTTGTATTGGAACTAGAAACCACACATCATTTCTTCTGAATTGATTAAGTTCATCTTGCATAGCCATAACCCAATTACTATCACTTAAAGCCTCATTCACATTTTTAGGTTCAATTTGAGACACAAATGCAACATGTACACAGTAAGTAATTCTGCATCTAGTGGATACCCCCTGATTAAAATCACAAATGATGTTGTCCTTTAATAGCCCTTTAGGTTTTGTCCATTCCTTAGGTAGGGCAACTGATTGATTTATTGTTCCAGATAGCTTCTCCCAAAGCATATCTTCGTCATCTGCATTCTTAGACCCTTGATCTTGTAGTTTTGGGTTAATTTCATCAAATACCACATGCATGGACTCTTCAACAGTCATTAGCCTTTTGTTATACATGATTATATGTAGTATAACCAAGAAATATACCTTTATCCACTTTAGCATCAAACTTACCAAGTATTTCTTTACCATTATTTAAAATGAAGCATTTACAACCAAACACTTTTAGGTGAGTCAAAACAGGCCTTCGATTTTTGAAAAGCTGATAAGGGGTTTTCTTCAAAATAAGCCTAATAAACACACAATTTAACACAAAGCAAGATGTGTTGACTGCATCAGCTTTAAAGTACTTTGGTAATGAAGTTTCCTTTAACATGGTCCTAACAAGTTTTTCAAGTGATGTATTCTTTCTTTCAACTACTCCATTTTGTTGTAGAGTTCTAGAAGCTGAAAATTGTTCTTAATTCCACATTTTTCACAAAAATGTTCAAACTTTTCATTTTGAAACTTTCCACCATGATCACTTCGAATAGACATAATCTTAGAACTCTTTTCATTTTCTAAAACCTTGCTAAACCTTTTGAAAGCATGAAAAGTATCATTCTTGGCTGCTAAAAACAATGTCCATGAAACTTAGAGACATTATTTACTATGCTAAGACATAAAGGTTTCCACTAAGACTCATGGTTCGTGAGGGTCCAAATAGATCTGTGTGAAGCAACTTCAAAGGTCTTTCAGTTGAAACACAATTTTTGGTTTTAAAAGAGACCATGGTCTATTTTCCCTTTTGACAAGCTTTACACACTCTATCCTTCTAAAAGTTGAGCTTTGGTAAACCTTCAACCAACTGTTTTCTATTTAGTCGATTTAAATGTTGCATGTGTATGTGCAATGCCTTTTATGCATAACCAAGTATCATCCTCTTTCGTAAGCAAGCAATGTATACTATATGATGCATGATGCAGATCAAACAAGTATATATTGTTGACTCTTTTTCCTATTAATACAATGCTACCACATGCATCAAAGATGAGACAATGCTACCATATCAACTTTACACATGTTTTTATAAGATATTTCACTTTATAAGATCATGTCTAGATTTTCAAAATCAACTTTTAAAAAATCGATAGTTTATGACGACAATTCTGTTAGCTGCACTATGCAATTTTTCAAATTCATGCAACAACTTATTGTAGTCATTCTTGTCTTTTGATGATAGGGAACTTACTTGGCTTAATGAGGATGACTCATATCTATCCGTGAGACACAAGTTTGCTTCTTCACTTTCATCTCGTGATGAGCTACTTGTTGAGTCATCATTATCTTCCCAAGCTTTGTAGGCATGTCTTTCCTTTGGTTTCTTCTCCATTTTCTGACAACACTATTCTCCTTTTCTTTATTAATGTTTGGACATTCAATTATTTATGACAAAAATTTTCTTAGCTTCACTTTACAATTATTCAAAGTCATGCAACAATTGATTAGAGTCATTCTTGTCTTTTGATGATAGGTAACTTACTTGGCTTGACGAGGACGACTCATATCCCGCCACGAGAAACAAGTTTACTTCTTCACTTTCATCTTGTGATGAGCTACTTATTGAGTCATCATTATCTTCCCTAGCTATTTAGGCATGTTTTTCCTTCTGCTTCTCCTTTTTCCAAACAACACTCTTCTCCTTTTCTTCTTTAATGTTTGGACATTCAATTATTTATGACAACAATTTTGTTAGCTTCACTATGCAATTCTTCAAGGTCATGCAATAATTGATTATAGTCATTCTTGTCTTTTGATGATAGGGAACTTACTTGGCTTGATGAGGATGACTCATATCCAGCCATGAGAAACAAGTTTGCTTCTTCACTTTCATCTTGTGATGAGCTACCTGTTGAGCCATCGTTATCTTCCCAAGCTATATGGGCACGACTTTCCTTCGGCTTTTTCTCCTTTTTCCTAACAACACTCTTCTCCTTTTCTTTGTTAATGTTTTAACATTCAATCTTAATATGTCCTTGTTTGCCATAATTATAACATATGTTTAGTATGATTTAATTTTAGAGCAACTTACTCTCAAACTTTAAAAAGTAGGTTACCTTTCATTGTAAGCCAGATTTGATGAAATTGAAAGTTGACTTACTCCTTTGAGTTTGTCCAATCCCCCTAGTCATATTTTGGGTGTTCCTACCCAAGTGGCGACAATGGTCTTTGTTGGCACAAGCAAGCTTGAAGCAAAGATGTGATAAAGCCAAGTGCACGAAGATCAAATGTGTTTGATAAAGATTGATGAAGATCCACTTGAAGATTATGTTTCTAAAAATTGTCATTCATCATTGGACAACTCTCTCTCTCTCTCTCTCTCTTATACTATATGAGAGCAAAGGCACGATTCTGAGTTTTTGAGTGCGAAAACTTGTCATTCATCATTGGAAAACTCTCTCTCTCTCTCTCTCTCTCTCCCTCTCTACATTACACGTTGCAAGGTGAAGATTGAAGATTTTGGTTGATCTTGGAGGCATTTTGGCTTGTGATTAGTTTGAAGAACTCGTGTATGGTTGCCTAGGGAGAGCCATGATCAGGTTTTGTAGTTCTTGTGCCTCTGGTTGTTTACCTGATGTGATTTCATATTTGTGAGTGTGATTCTTGCAAGGTGTAATCTTGGTGTGTTATTTGTAAAACTTTTGAATATAGTAGAAACCAGACTCATGTTGTCCTGGTAAATTGGATGTAGCTCTATGATTGAGTGAACCATAAAAAAATTATGCCATTCTCTTCCATTCATCTCTTGCACTTTAAATCACTTTAAAAACTCAAGAAAAACAAGTAATTCATTCTTTGTTGTGCTTTAATGCGTCTTTGTGTAATATGATGTTGCATACCTGTTAGAAATATTGATTGGAACAAGTCTTGTGTGTAAAAGTTTTTTGTTTGAGTTAAATTTGTGAATTCTGCATTCTGCATAAATTCCCAGGATTTTAGCTGATTCATTTGAAATTTTAATCAACTATTTCATAGGCTCAATAACAAATTAGTCTGTTATTTTGTTTTTTGACCGATTGAAAGTGTACTGTTGTGCATCTTTTACATTCGAATTTCATAGTCTATCTGATTCAATCAAAAGGGGTTTTAAGTTTTTAAAAAAGTTTTAAACAACCAATTCAACCCGCCCTCTTGGCATCAATCACCATTTCAAACTAACAATCATATCTTGAATTTTTGGTTTAAGAGACGACCCTCATTTCACTCTTATCTATGTTCACTCTACTCTTCAATTGATTCGTGTTTCGACATCACACCCCACTTCATCCCACTCACGTTTTGGAGTATTTCATTTCCCCCATTTGATTATGTGTTTTGTATGTGTTTATGGTTCCAACCGTTCTTCCCCTTTTATGTTTTTCTTCTATTCACCAAACCCTTGCAAGTGTTTCCCCCAATTTCACGAATTGCATTCTTTGTATGAAATGAGCTATTCATCAAGATCCTATATCAGCCCTTATGAAAATGGGGATTATATCATTTGGTATTTAGAGCTTCAGTTTAAGGGTTTAAACTTCAAATTGGAAACATCCTTCCTTCATTCTATTTTCACCAATTGATTACTTTATTGTTCATACTGTTTGTGATTGTGCAGAATCATTGTGAAAGTTAAGCCCTTATGAAAAATTACAAAAGAAAAAAAGTTACAACATTTTATAATTGTGTTAAAAGTGATAAGAAAGAGAGGAAATTTTGGGCCGAATGATTTTTGCTTCTAAACAATTTGTTATAAGGTAATATATTGGTGTTCTTTAAGGATTGTTACTAGTTTTCTTGTTTACCAATTTTGTTTTACCTTTTTTCTTTTGTGATTTCTTATCTTTTTCTTTTTTAGCTTTTGTTTGTTTGTCTAGCCTTACTGTGCACGTATTGAAGGATTGTTCATTGTTGTGGCCAAGGAGAATTTAAGTGGTACAAGGCAAGAGTGTTTTAATTAGAGAAAAAGCCATAATTGCGTGTTATACTTGAGTGTGGTGAGGTTACAATATTTCTTTTTTCTTTTGTTTTATTGTTACTTTTGATCTACTTTTTATGATGTTAAAGGAGGAAAATTCCAAATAAGGAGCAAGACTTAGTCCATTAAAAATGAAGACTTTGACATGACATTTAGAAGGATTGATGATGCGACATAACAACGAGCTCCATGAAATATTGGATGTTAGAGAATAGAGGTCCCGAAGAAGGAGAAGAAAGGAGAAATAGCATAAGAAATGATGGAGTAGCAAGACCAAGTAGGCTTAAAGGAGACAAGCTTAACATTCATCCGTTCAAAGGAGAAAGTGATACAGAGGCGCACTTGATAAGATGCCTCGAGCCAAGGGACCTACAACAAGAGCCATGGCTAGGAGAATACAAGAGGAATGAGCCTTAAATGCGCATGTAAGGCCCAAGATGAACTTCACATGGGCCAAGGAAGATGTGAAGACCTAGCCTAGGACATTTTGCATGTAAATACTAGATTAGGATTTTATTTTGGGCTTTGTATTTTGGGCCTAGTAGAATAGGGTTTTCTTTGGGCCATGTATTGGGCCTTAGAGGAAATTGGGCTTTAGAAGTAATTTTGGACCAAAAAGGGGAATTGGGCCAAATGGGCCAAAAGTAGTGTGTCTAATCTAGAAAAGCCTATAAGCTTCTCAAACTTGCTCTCCAAGGATGAGAGTTAGCTTCCCATGGCAAGACAAGTGTGACTTGCTTAGGTGGCAAGTCACACCTCCCACATGCTCCTTTTTGGCTCCAAAATTCAACTTTCTAGACTCCTTTTTCCCTCCACTTTTTGGAGACCCCTTGGTCTCATTTTAGCCTATAAATAGAAGGCTTAGGAGATGTATTTTTCAGCTTGAAATTGAGTAATGAATTGCTGCCCAAATTTGTGCACAAATCTCTTTTGAGCTCACCTTAGAGTAAACTCTTCTCTAGTTTACTCTAGTCTTCTTCCTTAGGAGTTGGCCTCACCTCTCTTAAGAATCCTTTCACCTACACCAAACCAAAAACCTTAAGCTTCTTTCCTTCATGCTTCCGCATCCAACACCATCCATGGAGCCTCCATTCTTCATGCAAGCTTCAATGGAGACAAGAAGAAGCCATCATGTGGTATCATGAGCCTTGGTTTTAGTGAGTTAAGTGCTTCTTCTCCATTTTTTTTTCAATTCCGTGTTGTTCATCACTTCTCCTACTTGTCTTGTTGTTTTTGTTCATTTTATTTTGAGTATCAATGTCTTTTTACTTTGGTTCATCTTCATTTGCTTCATCTTGAACCATCCTTGTGTGCTTTAGGTGTTCTATTTGGTTTCTACCATTTACTTTTCATTTTAATTGAGTATTTGTTTTTTTTTGTTCAGTTCATTCTCTTGATTCTTGAGTTTATTTTGATTTTAAGATCCATATGTTTTGTCTAGAGTCATGTTTAGTCCATATATGTCATTAATTCCTTGTTTAGCTTTTAATTTTCTTTGAATTTGTTGGTGATGTGTTGCTGAATTTTTTTTCAGATTTGAGTGCAGTTTTTAATCCTTAAAAATTAACACTCTCTTCTCTCTTTGAGCCTTGGAAATGAACCTTCACATCTAGATAACCTTAGTTATCTTAATGTCCAGTGGGAATTTTCCTTGTGCTTGCTTAAAATCACCATAAACCACACTAAATTTCCTTTCAATTAATTGTGCTTTGGTGCTTTTTCATTTCTGTTTTTGAGTTCAGATTGCTATTTAGATCTTAGCAATATCTTAAGAATCCTTTCACCTACACCAAACCAAACACCTTAAGCTTCTTTCCTTCATGCTTCCGCATCCAACACCATCCATGGAGCCTCCATTCTTCATGCAAGCTTCAATGGAGACAAGAAGAAGCCATCATGTTTTTGTTGCATTTTACTGCTGTTCCAGTTTCTGTCTGACTGCACACTGTTTGTATTTGATTTATCATAAAAAATTGGCCGGTGAAAATCCAAATCTAATTTTTGCCTCTTTTAGCTAAGACATAGACGAAAAAGTGAAAAAAAGAATCATTGAAAAATGTTGAGAAATGAAAAAATGAAAAATATCTGAAGCAGAGGCCTGAATTCACATTTTTGGACTGGCAGTGTGTGAAAAAATCAAATTTCAGTGTAGTTTTCTAGCTTATTTTGGTTGTTTTTCATCCATTCTAGTGCCATTCATTAGGTAATTCATTTGAGTGCTTATCTTGTTTCTTTACCTTATTTCTAGTTTGTCATTTCTTTGGTAATCCTATGAGTTTGTCATGGCATTATTCACTTTTGGTTTAACAATTATAATTTTGTGCTTTTCTTGCTTTATTTCTTGACCTCTTTTGGTTTGGTTTCTATATTTGGTGCATACTTCTTTTTGGAGGTGATCTAATTTTCCTAAGGTAGCATCCTAGGAGGTGGAGTACCTAGTCCCGAAAGAGAATCCTCTTTGGTGAGATCAAGAGGAAGTGCAAGAGTGAAACACTTGTGAGGACCAAGCCAAGAAGACAAAGCCAAGAAGACCTTTTACATTTTGTGCACTTTGATTGTATTCAAATTGAGTTGTAAAATTGTAATGCTTTCCTTCTTGTGTTCATGGCCTAGTTAGGTGTCTTGGGGGAGTCTTAGGTATTCAATCCCATCTCCTAACTAGAACCTCTTCTATACATTAGTGAAACGCTTTTAGTGGTGAAGTTTGAAGGTTCCAAGTGCCTTCTACTTCTACCAAAACTTAGGCCGCATATAGCTTATAATCTTTCTTGTTTTTAATTTTCTTGTTTGATAGTTTAGTGTGTGTCAACTTAGTCTTTGAATTAATTTCATTTAAGAAGTTTTGTACAAAAGTTTCAAGTTCCCTTGGCTAGGAAAGACTTGGTATGTAAGCAATCCAAGTGATTCACCTCTCTTTCCTGGAGGAGAACTAAAAGCTTTTGCTATCTACTTCTTCTTTGAAATTTTCTTTTAAAGACCAAAGTCTTCTAAAATCTTAAAAAAAAAAATGTCTCAACCTCCTTCTCAATGTATGAGTGCTTCAAATGAAGAAGAAATAAGTTTGAAACAAATTGCCTTTGATTTGAGAGCACTACTACGTTGGAAGGAAGATGAAATAATTGCAAGGGAAAGGGAAAAACAAGAAAGAGATAGGTTTCATCAACTTTCAGATGAAGAGAGGAGGGGAACAAGAAATATGGAAAGGTTGCATGAGAGGATGAGTAATAGGAGTCAACATTTGTACTCCCACACTCCAACACTAGTCACACACTATGAAGAAGATAGTAGACTAGTTGACAACTTCTATCAACTTCCTCCTCCTTTAAGAAGAGAAAGAAGAGAGCCTAGGGAACCAAGAGCCATTAGAATAGACCTCCCTCACTTTTATGGGAAAGATGATGTTGAAGCTTATCTTGATTGGGAAATGAAGGTTGAGCAACTCTTTGCTTGCCATCAAATAAGTGAGGAGAGGAAAGTACCCTTAGCTACCCTTAGCTTCCAGGGCAATGCTATGTATTGGTGGACTGCCCTCGAAAGAGATAGGAGAATCAATCAAAGTCCCGAGGTCAAATATTGGAATGACCTCAAAGGAGCCCTTAGGAGAAGACATATTCCCTCCTATTATCATAGAGAGCTAATGGATAAGCTCCAAAGACTCCATCAAAATAAAATGAAAGTGGAAGAATATAGACAAAAGATGGAGTTATATATGATGAGGGCTGGGATTAGGGAGTCCGAGGATACAACCATTGCAAGGTTTCTTAGTGGCTTAAGTCTTGAGATAAGAGATAGAGTAGAATTGTTGCCCTACCAAGACTTAAATGACTTGGTTCAACTTTGCATAAAGGTAGAGCAACAAATTCTAAGGAAAAATTTTCGAAATGACTACTCTAACTCTTATACCAAGAAAGAATTCAAGAGGGAGGGTAAGCAAGTCAAAGAGGAACCCTCCAAAAGTTTCAAGGAAAAGGAGAAACCAAGGGAAGGCACATCTTCACACACTCGCACTAGTGAAATCAAATGTTTCAAGTGTCTTGGTAGAGGTCATGTTGCATCTCAATGCCCCACCAAAAAGACCATGATCTTAAGGGGTGTTGACCACTATAGTAGCCAAGATGAGCAAGAAAGTGAGAGTGAGACTTCTAGTGAGGAGTCTAATGATGAGGCTAAGGAAATTGCCTATCCTTGTGAAGGAGACCTTATAATGATTAGAAGACTTCTTAGCAACCAACCCATTCCAAAAGAGCCAACACAAAGAGAGAACATCTTTCATACAAGATGTAAAATTTTAGAAAACACTTGTTCTCTCATTGTTGATAGTTGTTCATGTTGCAATTGTTGTAGTAAGGTTGGTTGATAAGTTGGCTTTGACTATCATTCCCCATCCAAAACCTTACAAATTGCATTGGCTTAATGAAAGTGGGGATTTGACAGTCCAACATCAAGTGAAGGTCAAGTTATCCATAGGGAAATATGAAGATAGTGTGCTATGTGATGTAGTACCTATGGAAGCTTGCCATGTTTTATTGGGAAGACCTTGGCAATTTGACAAGAAAACCATGCATAATGGTCTTACCAATGAAATCACCTTCACTCACAAGGATAGAAAATTTGTCTTGCATCCTTTATCACCATCCCAAGTGGTAGAGGATCAAATCCAAATGAGAAAGAAGTTGGAAAAGGAGAGAAAAGAGGATAAAAAAAAAAGTCCTCCCTCTCTCCCAAAAAAGTAACTAAAGATGAATCTGAGGTGGGAGAGATTGGTGTTCCTTCTCCCAAGGTCATTCAACATGAGAACATTTTGACTATAAAATCTTTGAACCAAGTTCTCAATGATGAACAACCTTCATGCCTCTTGTTGTGTAAAGGAACACTCACATGTACTGCCACAGCTCTTAAACTTAAGAATCTACCTCCTAAAATTGAAAATCTTTTGAAAGAGTTTGAGGATATATTCCCTAAGGAAGGGCCTATTGGGCTTTCTCCCTTTAGAGGAATTGAACATCAAATAGATTTAGTGCCTGGGGCTAGTCTACCAAATAGACCAGCCTATAGGACAAATCCTCAAGAAACAAAGGAGATAGAGTCTCAAGTCCAAGAGTTGTTGGAGAAGGGTTGGGTTCAAAAGAGCCTTAGCCCTTGTGTTGTGCCTGTTTTGTTAGTACCTAAAAAGGATGGGAAATGGAGAATGTGCTGTGATTGTAGAGCCATAAATAACATCACCATTAAATATAGGCATCCAATCCCTAGGCTTGATGACATGCTTGATGAGTTGCATGGGTCCCTCATGTTTTCTAAAATTGATCTAAAGAGTGGTTATCACCAAATAAGAATCAAAGAAGGTGATGAGTGAAAAACCGCTTTTAAGACCAAATTTGGACTATATGAGTGGTTGGTGATGCCCTTTGGGCTTACTAATGCACCTAGCACATTCATGAGGCTAATGAACCATGTCCTTAGAGAGTGCATAGGAAAGTTTGTGGTTGTCTATTTTGATGATATCTTGATTTATAGCAAGAGCTTGCATGAGCACATAGACCATCTGAGGTCTGTCCTTACCATCCTTAGGGTAAATAGTTTGTTTGCTAATAAAGAGAAATGTACTTTCTGTGTAGATAGTGTAGTTTTCTTAGGTTTTGTTGTGAAAAAAAATGGGGTCCATGTTGACCCTACAAAAATAAAGGCCATCCAAGAATGGCCTACTCCTAAAAATGTTGGAGAGGTTAGGAGCTTCCATGGTTTGGCAAGCTTTTATAGGAGGTTTGTTCCTAACTTCTCTACTTTGGCTTCACCCCTCAATGAACTTGTCAAGAAAGATGTATCTTTTAATTGGGGTGAAAAACAAGAGTCTGCTTTTCAGCAACTCAAGGAAAATCTCACCAATGCACCCATTCTAGCTTTACCTAACTTTTCAAAAACCTTTGAGCTAGAGTGTGATGCATCTGGTGTAGGAATAGGTGTTGTGTTGTTGCAAGGAGGACACCCAATTGCTTATTTCAGTGAAAAACTTCATGGTGCCTCCCTCAACTATCCCACCTATGATAAGGAATTGTATGCCTTAGTTAGGGCCCTTCAAACTTGGGAACACTACCTTGTGTCGAAAGAGTTTGTCATTCATAGTGACCATGAGTCGCTAAAATATTTGAAGGGCCAACATAAGCTGAATAAAAGACATGCTAAGTGGATGGAATTCTTGGAACAATTTCCTTATGTGATAAAGTACAAGAAGGGCAAAAGTAATGTGGTGGCTGATGCCTTGTCTAGAAGGCACACCTTGTTTTCAAAATTGGGAGCCCAAATTCTTGGATTTGATCACATTCCAGAAATGTATAATCAACATTCTGAGTTTTCCTCTACTTATGCTGAATGTATGGAAAGACCTCAAGGAGGTTTCTATGTGAATGAGGGGTATTTGTTTAAAGAAGGAAAAATTTGTATTCCCCAAGGTTCACAAAGAAAACTCCTTGTTCAAGAAACACATGAAGGGGGATTAATGGGTCATTTTGGGGTAGAAAAAACCCTAGGTCTTTTAAAAGAGAAATTCTTTTGGCCCCATATGAGGAAGGATGTCCAAAGGCATTATAATAGATGTATTTCATGCTTACAATCTAAGTCTAAAACAATGCCTCATGGATTATACACCCCCTTGCTTGTTGCTTTAACCCCTTGGGAAGATATAAGTATGGATTTTGTTTTAGGACTCCCAAGAACACAAAGGGGTTTTGATTCCATTTTTGTGGTGGTAGATCGTTTTAGCAAAATGACACACTTTATACCCTGCTACAAAGTGGATGATGCTAGCAACATTGCTAGGCTTTTCTTTAGAGATGTGGTCAAGCTTCATGGTATACCCCGCACCATAGTTTCTGATAGAGACACCAAGTTCCTTAGCCACTTTTGGAAAACACTTTATTCAAGGTTAGGAACTAAGCTTTATTTCCTACTTCATGTCACCCACAAACTGATGGGCAAACTGAAGTTGTTAATAGGTCTCTGTCTACTATGTTAAGGGCAATTTTGAAAGGGAACCATAAATCTTGGGATGAATGCCTTCCCCATATTGAGTTTGCCTACAATAGAGTAGTTCATAGGACTACTAAAATCTCTCCATTTGAAGTTGTTTATGGCTTTAATCCTCTCACTCCCATGGACTTGCTACCACTTCCTACATCTTTTGATTTTATTCATAAAGAAGGGGTGGCAAAATCTGATTTTGTTAAAAAGATGCATGAAAAGATTAAAAGCCAAATCCAGCAACAAACAGAGAGGTATGCTAAGTACAACAATAAGGGGAAGAGGGAAATGATTTTTGAAGAAGGGGATTGGGTGTGGCTACACCTTAGAAAAGATAGATTTCCTAAGCAAAGTAAATCTAAACTTAGTCCTCGAGGTGATGATCCCTTTAAAGTGCTGAAAAGAGTAAATGATAATGCGTATAGGCTAGAGTTGCCTGAAGGCTATGATGTGCATGCCACCTTTAATGTTGCTGACTTAATACCTTTTGCAGGTGGTACAGATGATGAGGCAGAGACTATAGATTTGAGGACAAATCCTTCTCAAGAGGGAGGGGATGATGAGATGCCTCGAGCCAAGGGACCTACAACAAGAGCCATGGCTAGGAGAATACAAGAGGAATGGGCCTTAAATGCGCATGCAAGGCCCAAGATGAACTTCACATGGGCCAAGGAAGATGTGAAGACCTAGCCTAGGACATTTTGCTTGTAAATACTAGATTAGGATTTTATTTTGGGCTTTGTATTTTGGGCCCAGTAGAATAGGGTTTTCTTTGGGCCATGTATTGGGCCTTAGAGGAAATTGGGCTTTAGAAGTAATTTTGGACCAAAAAGGGGAATTGGGCCAAATGGGCCAAGAGTAGTGTGTCTACTCTAGAAAAGCCTAGAAGCTTCTCAAACTTGCTCTCCAAGGATGAGAGTTAGCTTCCCATGGCAAGACAAGTGTGACTTGCTTAGGTGGCAAGTCACACCTCCCACATGCTCCTTTTTGGCTCCAAAATTCAACTTTCTAGACTCCTTTTTCCCTCCACTTTTTGGAGACCCCTTGGTCTCATTTTAGCCTATAAATAGAAGGCTTAGGAGATGTATTTTTCAGCTTGAAATTGAGTAATGAATTGCTGCCCAAATTTGTGCACAAATCTCTTTTGAGCTCACCTTAGAGTAAACTCTTCTCTAGTTTACTCTAGTCTTCTTCCTTAGGAGTTGGCCTCACCTCTCTTAAGAATCCTTTCACCTACACCAAACCAAACACCTTAAGCTTCTTTCCTTCATGCTTCTGCATCCAACACCATCCATGGAGCCTCCATTCTTCATGCAAGCTTCAATGGAGACAAGAAGAAGCCATCAGTACTTGGAGTGGAAGATGAAAATAAAGCATGTTTTCTCATGCAATGATTATGAGGAGACCCAAAAGGTGAAGCTTGCAACCTCAGAGTTTTTCGACTATGGTCTTGTTTGGTGGAACAAGCTACAAATGGAGAGAGCTAGAAATGAGTTGGTACATAGACTAAGATGAAAAGCATCATGAGGAAGCAATATATTCAAGTTAGTTACTCAAGGGACATGAAATACAAATTTCAAAAACTTACTCAAGGCAACAAGAGGGTTGAGGAGTCACTAGTGCAGTTTCATATTTAGACAGCGCCCTATATGCCTCGGTTAACCAAACAACCGAGGTCTAAGAATGTTTATGCCTCGGTTATAAATTCAACCGAGGCAGTAATGCTGCCAGAAACTCACACTTTCCCGCTTTTTTAAAATTCGAAAATAATTGGGCAGTTTTATGCCTCGGGTCCCACTGAACCGAGGCATATAATGGTTTACTGTAGCGGGCTGTTTCACCCGAGGCCTATCAGTGCCAGAATTTTTCCATGTGGCTGATTTTTTTTTGCATGAGTATACACCTCGGTTATTCACTAAACAAGGCCTATGCATGTTTATGCCTCGGTTTCGAATCAACTGAGGCAGTAAGTCCAGTTAGGTTTTAAAAACTCTGAAGGTAAAGATTTGGAAAGAAACAAGGAATCAAGTCGTCACTTTTGTGTTTTACCGCTTTTTGCACTTAATTTTTTAATTGACACAGAGGCAGAAGCTTATTCAATTTTTTTTAAATGGTCATATGCCTCGGTTGAAACAGACCCGAGGCAGTAAATGTATCTTTCTGTCGCGGTTAAAATAGACCCGAGATAGTAAATATTCAATATGTCTCGGGTTTGTAACCGAGGCATAAAGTACTACCTTTTTACCTCGGCCGTATATGCTTCGGTTGCGGACCCGAAGCCAAAAGCTAAAAATAACCGCTGTCATTTCCCTTCCTTGCACTAGTGAGTATTTCAAGGAAATAGATGGGCTCATGATTTAAGCAAAGATTGAAATATATTAGGAGGTACCACCTAGGCCCATTCCTTTTAATTTCTTTTATTTTTAATTAAATAAAAGTTGTTCTAATTGGGTTTGTTTTGCTAATTGCAGCATAATTTCCAAGCTGCCAATTTCTTTAAGTGTTGGCATTTGGCCTACAACCTAATTCTTCACCACACTCATGCTTCCCATCAATGTACATCATCATATGTGGGCCAAGATCATGTTTGCATCTGCAATTCCAGCTGCGCGTGGCTTGATATTTCATCCGCACACCTCCACGCTGCAAAATGGCATCCAACACCTCACGCCTTAATTGGGCCTAAGCCCAATTCTTCCATTTCGCGTGACCAACAACATAACGAATGTGCAGCACCTTCTCTTCTTATACTTTTTGCTAGGGTTTCTTGCGCACAACAACCCTTTGCCGTCAACACACAGTAACACATAAACCCTATTACTCATTTCTCTGTTAGGGTTTGTTAGAGTTATCCAAACCCTCATGCATTCCATCTTCAGCTAAAGGATTTGTTGTTCACGGCTGCTTTGCCGTTAGATTTCTCTGCCGTTTGCTTTCGGCTGCCCTTCAACTATAAAAGGTGTAGGTCATTTCTTTGTAATCTAGTTTTGATGAATGTTAAATTGGTTGAGAGTACTCCGCCCTTCGTTAGCTCATTCTTCACCTTAGATGAGGATTTCTCCTCCTAGGGTTTACCAAACCAGTGAGATCTGAGCGTTAATAACCAATTATAAGCCTTCCGCTACGTTTTCCCATTGATTCAACCGAACAATCGACGTTTGGAAGCTATTCTCCAGCAAACGGAGCACATTTATGCCGATTAACGGTGACGCCAGCCTCATCAAGTGGTATTCAAAGCCACTCGTTCTTGGACCGCGTTGAGATAAGTTTCTTCTTTATCTCTAGTTTTTTTTCTTATATGTTCGTTTCTGTCTTGTTCTATAATTGTTTGTGTCTTTGCTTCTTTGCTGATTTTGTGCTCTTGTTGCGTTTTTCTTGTTGAAATTGATTTAATGTTCTCAATCTCCTGCTTAAATGCATGTCTTAGGTTTGAATTCATTTTAGTACCTAGCTTTGAATTTTAAACTCTCTGTTTTGTCATAGGTTTTGTGTATTCGTTTTATTTGTTGTTGTTTCCATGGAATTGTATGTGCCGTTAACTGTTGTTGAATCAGTCGTGCTGAGTATGTTTAGTTTCCTATGTTTTGTGGATTTCTTTAATTACTAATAGATCACTAGCAATTTTTTGTAGTTCATAATTCTAGCTGTTTCAGCTTAATTCGTGCTTGTTGTTTAATTCTAGCCGTAATCTGATTCATATCAGAATTTACGTGTGGACACTCATGCTTTGGTTTGTGATTACATATGTTGTTTCAGCACCTTGCTCTTGTGCATTCTGTTTCTTTGAATCATTTCTGGCCATATTTGTTTCCTGACTCAACATTAGTGTTTGCGGATGTGCTAATTTTGAGCCATATCTGTGTTCTGGATCAGCCTCTGTGACATCTGATGCACATTTATGTTATTTCACTGCACTAGTTGATGTCTCTACTGAATCCCATTTTGTTGATCTGTGGCTTGTGCATTTTGTCCTATATCTGCAACATCATTCTTGCCTTCAAATCTAAGAAGTGCTTTTTTTCAATCATATTTGCTACTGTTGTTGTCTAACACAATTTGGTGCCTTAGTTTGTTTCCTTGTTGCATTAATATGCTTGTGTATTACATTCAGCTCTGCCATATAATTTTTTGGGTTGCAGTTTTGTTTTGGCAGCTTCTGTTTTATTAGATTATTGACATTAAACCTATTTCACTTTTCTATTTCTGTCTGGTCCAATTGAATGTTGTAGTGCTATCAAGCTTTCCTTTACTCTTGAGTGCCTCTGTTGTGGTCTGATTCATTGATTTCCTTCACAATTTTTGGTGCTCTTGCTTTGATTTGCTGCTACTTTTTTTTATCACACATGTCCAGATTTTGAGATTGTCAAATGATTAAAATGCTGCAAATTTTGTGATCTGTGTTCAGGTTTGACTCAATTCTGCTGTATACAGCTGAGTTATATCAATTGGCCAATAGTTTCTTTTTTTTGTATGTCTGTTTCAATTGTTTTTAAGTTGAATCAATCTTGAAATTTGTCATATGCATTTATTTATTGATTTGGTGGTACAAACTTGACCTTTGTGTGAGTTGTTCTTCAAGTTTTTGAGAACTGAAAAGAAAAGTCATTAAAAAAAAAAGAAAACATGATGACAAAAAGCATCTAAATGAGCATGAAGAAAATCAAAAGGCTGGATTGAATCTGCAAACATTATTTGTTTCAGCAGCATGAAAATAGTGTACCACAGTTCACACAGATACTACTTTCATCTTCAATTTCAATTTGCATATGTTCTTGATTCAACTTGTTTTGAGTTTTGTTTGATTTTGGTTTTGTTTGATCATATTCTAGATCTATTCTTTAGGTTCCTTTTGTGTGCCTTCTTTCTTTTATAGCTTTTTTTATTGTCTTTGTTGGCTCTCCTTTGAGTTTGTTTATTACATTTATTGATTTTCTAAATTGCTCTTCCTAAGTGGCATCACTTGATTTTTTTTTCTAGTTTTCTTTGCTCTGGACACTCACTTTTGTTTGGCAGCCCTTGTAGGTGAAGTTTCATCTTATTGTGACATCATCTAATGTGGGAGTTACACTTTCTGAGAGGAATTGTGGAGTGAGCTAGGACTCCAAAGATGACCAAATACTTGAGGCATACATTTTTTGTTGGGGGTTGGACCGAGAGGGAGAATGGCAAAGACACTGCAGCCCAAGACCTAGCATAGTTATTTTGTTTGTGTTGATTCTGTTTTGATGTCAAGAACTTTGTGTATTTTTTTTTTTCAGTTTGCTGTTTTTGTTTCATTTGGCTTAGGTGGAAAAATGCTTTAGAGCAATACCATCCTTTGCATGGTTTGTAATAGTTTTAATCGTGTAGTGTGAGATTCAAGGGGTTCCAAAGGTCATGTGTATCTTCACTTAAGATTTTTTTTCGCCTAGTTTTTATGTTTTAAATGTCTAGGTTCTGTTGTGTATGCTTCACTTTCTGTTTTAGGTCCCGTGATATCTAGGTACCATGCGTTTGACACCTAGTTGACCTTCTTTTGGTCTTTAGATTTCACTTTGCTCACACACTTGGACAAATTGTTTTTCACACAATCTGTTTTCCCTTTGAATTTTTATTGAGAACTTTTGTGAAAGAAATTTAGAGATCTCTGGCTAGAAAAGGCTTGAGTTCTAAGCTTGTCCATGAGACTCACCTCCCTTTCTTGGGGCGTATCTCTAGAAATCTTTTCCATTATTTTCTCTTTCGAAATTCTTCTAGTTCTTTGTGAAAAATTTGTTTGGATAAAAGTGTTTCAAAAAAAACTGTTCGCAAAATGAGTTTTTCTTCTTCTAGCCGTGTTCATTTAGATAGGCATATTAGTGTGTATTTAGGTAGGTGTAATAGTAATGAGTTGCATCATAACATTCATAGTGACATTCCATTCTTTGGGGAAGATATAGGACCAATATCATTTAGAGATTGGATATGGGATACAGAGAAGTTGGTGTAATCATTGTTTAGTAAATATAGTCAAATTGACATTCTTAGGCATGTTACTTCTAGGTTTATAGGACGTTCATGTAAGTGGTGGCAAAAGAGACAGTCAATAGTGCAAAAAGGGAGAGAATCATGCATTAATACATTTTATGAATTAAAAACATGCATGTGGAAACATTTCATTCCCCTTCATTTAGGATAACTAAAGAGCAACAGTCTAGGATAGAAGATTTCATTGACATAGGTGATGCATTCATCCAAAATCTTGCTAAGTTTTCTAGACTAGAAAAAGATTTTAAGCACAATTTGGACTTGCTCTTGTGTGAACAAAGAGAGAGAGATAACATAAAAGAGACCAAGCAAAATTTAAAAAGCTTCGAGAGTATGAAAAGAAGAGAGAAAAAGAAAATTTTGAAAAGCTGTGTGTAGAGGAAAAGAAAAGAGAGCGAGGCATATGAGCAAAATGAAAAGAAGAAAAGAGATGGAGAAGAAGAGGCAAAAAAGGAGAGTCTTAGAAAAGTCAAAGAAGAGAATGAGAGAAAAGAATTTGAAGTAAGAGAGAAAATAAAACAAGAGTTTGAGCTTCAAAGACAATCCAAAGTAGTAGAGTTCCAAAGCATTTCAAATGAAAAGAGGGAACTCATTGATAGGGATTTGGTGTTCAATCTTTCACCAATTCCTTTCATTAAGTCCCCATTTCCAAAGAGAGTTTTTCCATCTTTAAACTCTTCTCGCTTTTTCATTAAATCTTTTGTTTTGTTTTTTGTTCTTCATCTCAGTCTCTTATTTCATCCTCCTCAAAATATAGTGTCAAAATACACTTTGATTCTAAAATCCTTTTCAAAAATCATCCAAGTCAAAGTGTAAGACACTCTTTCTGTATAGTGGGCTGGATATCACCTTTTTCAAATTTTAACAGTCCATTTTCGCACATTTCCCAATCAATTATATTGAATGGTGATTATGATTTCATTATAATTTTATTTGATGACTATTACAAGTTTGTTTTTTATCTTGGTTGAACTTTCAAAATTGGTTGCTGGCAACCTTTCAACAACTCTTTTGATCTGAGGATAGATCCTCTTCAAGAGGGAGGGAATGATGTGACCCCAACAAGGTTTATAGCTTTGGGCCAACACCTAGGCTCATTCCTTTTAATTTCTTTTATTTTCTTTTATTTTTAATTAAATAAAAGTTGTTCTAATTGGGTTTGTTTTGCTAATTGCAGCATACTTTCCAAGTTGCCAATTTCTTTAAGTGTTGGCATTGGACCTGCAACCTAATTCTTCACCACACTCATGCTTCCCATCAATGTACATCATCATATGTGGGCAAAGATCATGTTTGCATCTGCAATTCCAGCTGCGCGTGGCTTGATATTTCATCCGCACACCTCCACGCTGCAAAATGGCATCCAACACCTCACGCCTTAATTGGGCCCAAGCCCAATTCTTCCATTTCGCATGACCAATAACATAGGGAATGTGCGGCCTCTTCTCTTCTCAAACTTTTTGCTAGGGTTTCTCGCGCACAGCATCCCTTTGTCGTCAACACACAGTAACACATCAACCCTATTACTCATTTCACTGTTAGGGTTTGTTAGAGTTGTCCAAACCCTCATGCATTCCATCTTCAGCTTTAAGATTTGTTGTTCACGGCAGCTCTGCCGTTAGATTTCTCTTCCATTTGCTTTCGGCTGCCTTTAACTACAAAAGGTGCAGGCCATTTCTTTGTAATCTAGCTTTGATGAATGTTAAATTGGTTGAGAGTACTCCCCCCCATTCGTCAGCTCATTCTTCACCTTAGATGAGGATTTCTCCTCCTACGGTTTACCAAACCAGTGAGATTCGAGCGTTAATAGCCAATTGTAAGCCTTCCGCTGCTTTTCCCATCAATTCCCTCGAACAATCGACATTTAGAGGCCATTCTCCGACGAACGGAGCACATTTCTGCCAATTGAAACCTAAAGAAGAATGACAAAGAGAAAACATCTTTCACACTAGATGTTTAATCAATAACAAGGTGTGCATGGTTATCGTAGATAGAGGTAGTTGCACCAATGTGGCTAGTGTTAGATTAATGTCGAAACTAAATTTAGCTATCAAACAACATCCTAGGCCATATAAACTTCAATGGCTTAGTAAGTGTAAGACTCGGGAAAAATTAAATAGTTAATTAAATAATTATTTAATAAATGTGGGTAAAGAGAACCTTTAAGGTAATAAATGTGGAGTGTTATGATGTGGAAGAGTACTAGCTTAAATGGTTGAGAGTACTTTGATTGTGTGAGAGGACTTGGGTTCGAGTCCTATGTATGCTATTTTTGTGTGTTATTAAATTGGTATTATTTTTATGTATATTAGACGTGTTGTAGAGTTTTATAATAATTGAATTATATTGATTAGTATTAAAAATGGATTGGTTGAATGTGTTAGCATTGAGTTGGTATGTGCATGAGTGTGGGTTCAAACCTTGGAAGACCTAAATGAAACTCTATTTTTGCCATTTTTAGTTTTGATTTGAAGTTGAAGGGTTAAGGAAAACCCTAGCAAAAATATCAGTCAAGGGTAGCTGGAAAAATAAGCTAATTAAGTGAGCTTGAATGGTCATTACCCCACTTCTTAATGCTATTTTCGTTTTAGAACCTTAAACCACCATTAAAACACCACTAAGTAGCTAATTGTGAGAGAGGAGAAAGGTTTCTTGAGAGATTATTGTGAGGTAGACAGAGGAGTGCGAAATTTAGTGAGAAATTGAGAGTGTGAGTGGAATCGTGGGGGCTGAATTGATAGAAGCCAAGGGAGGCCATTTTGAGTCAAAGGAAAGAAGTACAAAATTACTCGGGGAAAGCTTTAATCCAGGTTAGGGGAGCTTATTTTTGCGTGTTATATATATCATGTATATGTTTTTCGTACTGTTCTGATGATTTGAAATGTGCACTTTAAGATTGCGTTGAACTTTGTCATATTTCTGGAAATTGCCAGAAACCGCCTGGCGGTGTTGAAGGCCCGCCAGGCGACTCGTACCTCGAGACTCTAATTCTGGGTTTTCTGCTATGTACTGCCTGGCGGCTATGCGCTGCCCGCCAGGCGACACCCATTGGACCTAACTAGTTTTTGTGAATCGTGATGTTTTCATGTTGGAGTGAACTCGTGATATGAGAGTGGGTGATTGGGATACCTGTAGAACGTGTTGTAGAGTGCAATATCTTGTGTTTTTAAGGTGTATGTCATTTAGTGATAATCAAGAGAAATATGTGTGTGCGTTGGGTGTGTTAAGTGTTCCATACACAATGGTTTCTGCAGTGTTGGTTTTATTTAGCAAGAATAGATGCAATTCAAGATAAGTTATGGTGGCAGGAGTAATATGAAAAATTGAAGTATGAGAGAATGAGGATTGGTGTACTTGGTGAATAGGAAATAGGTTTAAGATAATAATAGAGGAAGTGTAGGTGCACGATTAAATTGATTTGGTACGATTTGGGATTGTAGCTGTGGTGTAATAGAGTACTGTGAATGGTCCAAAAATTGTGCAGTTGCAAATATGTGGGTATCATAAGGATCATCTGTTGACTGTTTTACAAATGAATAAGATAACTCATGATAGAGCTTGTTAATATCTAATGTTGGGCATGAGTTAATTATAATTGTTGTGACTAGCAATCTGTTGTGTCTTAGATATTATATTTGATGCGTGAAGACTAAATTAGATGTTTGAGGTCTCATGAGACCTGTTAAAGATGCCAAAAATCAGTAGCACAACACTACTGGTATAGCGCCCGGCGGTGCGGGACAAAATCGCCAGGCGATAGAGTCACAAATTAGTGGCAGTGGCCACTGTTCGCAGGAGGTGCCTGGCGGCGAGGTTGTGCCCGCCAGGCGGTAACGGAGCTGGAGGGCTCCTGTATGGTTGCAGGCGCCTGGCGGTAGAGTGTTGGCCGCCGGGCGGTTTTCTGTCAGTATCTGCCTAGCGGTGTCTAGGCGGTGACATGTTACTTCTATAAGATTAATTTAAAACATGAATACAATCAAATTAGGATTAAAGAAGGGGATGAATGGAAAACCGCTTTCAAAAAAAAAGTTTGGTTTTGTATGAATGGTTGGTTATACGTTTTGGCTTAACTAATGCTCCTAACACTTTCATGAGATTTATGAACCATGTATTGAGAAGATTCATTTGAAAATTTGTTGTGTTGTACTTTGATGATATTCTTATCGATAGCATTTCAATTGAATTACATGTTGATAATTTAAAATATGTCTTGTGTATGCTTAGAGAAGAAAAATTGTGTGGCAATCTAGAAAAATACATATTTTGTACTTACCATATTTTGTTTCTTGGTTTTGTTGTGAGTTCAAAAGTAATACAAGTGGACGAGGAAAAGGTTAGGGCTATTAAATAATTTCCTTCCTGGGCAAAGTGAAAAGTTTTCATGGCTTGGAAAGTTTTTATAGAAGATTTGTGAAGGATTTTAGTACATTGGCAACACCTATTAATTAAGTGATGAACAAAAAATTTGGTTTCAAAAATGGGAAGAGAAACAAGAAGAAGCTTTCAATGCTCTTAAGTAAAAGGTAACTAATGCCCTAATACTTGTTTTTCCAAACTTTCATAAATCTTTTGAAATTGGGTGTGATGCTTTAAATGTTGGGAGTGAGTTGTGTTGTTGCAAGAGGGTCATTCAATTGCTTATTTTAGTGAAAAGTTAAGTGGTCCTACCATTAACTATTCAACTTATGATAAATAGTTGCATGCCTTAGTGAGAGATTTGAAAACATGGCAACGCTACCTTTATCACAAGGAATTTTTAATTCATAGTGACTATGAGTGCCTCAAGTATCTCAAGGGACAAGGCAAGCTAAATAAAAGGCATGTCAAGTGTATGGAATTTCTAGAGCATTTCCCTTATATTATCAAAGATAAAAAGGTAAAGGTAACATTGTAGTCGATGCTCTTTCTCGACATCATGATTTGCTTTCTATGCTTGAAACAAAATTAATTGGTTTTGAATGTTTGAAAAACATGTATGAAAGTGATGAAACTTTTGGTGAATGTTTTTAAAATTGTGAAAAGTTTTCAAAAACTGGTTTCTTTAGACATGAAGCCTTTCTTTTCAAAGAAAACAAACTGTGTGTGCCTAACTGTTCTACAAGAAACCTTTTTGTTAGTGACGCATGTGAAGGAGGTTTAATGGGCATTTTAGGGTCCAAAACACTCAACAAACATTACAAGAACATATTTAATGGACTCATTTGAAAAAGGATGTGTAGAAATTTTGTGAACATTGTATTGTTTGTAAAATGGAAAAGTCAAAGGTAAAACCTCATGGATTATATACTCCATTGCCAATTTTGGAGTATCCTTGGATTTGGAAGCCTATTTAGAAATTAAGTTAAGTCATAAGTAATAATCGATTATTCCAAACCATACAAAAAATGATGTAAGTTACCTCAGTTTTTTTTGTTAAATACGACATTTTGAACCACCATAATTTACGCTAGTGGTGGTTCCAAAAATCTTCGTACATGTTGTCGCCACAAAGTAAATTGTGGCGGTTTGTAATGAACCGCCATAGCAACTGCTATGTGATGCATTGTATAAAATGACGTTTTGTAGACATAAATAACGACATTTAAAACTGCCACAATTTGCTCATTGAAAACACAACCTCAATGTAAATTGTAGTGCCTTGAAATGCCATTATTTCATTATATTCTGATATTTTCAACTATCATAATTTGAAAATAATATATTATTTATAATTATTGACATACATTTATGATTTCATAATATAATAAACCTATTCAATAATAAATACAAAAATATAAACTTATAAAAGTACAAAAAAAATTAGTCAAATTTAATTTTATAAATGAGTTTAGATAACAAAGTAGTTTCATCATTTGATCACAATTACTTATCCATGTCAATATCCAAAAAAAAAAAGAAAAGACAATACATATGTCAATATCCAAATTAAAGACAATACACATATCAAGACATTATCAACATCAAAATATCAATTTGTCTTGCTTGCTCCACTTGATCCTACGTTGTCATTTGTAGATGGCACACCGCTTCCAATATTTGGTACCTGCAATAAATAAAACATATAAGTAATGTTTTATTTAAATAAATTAAGAAAGAAATAAAACAACTTTAAGTCATTTATTTAAGTAAGTTATACCTCATTAACTAAGGGACGTGGTAAAATTGCAGCAATAGAAGCTAGGTATTCTGACATCTTCTTTAGAAGCAATGTAGGCAAGCAATGTTTGCATTTGGATTTTCATAGTTGCAGCAATGTTTGCACTCCATCATACCATAACTCCTTCAATTCTTTGATTAGTGGTTCTAAGTAGACATCAACGTCATTCCCTGTCATTTGTTTACCAGGAATTATCATAAAGAGGATAAAGGAGGTTTGCTTCATACACTCCCAAGGAGGGCGATTGTATGGTATGAGGACCACTGGCCATATATTGTGACTTGTACTCATGTTCCCAAAAGTGTTGAAACCATCAGTAGCTAATCCTAATTGTACATTCCGAGGATCATTTACAAATTCTGGATGCAATAGATCAAATGTTTTCCAAGCCTCAGAATCTCTAGGATGCCTCATTAATCCCTCTTGGTTATTTCCGGATGCTTGCCATGTCATTGAATCAGTTGTCTTAGAACACATATACATACAATCTTTGCAATCTCGACTTTAATGGAAAGTAACGCAAGATCTTTGCATATTGCTTCTTATGTTTATCTTTCCATTTAGAAGTCTTGCACCTTTTACATTCTTCTAAGCCTTCATTCTCTTCACCCCAATATAGCATGCAATCTTTTGGGCAAGCTGGTATTTTGACATAATTAAGACCAAGTCTGGTAATAACATTCTTAGCCTCATACAAGGAGTTAGGAAACTTAGCATGTTCAAATGCATCCTTTAGCAAGTCTAGAATCATTATCATTGACTTGTCACTCATTCTACACATGCACTTAATATGATACAACTTTAGCATGAATGATAGTTTCAAATACTTTCTACAACCTTCATATAATGGTTGGTTATTGTCCTTCAAAAGAGCATCAAAGTTTGTATTTCCTTCATCACGCACCATATTATTTTGCACATCATCATCTTCAATAGCCTCGTCAAAATCATTAACATCATGCCCCACAAACCTAAAGGCATCATTCAACATATCTTCCATTGGATTTCGAGATTCTAAAATATCTTCAACCACATCTGCACTTGTAGCAGCCAAAGGTTCGCTTACACTTGATCCTTCAATAGCATCCCTAGTTTGCCATTTTTTAAAACCACACTTTGAATATGGACACTTCATGACAAGACCATTACCATGTTCAAAAGCAAAATCCAAAAAGACGTTCAATCCTTTTGCATATTCAATGGTGTTTTGTGGTTTAGAAATCCACGATTTATCTATGGGCATGACTACACAAAAAAATACAAAAAACAAATTAATTATATAACAAATATTGGTTAAAGGCTAATAATAGAGAGAGAGAGAGATAAATTTTGAGTGTGCTGACTATTTAATTATATTACCAATTATTTTGAAAAAATTATTTTTATCCAAAACACGAAGAACATAAGAATATTTAACTAATAGAGTAACTATAACAATCTGAGAACTTGGTCTATAAGGACTTTCTTGACCGCGAAGTTCTCGAGCTCTATGGTGATGACCATGGGGTCGTCCTGTTGTTGGTCGATGGCATGAAAATCGGCGTCAGTGAAAGTTATGGGCAGCATTCTCCATCTATGGTGTGAGCGAGTGATGTGGTTGATAGACTTGATGTTGTGGAGGTGTTTTTTCCTGGCAGATGAGGTTGAGCCTCCTCCTGCGAACCCGCCAGATATGGTGTTTATGGTGTCGTGTAGTTGGGGTGGATCTGAGTGGTTGATGTTAGTGTGGGTTGGGGGTGGTCTCTACGATTATTATCTTGTTGGTGGGTATTACTATGGCGATCGCGTGCGGGGTTGCGGGTGTTAGAATGTCTAGAGTTATATTATCCGTCCTTTTTTACGAATCGTTTGAGGTTGCTAGCGCATATCAATTCTTCGATCTTATCTTGTAGCGCTTTACACTCATCTGTATTGTGGCCATTTTTCGATGGTACTTGCAGTATTTGGTCATGTCGATGTTGAGTGGGTTGAGGGTTTTACGGGGTGGAGGGATAAGGTCCGCTTGCAGGGCTTCATCCAAGAGGCGAGATCGGGGAACACTTAGCGGGGCGTATCTCGAAAATTGGGGTGGTCTAAGCTCTCTGGGCTTGGAATCTGATCGTGATGGTGGTTTGTCGGTCTTAGGAGCTGAGGGCATGTAGTCAGTATAGAATTTGGTGTGCAGGGTTTTCATTTCCTTCATACTAATGTAATCTGTAACACACAACTTGAGCTCGTGAATAAAGGCCGGTGGTTTGAGATAGATGTTGTTGGCGAATGGGCCAAGTTTTAGCGTGAGGGCCATGCATTACAAGATAATCTCTTAGGTTAATTTTGGCATTCGGAGGGCAGCTTTGCCGAAGTGGTCTATGAAGGCCCTTAGCGTCTCGTCTTTTTCGTGTTTGACGCTGAGGAGGGACAATGGTGTGGCTTTATGGAGGCGGCTTCCTGCGAAGTGGGTGGTGAAGAGATGGGAGAGGGCGTCGAAATAATCAGTGGAGTACGGGGGCAAGGAGGTGAACCATTCCGGGGTTGGTCCTTTTAGGGTGGTAGGGAATGCCTTGCAGAAAACGGCATCTTCATATGTGTATAAAGCAATGTGGGTAACATACACTTTGAGTTGTTCATTAGGGTCTGTGTCCATGGCGTATCGGTCCAGCGCGAAGCGTTCCACTGGCTGGGAAGAAGGGTGGTGGTGATGATATCAACAAAGGGATTGTGGCATTTGGGTGGATGCGCTGGTATAGGGTGTCGGACGATGGTGGGGAATTTTGTGGTGTAATGATGGGGAGGGATATGGGTGGTGGGAAGGTAGTCACATGATGAGTAGTTGTGGGGCGTGCTAGGACGGGGGGCGTGTGTTGGGGGTCGCTGGTGGGCGAATATAGTGGGTGTTTGTTAAGTGGGGGTGAAAGTGTGCGGGGTAGGGTTATATTCACTTTCCTCCTAGCTGGGTTAGTGCACTGGGGTTTTGAGGTCCTCTAGTACCTCCTTACCCTTCCCCTTCTGGGTGAGATCAGCTTCAATCTTCCTTCTCAGCCTGGAGTTCTCCTACCTTAGTGCTTCCATTTCGTTAGCACTACGCTTCTTAAGATCAGCAAGCTCTTGTTGCATCTTGGCCTAACCTTCCAGGATAGCGGCCAAATTCAAGTTGTTGTTTGCAGGCATGCTTGGTCTTGCCTCAGGTTCCTTCACAATTCCAACTCTACTATGTGTGGAAACCATCCTTGCAAGTTCTCGGATTGTTGTGGTAAGATACTAATTCCCGCTATAATTTTCTAAGTTTGAGGTTGGCGGTTTTAACTTATGCATTATTCTTTGGAGTAGGCGGCCTTAGCCATTATCTGTGTTGTTTTGTTCAGTTAACTAACTGTCTATTCTTTTTATGATAGGAATAGTCGTAGGCGGTTCGGACCGGGTGGTTAACCATGTTGATCCTGACCGCCTAGGTATAGTACATCAGTCCCCCAGCCTTTGACGGGATAGGTCACGTGGAAGGTTATATGTTGCCAGCTTGAACTGGGTAGTTAACCATATTGGTATTGACAACCTATGTACAATACATTTTGTGATCCTTATGATAGGGTAGAATCTCTTACGTTCTCTTCAATACACAAAATCCATCAGAGGTAATGTTGTACTATGTTAAGATGAAGATGTATGATTGGATGAAATTGTTGTATGTGTTTGTTTGTTTATAAATTATTTGATTTAAAGTTCTAAGTCTTTTCCTTTTTAAATATACTATATTACCTTAATTTGTAATTTTATTATTTTTGCTATGATCGTGTGTTACACAGGAGAAAAGGATCATGCAGGTGATGGACCTAGAGTATAGTAGAGATGGATAAATACTTATGTATATAAATATATTGTATTACTTAATGTTCCTCTCTCTCTTTTTTATAAACTTTATATTTTGAAGAACCATGAATGTAGTTATTGAGGAATATTGTAATACTTATAGCCTTTATTTAAGTAGCTTGATGCTTAATACCAAATTGTGAGATGCTTTAAATTAGTAGTTAATTTCTATTAATTAATTTGGGGTGTTACAAAACACACCACGAGGTTAAGTGTCAATTAGTCACGAGTAAATTACGGAGAAATTATCACATCATCTCCAACCTAAAATCTTAATGTAATAAGTTTATAAAACTTTCTCATTATATATTATTCATTTAGCTCATCTTGACTTAGTGTAGAACTTTTAGTTTATACTTAAATTCCAAATGGAAGAAGTTGCTTATATCTTTTCTATATAAGTTTTTTGTCATATAATATATGTTTTCTGAATTAAAAATAGTCTTAGTGTAATATATTTTTAGAAATAATGTGGAAACTTATTTAAGTGTCCAATAAAATTGTCATATTATTCTTTAATTATAAAACTATTTATAAATATAGTCATGATTAATTATATAAATTTTAGATATTTCTAAAAATCATAAGTATTGTTTGAATCTCTCGATTTTGATGAAAAATATCTACATTGATCAAGCACATGTATCGGTGTGAGTAGTATTTGATCAATATGCATATTTTTTATTCTTTCTTTGAAGGTGTTTTTATCATATCACACTTATCTTAATTTCAAGTTTTCAATTACCTAAATATTTTAATTTTAAACTTATTTTCTTTCTTTTATGATTTTTAGTTTATTCATTTGAAGAATTTTTCATTCACGATGTAATTTTTTATTTTCTTTCTCAACCGTTCAATTCATTTCACTCAAATTCTTAAGATATTTTCCCTCTAAATATATGCAAGAAATAATTGAATATTGTTCTGTCTTAAAATTTTAATTATTTGTAATTGTTTTCTCACTTTTCAACTAACTTTATACAATTATTATTTGATATTTTATACAAATATTCATGCAAATTTCTTTCCTGTGATTAAAAAAAAAGAGTTTTCTTATTAAATTGGCTTGATAATTGTTCTTTTATATATATATATATATATATATATATATATATATATATATATATATATATATATATATATATATATATATATATATCCTACAAAATCTTTTGAGTGATTCTCTTGGACTCTAAGGTATTCACTTCAAAGGTATGCTACTAGAGTCAGATGTTAGAATAGTAATGTAAGCATATGTTTTGTAAAATGTGTCGTTTATAGTAGGGTTCATGGGCCTTATCTTGGTTGGCTTTGATTTAGTAGTCTTAATTACCTGCTAATCATGATTGGTTACATAATTTGAGGTTATTATCCTTTTAGATTATTAGACTGACTTGATTAGCTAGCGCATCTGAGTACATGTCGTCTTATAGAGCCGACATGTACTCGGGCAAGTTGTGCATTGGATGGTTTCTCTAGATGGATGGTATTTAGTGGCCTTCCTGGGATTTGATGTCTGAAAGACACTATTGTAGCAACATCTATTAACGACGACTATTGAAATCCAATGAAGACGGTTTTCAAACCATCGTTGCTAAGGTCATCGTTAAAAATAACTCACAATAACGATGGTCATAAAAGTTTGTCATCAATGTTACATTACTCCACGACGTTTCAAAAGTTGTCATTGGAATCGCTTTGTGCTTGGAACTGGAAGAGAACTCCTTGCCACTAACGACGACAGTTTGGGTCATAACCGTCGTGGATGCGCATTTCCACGATGGTTATTAGAGTAATCGTCGTCAATATCACAATAAATAACAATGGGCTTCAGTAAAGTCGTCGTTGATGTTGTTTGAAGCATAAATAACAATGGTTATATGTGAAACTGTCGTTAATTTACATCATATTATTTACGGTTCTACCACCGTGTTCCTTTCTATTATGCTTGTGTGGTAACCTTCGTCGATAAGTGTCGTGGAACAATGTTTTTACACTAGTGAGAGGACGAGGATGGGTAATCCCTTGTCTAGAAGGATGATGACTAGTCCCTTGTTTGGGATGAGGACGACTGGTTCCTTGTTTGGGACGAGGATGAGTAGTCTATCACCTTCCTTAGGTTGCCTCTTATAGTTGTCTGTCTTAGGGGATGAGGACGTGCAGTTTCCTATCTATGTCAAGGACAAGGATGTGTAGTTTCTTGTCTATGTCGAGGACGAGTAATCCCTTGTTTGGGATGTGAACAAGTAGTCCATCACCTTCCTTAGAGTTGTTTCTTAGAATTGTGCACCCTAAAGAACGAGGACAAGTACTCAAATAATATTATATTTTTTATTGTGATTTTTATTATAGACAAATAAACACGTAAATATGAACATACTCATTACACAATAGATATCAAAATGAAATATAAATCTCATAATTAAGAAAAACGAAAACAAAAATAAATATTTTTTTAGTTTGAAAAAAAAAACTATAATCAAACTCTTACATTTCTATTTGTACCATCCTTAATCATGATTTCTTAAGATAAAAGGTCTGGTAATCATCATCGTGGGAACTTTTATTATTTAAGCAAACAACTGCAAATTTATACCAAGAAGGATTTGAAATAATGTAGCATTCAAACTTGGAAATGTAATTTATAAATTAAAATCATAAACAATAAATTTAGAAAATAAATGCAGTTTCCATTCTAATATGTTTATTATTGATGATTTTATCATAGTTTGAAAAAACAAAACAAGATTTTAATATTGATATCTATACTTATATATTTTGGTGTCCACTTTTTTCTTTCAACTTTTACCCATCAAGTTACCTCTCTATTTAAATTTAACCGATTTTTTAAATTTAACCGTTTTTTATAAATTAAATATATCAAAATATTTTACTAAATAAATAAAAATCATGTACAAAATAAATAAAAAATATTTAATTATAAAACTTATTGATATTTATCTTTATAATTATAATTTCATTACTTTTTGTTATAAAAAAAATTGAAAACACGTGCGCATAGCTCACATGTTTCACCCGATATTATAAAAGATTTAAGAAAGAAAACTTCACCTAGAGATACACTTTTGTTTGAGCTTATTTTCTTAAATAAATTTTTCAATAAACAAGGAAAAAATTTATTTATTTTAGTGTGTTTGTCTATAGTTCTTATTTTAAATAATCTCTTAAGTAAATAAGTGATTTTTTTTTTTAAAAAAAAATGGATATTTCATAAATACTTATTTTAAGTGTACACAAATTTGTCCAAAGCATTTTCTTATTTTCATTGAAAGATTTAGAAAGTATATATGCAAATGATATACTACAATATCCTTTAATAAATTTAACTTTATGATAATAATTTGGCAACTCAAATTTATTAATTAATATAGCAGCACATTATATAAGTACTGGACGTTTTTAATAGTAATATATGAAAAATTAAAGTCAAATTTTAGATTTGTTTATTTTCACGAATGGTATTTCTCAACTCCATGTCACAAAATACTTTGTATAGATGATAATCATAAATGGACATGTTAAAAGCTAACTTTTCTTATGAGACAGAAACACTAATTTCTTCACTCAAAAAACTCAATCTTCATCTTACTGAAAATGTTGTATTCAATACTATTTCCATTCATTTTTCAAGTGCGATAGTTGAAAATAAAGAAAACACTCGTCATGATAACACCTACATATCCTCTGTGAATTCTTTGTTTATAGTAGTTTTCATTATCATAAAACATGTAAGAGCCATTGTTTCAATTATTTCCTGTTTTGATTTATGCACTAAAATAAACTAAAGTAAAAAAATATATAAATCTTAATTATTATACAGCATTAGCCTATATAATAAAATCAGACTTTTGTCCAACGAAAACACTTGTTAAACAATACTATGAAAACTGTTATATATACAAAAGATGAATCCTTAATTGAGTTTGCTTTCACTGGTAGTGTATAGCAGTTTGCCTAAAAGTTAAACAATCAGTTCACATATTGTGAACATACACTAACATTTCGATGTATCATATGTGAACATACATATTGGTATTTAATATTTCTTTTATAGTAAAAACAAAAATATTAAATAGAAACAAATGCATACACACCTACCACATGAAAATATTGCTTTACACTAAAGGAACATAAAAAAGTAGAAAACAAGTTTTACACTTTCTCAAGTAGTATAGCTAAAAACATATACGCATAAATCATTGATCGAGCTTGGGATACTCAAAAAACTGGACTTTTGCTTTTCTTTTTCCTTTTTCTTGGGTCTTTACCTCTGTGTAAATTTTCTGTTTTGGCATTTTATGACAGTTAAGGCAATGCTGGAATTGCTCATAAAAAAGAAGACAGTATTGGAACTAAAATCATGATTTATCTAGCTAGTTCATGTATTTGACAGTACATACAGAAAGAGACAAAAAATAAACATAACTAAGTCAGATAAAATGTAAGAATTTGGTTATAAAAAACATAGTTTCTGACAAGTACCTCAAGATCTCACTGAGAATTTGTCTCATTCATATAGTCAGATCTAGAGTACTGGCCCTTTTCCCGTGTTCCTCACATCGATCTTGTGCTTCCTTCAACCTGATGCTGAGATTGGAAGAGGAGGATTGAGAGCACAACGACAGAGACAGGTTGCTACGAACATCATGGTCCTCAAATTTTGTTCCTTCATCATCCATCTTTGTGTTTAGTTTCAGCGACAGATCCAAATCAAGCGATGAATCTTGAGCCTTCCTTTTCAGTGTCTTCAATTCTGTTGTTGGATTTATAGGCATGAGGTTTTGTGCTCTCTGTTGAATAATACTGTTTGATGGAGTGTGATCAACGTGGCTAAATCTTGTGCATAGAGTTTCGTAAGCACCAAATGAGAAAAGCTCATATTTTGGTTCACGGGTTTTGCTTGTTGATTGTTCACCAGAAATGGATGAACTTGCCCGAGACATTCCATTGGACCAATCGAAAGGTCTGTGCACAAGTTTTTCGTAGCTACCAAAAGAACCATTCCCGAATCCGTAACTGAAAAACAACATTTGAATGGATCAAAACCTGTTTTGTTTTTTTTTTTATTTTATTTTATACCATGATGTTTTATTTGTTTCTGAGAAAAATTGAAGCAAACCTTGGATAGTTATTGTTTGTGTAGGTGTAGGACGAACTTTGACTGGGATTGTATCCTTGAAGCATGGAAAGTTGGCTAAGGTTATAAATATTTTTGTCTCCAATTTCAACAAGACTGGTATGATCGGAGAATACTGTCATATATATATGCAAGTTGCAACCAAGTTGTATTCATTAGGGATATATACGTATAATCAGAAACCCTAATCAGAACTGATTAACAATGAAATGTTTATAAAGAAGAACATCATGTACCTTGATTTCGGTCATCGATCTTTTTGCTCCTAAACATCTAGCAAAAACAAATTGAAAGAAAAGAAATAAACCAAGCTAGAACAGTTTTAATAATTTATTTGTAAGAGTTATCTAATAATTACCTGCAAATGACTCTTGACATGGGCAATACTCAAACCTTTCATGTTCATCAATTGAAGAACCAGTTTAGGTGTTGCTCCTGCACACCGAAAAAGAAAAACCAGTATCAGATGAAGCAGTGAAAAGTTGTTTTTTTTTTTTCCTGCATAACTGTGTAAGAATTGAAGACAAATATGGAAAATTGAAAGCAAAATAATGAAGAAACTCACTCTCTTGTCCTCCAAGTCGTTGAACAGCATGAACAAAGCGAAGATGAAGATCAGGGGTCCATCGAAGCCTCGGTAACTTGGATCTAACATAAGGTCTAATCTTTTTCTCACTCTCTTCCACTGTGCTGTTGCTTGAGCTTCCTCCATTGTTGTTTTGCTTGCTTTGATCTTCATTCGCATGGCTTTCACACTCTTCTTCATCAATGTTAGAAGGGCTTGTCTTGGAACATTGGGAGACTCGGCTTTCTCCCATCTTCTTACTCACCTTGATTTTCCAACTTTATATGATACTATTTCCTTCAAGATCATAACACAAAAAGAAACATACACTGTTTGTGGATAAAAGGTCAATTGGAGAAATCAGAAGAAGAAAGGAATAATAATTGGGGGTGAGAAATTTTTTTCATATGCTTTTCTTCTCCTGTTTCTCTTCTTCCCCATACAAAAAAGGTTAAAATATTGATCCTAGAAACATGAACTCAGCTAGCTATAAATATATATATAGTTGCATAATCGATGATGACGATTCGTACACCTCTGGATATGTGATGTGATAAGGTTAAAAACCCTACACTGATCTTCAATGGAATTTAGAGCTCTTTGTTGAGCCAAGTTTCTCTCTCTTCCCTTCTCTTTCTTCAGTCAATGCCTCTGAGAAGAGTAAACCATAATATAGTTTCATATCTTACCATGTTGATTTGTATATGTGTTTTTAAATATCCATGGACTTCAATGAGAGGAATATGTTTAAATTTCAATGTGAATACAATCATTTTTTGTTCCCACTTGAATAAGATATAAGTATTTTTTTTTCGTGTGACAATTAATATGGTATAATTGCAATAAAAATTATGTGGTGGTATTTTTGTATTATGTGTAGCAGTGGACCATCCCTGACATACATAAATATTTTTTATTTTCAGGAAATTAGAAACATGGGTTTGATTCTTTGGGTTAGTGTTTTGTTATTAACTCTGTCAAACCCATTTTATATTATTTAGTTTATTTTCATGTCAATTATATTATTAAAGAGAGTGGTCACTGATTAGACTTCATTAGTAGGGGTCACTGAATTCACTTAATTATAAAATTGTGTTGAAAAATATCTAGCTAATGTTTTCTTCTAAATTAAGCCAAGTTTTCCTTTTTTGTCTATTTAGATACTTTTATTTATTTAGACAATATATGTTTACATTTGTTTGTTTTCTTGTAGGTTTATAATTATGTTAATAGTCTCCACAAAAAATCAATAACTGAAGATAAAATTAGACTATCGTAAAAAATTGTTAAAATCAATTTTTGCCTCTAGTTTTAATTATGAATGTATAGTTTTTATTTTTATTAAAGCTTAATTATATATTTGTTTTTTTTATTAACACAGTTCCCATTATTAATATATTTTCCAATTTATAATAAAAAATTGTTATATGTTTAGTTACTTGTTTATGTAATATATTAATAGTTAAGTTTAGCAATAAGTTTTAATATATTACTCTCACAGATATATTAAGATTTTTATTAGCAAGTAAAGTATGTATTAATAATGAACTAAAATTGAATTTATTCTAAATTTAAAAATCACATATGCAAACTATATAGGATCATATGGGCAAAAATTTAAAAAAAAAAGTTAATTTAAGCCATAAAAGTAGTAGTAATTATACCTGTGTTAACCATGATAATTTTTAAAAGCCCCTTTAATTTTTATTCACAGTTTTATTTTCTCTAAAACACATGTCCAATGAATTTACTAAATAATTCTTCATTTTTTTTAAGTATCATATATTTTTATATTTAGCTCTTATTGTAGCGTAGACATTTAAAAGGATATAATAGGAAACTTCATAATTATTTATTCAATAAAAATATTATTCAATTTATTAATTTTTGTATAAATATGTTAAAAACAATGTAAATATTAATTAAAAGATCTACAATCGTGAAAATTTTGCTGTTGGGTTCCTTAGAAGTGAGTCAGATATTAATCATAAATAATGAATTTAATTCTTCTAGTATTAGAAATAAAAAATTGCCATGGGTGGCACATACTATCAATTAACATATTATATATATATATATATATATATATATATATATATATATATATATATATATATATATATATATATATATATATATATATATATATATATATATATATATATATAACATGATAGTAAACATTAGCTACAAAGTTAATTCATCATTTAAAATAAAAAGACAGAATTTACCTATATTTTCCTTAATTAGTCATCCTATTAAGAAAAAACACAAACTTATATTTGTTTGTGGAAAATATTGTTTTTTCTAGAAATGCTAGTTATAAGAATAACAATTACAAATCTCCCTGAAGGGTGTCTATTAATTCTCTTAATAATTCATAAAAATTAGAAGCTAAAAATATTTAATATTTTTTTATTTGGTGAAAAAAATATGAAACTTCACAATGTATATTTAAACTAAACCAGTGCAAACATTAATGAGCAGCTGGCAATTGAAAGGGAGAAACCAAGGAATTAATAGTTCATTTAGTGATGAAGCAAAGACGGTGGCTTTTTTGTTGATGCACGTGTATGTCTGTGCGTGTGATCGATGATACATGGGTTGGTGATTTTATCGATCACTGATGTTTCTGTGTCACTGTGACGCTGTGCTGGCTATGCACACCCAAACCCACCATAACGAAAACATCTAACGATCCTCATCACGTGCCTGTCAAAAAAACATAACACATAATAATAATATTAATATTATTTATTATCAATTGTTTTCCTATATACTCGGGAATCACGGGGTTTGTTCCTCTTCACTGCTTATTTCTTTTATTAATTTAATAGTTTAAATTTATTCTGTGATAGTAGTTTTACATAAAAACTATTTAATTAAAGTCATTTCTGAAACTCTGTTTTTTGTACGATAGAATTTCTTTTTTGTTTTGCTTCTCTGAATGAGTTGTAAGCAGGAGACAGGTCTCCAGAGATATGATTGTTTATTGTTTGCCATCACTACGATTGGTACATTGGAACTTACGGGTAAGTATGTATATGAAGTTGTTTGTATTGGTATTTATAAATAATGTTTTCATATTTTATAAAGAAGACCATAGTATATAGCTTTTATAAATTTATACGACCATTGTATAATTATATATATTATGATATTATTTGTACTCGTGATATGGTAAGTAGTCCACATCATTTCAGATTAAAAAAATGAATATTTTCTTTTAGAAACACTCTTCAAATGTTAGAAACTATGAAATGTAGAAATTGGGATCAAGATATAGGTTAAAGAGTTAATATACATATTAGGAAAATGAGTTCATGGATTAATGTTGTATATTCGTAAGAAACTTATTTAAGTAAAAGTTTACTAAAATAATAAGTAGATGAAAATTTTAAGATATATAATATTTATTATATTAGAATTTCAATTATATAAAATTAATTTAAGTGTTGCTTCCATATAATCAATAGTCTCGTATAGTTTAAGAGTTGAAGTCAAAAATAATTTAAATATATTCACTTCAACCAATTCTATGAAACAAAATTACAAAGAAATTTCAAGACTTCAAAAAAGATAATATTTTGAATGCAGTGATTAATCCTAATAATGTTATCTCAATGAATTTGATATGAGAACAAATGTTAATGTATTTTTCACATTTAGATAGATAAAATATTCATCTATATATGAGAAAAAATACCTCAACTATGAGGAAAGGAGAATATCTTAACTTAAGAATAAAAAATATTTAAAATAACGATTTTCGAATTTATGTGGAATTCAAAATTTCAAACCTTTTCTTTCTTTCTAAATCATATAGTAGGTACGTATAAGTTAATTTATACAAATAAAAACCCATATCCTATGGTTAGAGTGTATACATATGTAACACAGCAAGACTTTTGATGAGGTAGGTAAAGAGAACACTTTTTGATTCCTCACACGTGCATAACTGTGTGACTCTCCATGCATGCACGGAACGTGATTTGGATCAACAAAAAGGTGCGGCCATGAGAAAGGAAATTTCCTTCACTTTCGACCAATCACGTGGTTCTTGTCAATGGTAGGTTCTCCAACATGTTTCTCTCTGTGCAAACTTCTTAAGAATAAAACATAAAAATGAGTTTGTCAATACTTACAAAAGCTCTGTCATGCTCAACTTCTCATCATATTTACATGTTAAGGATGTTCGACAAATTCATGTTGATAATTGTTTCAAATTCTAATTGAGTTTTAATCTATTCATACAAAAATGCCTAGTGTTGCCAAAAGTCAACAGCATAACCCAATAAAAAAAAATATTATAATTTATTAATCTACATATTTTACTTTCAAAATGACTAACATGAAGGAGTCTTTGGACTCTTGTGAAGAAACTCATCCCATCTCATGAATAAAACAAATGTCAACTACACAATTACAGTATTTACTCACTTTTTTGAAGAAAGATATAACCAATATACTTTTACAAAGAATATATTTGACAAAAAATTGAGGAATGTCAAATTAAATGTTTTATAAATAAATTATTTTGTCTAGTAAAATTCAAAATAAATATGAATATCATACTATTATATTATAAAATAACCATAAAAAATTATCATTAAATGTCAAAGATTATTTAGCATAAAACAAACCGAAGTAGTTGAAGTAATTTTCAATATAAGTTGTAGATTTGTATTTTCCTATATCCAAAATAGCATAATAACATGGGTCAAACTAATTGTATTTAAGGGTTGACAATAAGGGCTTGGCTCTATTCCATGGGCCAGCCCGCAGGCCCGTCAAAAAAACACAGGGTGGACCGAGATATTGAGTTCGTTGACCCGCAAAAGTCCAACCGGCATAACCTACAGCCTCTGAGGGCCGGCCCACGACCCACATAAAAAATAACAATAAGAAAACTTGCACTTGCGTATATAGATTACTTTCCTTCTAAACTTCTACATGAATGTTCCAAATTCTTGTATGAGTAGAAAAGACAAGTGTTATGTATATTTGAATGTGCTAAAATTTAAAAAATATATCGTGTATGTCAAAGTACGAATATAAATATGATTAGAATGTTGAATTATCAATTTATCACTCAACTCCCTAGAGTCTTTACTTATATTTAACTGAATATGATTTTAAAATATATATAAAAAATAAAATGAGAAAACTTTGACTTTGGAAGACATGTGGCCCCTTCTGTCATAAGGAAGGTCCGCCCATAGGCACAACGATATTTAAATAGTATACATTTGTATTTAACAATTCAATTATAAAACATATAAAAAATAAATAATGGAACAACTACTAATTAAACTAAATAAAACCATAAATGGGATAATTTTGTTTTATATAGTCAAGTTCAATATTTGAATTTAATGAGATAATAACTATATTAATATTTGACTACTATCCCTTAAAAGTAATGTTATTCATGTCTAACTATATTATGCAAATGTTTAGTTGTGTAAAAATTATGAGAGATCATCCTTTTGTAAAATAACATATGTCTAAATAAGCACGAGATTCATATAGAGTAAGAAAAATTACTAAAAAAAAGTAACTACTACTTGATTGTAAAATACTAGTTTCTTCATAGATTGTAAAAATGGAATAAGTAATCATTTATCTCATGTTTGAAAAAATTCACAATTGTTTTATTTTTCAAATATTTTGTTTAGATAAGATTCAAACTTACTAAATTTTAAATTTTCATGTTTGGATAAAATATTTTTGTTAAGAAATCGAGGAGTAAATCGAGTTGAAGAATAAATAAGCAAATTGGCTTGCAAAGGTTGAAGGAGTAAAGGTGATGAGGATCGGTCCACATCAAAAAGGTGGGAAAAGATATATCAAGATCGAAGAAAGGAATTGAGGGAAAGTGTCGTTAAGACATCAAGGAAGGTCTGATCGAGACAAAAAGACATCAAGAGAAGCATGATCAAGATAGAAAAAGGCATCAAGAGAAGTACAAATTGAGAGAAAGGCTGGAGCAGATCGAGAGAGATGTTATATACAATAATTGATAAAACGTCAAAATAATGAGAACATTTCACATGACGTTGGTAGGTTAAGGAAGTTTCTTCATTTCATGTACTTTTTTCCTTTTATTTTATTTGTCAAGTAACTATTAGATAAACGAGGGAAAATATAAATAGGTAGTTCAAAAGTAAACATGGGGTGATAAATTGTGAATACAACTTCTAATAGTTTGATAACGCTACGAATAGGAAAAATGGCTAATCTAGTGTTGGTTGTAGTAATTTGGATCACCGCTTTCGTTAATTTACTTTGCAAGTTCTTATTCTACCATTGATAATTTACTTTATTGCAATTTACATTTTCGCATAACCTTCATCCCTACTCTTTCCTTCATCTATCATTCTCTACTTTTATCTTTACTATTCATCCACCGTTTTGCTTTAAAGACAAAAATGCCAAAAATATGATTGTTGGAGGTCAATGCACGAACTATTAATTATGATTTGTGTTAGGGAAGAATTTAGGGATTTGAAGATATTGATTCTAATATAAGTGGACTCTTAAACACTTAAAACACTTACAATTTGATTGAAAAATATAAGTTTTAGCCTATTGTAAACAAATCCACGTCTAGTACCTTAGATTCATCGAATAATATAGTCAAAAAGTATAGAACCAAAATCCTTAAGAACACAAATTGCCACGCCTAGTGGGACCACTTGTGTTTTTTTGTCATTCACAAAGTGTTAGTTATAAGAGGAAAAATGTTAAAGGGTGCATGAGATTAAAGAGGTATGTCTCAAAATACATAAAGTACAACACCTTCAACCAAAAATAGGTTTCTGGCCCCTTATTATTCTAATGTTAGTCAAATTGGGGGCAAACCATTGGAGTTAATGATAGTCAAATGATTGATCCAACTATGAGTAATCCAATAACAACGTATGTTGGACCAAATGTGAGTACAAGAGCAGAACATGCATTGCATGGTGTAAGTAAATTTAGTGGAGTAAGATCATCGAGAATCATAAACGAGGGATAACCATGGGGTATGCTACATCATCAAATTATAATCGAATTAATTTTGGAAGAAAAAGTGTACAACATGAAACTATAGGAAGAGGGTTATCAAATACATTTTTGGATGTCATAAGACAACAAATCAATGATAGTAATTATGAGATGGTGAATGTGCTATCGAGTCAAATCATAGTTGTTTTGAATCCTTTGGTTCAAACAACTATTGAAAGTTTATGGAAATTAGTAGAACAAATGGCTTAAATAAGGGATGCTTTTTCAATCATTCAAGTGAAAATTGATGAGATTCCTTAATGGAACAATAATAACATTGATCAAGGAAATGTTAATTTTGGATTCAAGACAACATAGATAATTTTAATCTAAACCCAAACTTAATGAGGAATTTTTGAAGGCTTAGGAGCGGTAAAAATGTTGACCATCTCTTAAATATGAGACAAAATAGAAATAGGAATATGGATTACATAAGAGATGATTTTGGGGATAACTATAACCCAAACAATGTCCAAATGGATTGTGGGAATCAAGTGTCTAATAAAGGAATAAAGATCATATTGTATAATCAACCCTATTTTGTATCTCCATTTCCAGACTTTGTACTCGGAACTGAATAGCCTAGAGGTTATAAAATACGTAGGTTCTCTAAATTTGCTAGAAAAATAGGAGAATCCATAGTGCAAGGTATCAAATTGAGTATGGACATTTAGCTATGAGTGAGAATTTAAAAATGAAGCATTTTATGAGTTCTTTAACAAAGAGTGTTTTCACTTTCTTTACAACATTACCCCTAACTTGATACGTAATTGGATTCAATTAAAGGGAAACTTTCATGAATAGTTCTTTAGGGGAGAGACTCAAGTGAGTTTGATGGACCTAATGAACGTGAACAAACTTAATAGTGAAAACATAGATAGTTATTTGAACAAATTTTGACAAATGAAGTCTCAATATTTTACTCAAATTCCTCAACATGAGTTGGTAAGAATGGCAGTAGCAGGTTTAAAGATTGTGACACATAAAATTTAGTTAATTTGTCATTAAGAGGTATGGCTTAATTGTTTGATAATGTGAGAAGAATTAAACAAATTAAATATAAGAAAGAAATATGTCAAAGATTTGATAAATATAAGAAAGAAAGAGTGTCCCATGTGAATACCTCAAATAATATGTTTGAAAGCTCTAATACTAATAAGGATATCCTGAGTGAAGGAAAGGCTATTAATATAGTCGAATTAAAAGTATAACCACCATATACATGTAAGTTATTGCAAAAAGGTGAAGTAAATGATAAAATTGCCAAGAGAATATATTAATTTGAAGTATTAAAAGATGATCATATATTTGATGTATTATTGGAAGATAAGCAAATTAAATAATGACCATAAATTTCCTCCTATAGAACAAAGAAGAGGAAGAAAATACTATAAGTTTCATAATGCTTATGGTTACATGACTAATAATTGTGTGCATTTCAAGAATACTATTTGGAATGAGATTGAGCAGGGTAAGCTCAACTCCAAAGAGAAACCGATGAAAGTGGATATTGACTCTTTCATGATTTAGGTAGGATATATCGAGCCACTTTCCAACACTATTAATGTAGTGTGTAATGGTGGTATGGTGAATGTTATGATGGTTGATATTGGAGGTGAAGATATCAACCCTCAACATGTGAGGTTAATAGATCTGAAAAGAATTTTGAATTTGAATTGGATGAGTTTGAGCTACGAAAAGAAGTATATCTTAACCCAAGTTGATTCGATGTGATATGGGCCTAACTAGAGCGAAGTAGGCTAGGCTTGATAGAGCCACATTGGCCTGGACCCAAATTGAGCCAAGTTTTTAGCTTTATTGTTTTTAAAAATTATTGGTAGATGGTTTTCATTATCTAATGTTTGGGTAACTATTGAGACGTGTGAAAGCGATCTTAGAAAAACTTTGGCTGAAAAGGACAAAGTTTTTAAATTTGTCCATTTACGACTCATCTTTCTATCCTAGGAGTCTAAATTGGTGAAATTCATATGTTTTACTTTTAATGAAGGAAAATATTTTTGGAAGGAGAGTTATTATCTTTTAGATTTTTCGGGATTTTAAACACTTTCTAAGTTTATTTTCAAAATTAAGGTTTTTACTTTATTATGTTAGCTTACCCTTCCACCATATGGTTGCAATTTTCCCTTGGGATAATCATGATTTATCGTGGGAGCAAATGATTGAACAAGTATTGAGGAAGATGCACACAATTAGAAAGAGATCAATATTGGAAGATGGTTGGTGTAGTCTTGTATTTTTTTGTTTTCAATAAGATTATGATTGTTAAAGAATGATTTTCATAAACTTCAAATAAAGTAGTGATAATGCTTATTTTTTTAATTATGAAATAAGGATAATTGTGTTAATTATAAACCTTAGAAAGTAAAAGATTTGGGTGTTACACCTTGCATGCCAATTACATGCTCTAGAAACCTATTACTACCATTTATGCCTACACATCTCATTAAAACTTGTGTTACACTGCAAAAAAAATTGTTAAATATGACAATTATTTGGAGTATAAAATGGCGGTTATGACTGCCATATTTTACGCGTATGGCGGATACAAGTACTGCCATATATCCTGCTGCCACAATAAATAATATGGCGGTCTTAGGCGAAACGCCGCAACACCCGCCATTAAATGCACTGTGCAAATAATGGCAGTTTTGACCATCGTATTTTTGTGTGCAAATAATGGCAGTCAAAACCATCGTAATTTGTTTATTTTAAATGAATTCTAATGCGAAATACGACAACTAGAAATGTCATTATTATCACTACATTGACACGTTATACGATGTTTCAACTGCCATAATTTGAATCTAAATTTTATTTTAAATCATTTTTTATTTAAATTGATTTCCATTATTGTTTGACCTGCTTTTTATTATTATTTAACTTGTTTTCCATAAAATTAAAAAAAGTAAAAAATCACATAGACAACATTTTAATCATTAATATTTTCATTCGTAATTTATATTAAAGAAGTTGATATTATGGAACACCATCCAAAATGTACTAAAATAAGCACAATTACAGCCATGCTATACTTATCTAGTCTGTGCATGGTTGTGAAAAGTGTTAAGATGTTACAACATATGATACTAAATAAGCCTAATTTGGATGTATAGATATATGACCCATGTATTGTCACTACAAGAATGTTGGAAAATCTCGTTGGCCAAAACTGGACGCAAAAAAGCAAAAGCCCACGCCAATGTTGTGATGGCGTCGGTTCAACGTTAAGGATTTAGATCACGCGAATACAGTGGATGGAAAGCCCATGCACAATCCTGTGATTTTGAAAAAAAAAAACCCTCTTTCAAGGCACATCCCAAAACATGCTTGCCATTCCGAAAACCTGCTTTTCAATACCAATTTATTAATAAAATTTCGAGCAATGTAGAATGTCATATAATTCATTCAAAATTGAAATTGGAAACATAAAATTAATTTACATTGTTAAATAGCTAATTAAAGGACTAATGACTTATTAAATATGATAGGTCAACTTCTCCGATTAATCACAACTAAGATAGATAAAGTAATCAACAAGCCACAAAAGAATGCAACTATGATTTTGAAAACTAAAAATCTCTTTCAAGGCACATCCATTAAAGACCAACCTAGTGACTATCAACACACCCCTTTAACCCAAAATCAAAGTTTACGAAAGATGAGTCTTAATACTAAACAAAAAATATATCAAGAAACATTAAACACACACGTACTACAAAGAAACAAAATTAGAAATCTTCTAATAACCCCATTGCACACAAAATAGAGCATAATGTTTATTAGATAAGAAAAATGTAAAACTTCAACTAGTATCCATTGCAAAATTGTCAAAGTAAACAAATTAGTTATACATGCTTCCGATTATTTTCACAATTTAAGTTTGAAAATCCCATCCTCGGTGTATTAAATTGAAGCAGGACACCCAAAAATACTGATTAATCAATGACTTGCAAGGTGAAATAGAGCCCACTAAAACACCATGCTTCAAACTCTTTTGCATAACTCCATCAGGAAAAAAGGAAAAAAGGAAAAAGGAAAAGAAAAAGAACAACTAAAGCTTAAAATCCTAGGAACTTGAAATCCAAGTAAACTATTATTATTATTATTATTATTATTATTATTATTATTATTATTATTATTATATAACAAAAAATCACACAAAAGTTTAAGAGAAATAGAATAAGAATAAAAGGTCCAGTTCTTCCATTCTCATCACAGTACCTACTGACCTTGAGTGCAGTTGCCAACACAACTTTAATCTCTGCTCCAAAGTCTCTAACCTCCACTCCAAAGTCTCATTTCCACCCCAACACTCACTAATTCCAATCAGACCGCCTGATTCAAACTGCAAATTAATAAGTCATTAGGGTTTATAAATTTTAATGAATGATGTAGTAAATGGGTTTCAATCACTTACCTCTTCACAAAGGTGCGAACGAAATCGTGAACCCACCCCTTCACCTTGCAAGCTGCTCAATCGCCTCCCAACCTAGCCTCTTAATCACCTCTCACGTCACACATAAATCTCCATTCAATCATCTAAAACCGAGCTTCGCTCTTCTTCGTGTTGGCAATTCGGTCGCCATCGTCATTGTAGAGGCTGAAGGCTCGTTACTCTTCAAGCTCATTGAAGGCTCCCACACTAGTCGGGCCCATCCTGGTCGACGTGCTCATATGAGTCGTCGAGCCCGTTTGGATCGTCGGGCTCGTTATATCATGGGGCTCGTTCGGGTCGTCAAGCCCGTCCAGTTCATTTGGCATGTCTGGATCGTCGGGCCTAGCCGAATAGTCGGGCCCAACCAGATCCTCGAACCCGTTCGGATCGTAGGGCATGATCAAGTCATCAGGCCCATTCGGGTCGTCGAGCTTGTTAGGGTCGTCGGGCAAGTCTGGGTCGTTGGACCTATTCGGGTCTTCGTGCTTGTCCGAGTCGTTGGACCTGTCCCATAGATAATAATATATTTTTTATGTTGAAGATGAAAGACCATGGATTGGCCTTGACCCATAGGGCTTTTGTAGGGCTTTTGGCCTTATGAGCTTCTTTGATGGCGTTTTTTTTCATTGTGTGCTTTTTTGGCCCTAGCCCACATGGGTCAGGGTCAAGCCCTTGGGCTGGGCCAAATTGACACCACTATGTAAATGTCATATTTTTCATAGAAAATGTGGCAATTATAAAATCGTCGTATTATGAGGCAAATTATGGCAGTTTTTCATAACCACCATATTAAAACCGTCATATTTATCTCAATTTTTTGTAGTGTTAATTCATAGATTTTAAGCATATTATGGGATTAAGAAAGCAATCTGAGTAGAAAAACTATCCTTTTAGAAATTTATTAGTTATCTTCTCCCATGTTTTCAACTATGCTACAATAAACACCTCTAAAAAGTGTCCTACTCATATTGCTACAATTAAAGCAATCTGAGTAGGCAAACAAAATCATTTGATGCAAACATAATTTGATAGGTAAGCACACCTTTACAAAATCATATTGATATTACCTTGCATGTCAATTATATACTTTAAAATCCTATTATTACCATACCTCTCACTAAAACTTGTGTTACCTCATAGTTTTAAGCATGTTATGAGATTAAGACATCAATCTGAGTAGGCAAATTATGTTTTTAGAAATCTATTAATTATCCTCTCCCATGTTTTTAACTGTGCTACAATGAACACCTTTTAGAAATCTAACTTCTAAATATTATGTTACTTCCTTATCTCCAAATCACCTGTACTTTATGTTTTCTATTTAATCCAATAAGATAAAATTGACTAAAGTGTTGTTTTAGTGTGAAATGATACACATTATTAATACCCACCGATTTGTAGTGCCATATAGGAAGTACGGAACAAATGATTAATAAATTTCTACTAACCCACACATTGTTATATAACTTTCTAGACAGAATGTTGAATTAATGAAAAACCTTTAACTTCCCAAAATTTATCGAGCATCATTGTTTGCTGCAATTTTCTATAAGCTGAACTAGCAATAAAACCATCCAAATCTCCATCTTCCCATACCCACAAATAATCTTTCTCCTTCTTAGAAACTTTAGTTCCCAATTGTTCCTTTAAAGTAGCTAATTAGTCTGTCACCTATTAAAATTACTTTATTTCACTCCCAAATAATATCATGCCAACTACCCATCTCTCGATTAGTTATTAGTTGAATTTACATATAATCTTAAATATGTTTCACTTAGTGATTCATGGCCTAGTCTTAAATTTTTAGACCCACGAGATAGCACTTTCTATAAACCATTTTACTTTAAATTTCTTTTTCTTAAAAGTTTAAAATTATTCTTAGTCTCTACAATCTATTTAAGGTTAACAAACAATATTTAATTTAGAGATTGTAAAGAAAAAAAAAAAACAGAAAATTCACATTGACAGGCAGAACAACAGCAAGTGATGTATGTAAATTTCATAGCGCGTAAACAATTAAATATTGTCGTGTAACATCAAGACTTAAAGAAACTAAATTTACATTTTGAAGAATGAAAAATAAATCGTATTTTCAAAGTTAAAAATATTACAACTCGCACATGTTTTATATAGATAGATAACATATTAAAACTTTATTATTATTATTATTATTATTATTATTATTATTATTATTATTATTTTTATAGACTTTATCATTATACACCAATTTAATTATTGTTTTCTTAACCTTACCAATTGTTGACTTCCAAAAGTGGGACAAACATAGTAGTGTCGATCCGATCTAATTTTGTTAACTAAAATGTTAAACATATATGCATTCACTTATTTTTGTTTTCTTTCCATTTCTTTATCTTTTTCCATCTTCTTATCATATCAGATTACATATTACATTATATTTTATCATAATGTCATTATTTTAGCTCTCACTACTCAATTATACATGCATTTCATCAAAGTTTTCTTTAATGCACAGTCAAAAGTCAAATAAAACAAGCTTATATACGTGTAAACATTTTTTAAGTAGCCAACAACAATTTGTGTGTGAATTAGGTCTAAGAGAAATTTGAAGTGCAAGTTGAACACGTTAGGTCAACGCTGCACAGTCCTATTGTGTCCTTTTTCTTGAGTTTAATATTTTTCAATTCTAATACGTCAAGTTACATTAGAGTGCATGAGCCTACATATTCGGATCTAACTTCATTATTATCAATTGAGAATGAGCATGTCTGTCGTTTTATGCCAGGCTTATATGCTAAATTAATTGCTAATTATTTATATTATTTCACCATTAGAATCATCACCAACATCAAATAATATACATTACTCAATCATGCATGCTTATTATATGCATTTATTATTCCTTACGTGCATTATTTTCCAAAGATGGATCACAACCATCATGTCATGCAAAATAAAAAAAAGGCTTAAATATACATTTGGTCCCTATTTTTGTCAAAATTATTCAATTTGATCCCTATTTTTGTTGTTTGTTTAATTTGATCATCATTTTTGTAAAATCGTATTCAATCGAGTCCTTTTGACAAACAGTGTTAAAATTGTTAACGGCACATTGACACGGTGTAACTGTTTGGGTTACGTGTCAAATTTTGGAACACATGATGGTACACGTTGGCACAGTTAAAAAGAAATTGGAGAGAAAAGTTTGAATTACGTAAAAAGATAAAACATGGTAAAGTGAAAAAAATTAAAAGTTTGAATTGAGAGTTTACTGCAGCAAGAGTTCGAGAGGAAATTGGACATTCGAGAGTTAGAGAGTTCGTTGAGTGAAAAATTGAAATTGGGCATTCGAGAGGTCGAGAGATAGGGAAAAATTAAGGTTGGTGAGAAAGGGGAAAATTAGGGTTCTTGGGTGGTGGAGTTTCTTGTTCATTAATTAGGGTTCGCGAAGAGGGGAATTTGCGCTTGGAGAGTGATTTGCGATTGAAGCTTCAAGATTGCGTTGGAACCACGAATATGAGACCCACCGCAACTTGGTTACCTCCAACTATTACAGCAAGAGGAGGAAGACGAATGTTGACGAGACATACCTCTCAAACACGAATTCTGAATCACCAACTGGATTGTGCACAAGTTTCTTGTTGGGCACAATTTTGCTTGAAACCTCTCAAACCCTAATTTCTTTCCCAAATCAATTTCACTAACTTTTAAACCTACAACGGCCTTAAAATTTCACTGTGCCAACGTCACTGCCAAAAATTTGACACGTAACTCAAACAGTTTCACCATGTCACTGTCCCGTTAACAATTTTAACACCGTTTGTCAAAAAGAGACTCGATTGAATGCGATTTTACAAAAATGAGGACCAAATTGAACAAACAACGAAAATAAGGACCAAATTGAATAATTTTGACAAAAATAGGGACCAAATGTAGATTTAAGCCTAAAAAAAACATAAACTACTTATAGTGATGTGTACCTAATTGAATATTATCTTTTGGTATTGGTAAAATGTTTTATAAATATACCTTGAGGAGGAACTAATAAGCGAAGGGTATGGAGAATAAGATCAAAATAAATTATGTAAAACTTATTGAATTATCTTTATTTAAGATGTATAGTACTATAATTTAATTTAGGGATAATATTGTTTCGTAAGAATTTTCGAATAAGAAGACTCACACATTAAAACAATATTAGAACTTATAACTTATTTTTTATTAGTCATATCATATCCACCTATGTTAAGTGACTAACAAGGGGTGGCAATTTAGGTTGGTCTGCCCATTTAGGCTTGGCTCGCATTTGGTTTGCACAATGTGGGTCGGCCGTCCCGTCCCATATTTTCAACGTTGACCAAAAAGTTTGGTCCATCTCGTATAAGTACGAGTTTGCAGACCTGCTGGCCAACCCGTTTTTTCTTTTTTAATTTTTTAATTTTTTTTAATTCTTTATGATAAAACTTTCAATATTCAAAAAATTAGGAAACTTTAATAAGTTCACAAAATTATTAAACAAAAACTTTGGGGAGTTGGATGATAAATTGATAATTCAATATTTTCATTATATTCATATTCGTATTTTGACATAAAAGATGTATTCTTCAAATTTTAGCACATTAAAAAGTACATAATATTTGTCTTCTCGAGTCATACAAGAATTTATAACATTAATGCAAGAGTCCAGAGAAAAAAAGTAACTGATATACACAAGTACAAGTTTTTTTTTTTATGCATGCTTGCAGGCTAGCCCATGCGGGCTGTGGGCTTCAGCGAGCCGGGCCACTACGGACTTGCAGGTTCACTATCCTGGCCCAACCCTCGTTATTTTTGCAGGCCTACGGGCCGGTCCGAGGACTAGAGCCATATTGTCACCCCTATGGCTAACCGGTTAGAATGGACTGAAATGACATTTATCCTTGTTATTAGGTAAAACTATTTCTAAATTTTGTATATTTCAAGATATTTTAAAAAAATTAAATAAGATTATATAGATAATTATTATATAAAATAATTTCTTAAATAAAAATTCGATTTCAAAGTATAATCTAAATAAATTGAACAGTAAGTTAGTCTTTGAAAAGAAAAAATTCAAATAAATTACACCATAAAATATAATTTCTTTTAAATATTTATTAGTTTTTTAAGAACATTATTTTTATAAGTTTCAATAAAATAAATAAATTTATAACAATAAATTCTAAAAGGTTAATTTATTATTATTTTTTGTCATAAATATTTTTTTGTTACTTGATTGAAAAGAAAATTATTTTTGTATAAATAATTATAAATTGTCCATAAAAACATTATTAACACATTATTTAAAATACTTTTTTTTGTATAAATAATTAATATATAATTATTAAAAAATTAAATTATATACTTTTTCTATGAAGAATTTTTATATTTTGCTATATTTTAAATTTATATTATTTTTAAATAAAACTTTATTAAAAAATTATATACTTTTTTATTATTTTCTTTAAAAAAAATTATAAATAAACCTAAATATTTTACATTTAATGTTACTAATTTTTAATTTTACATTAAAATTCTTTTCAAATATTTTCACCTCCAATCATATTATTATTTTATTTTATTTTTCTAACCCATTATAGAACAATTTTTTATTACATACATTATTTTAACCAAATAAATATACATTTTTAAATTAATTTTACAAAAACTAAATAATTACAATATTTTGTTATGATAATTTTTCTATTACATAAATATAATATATTTAAATTATCTTATTTCTTATAATCACTTTTCAAATTTTGTATTTCCAATTAATTTATAAATATTAAATCAAGTATATTTTTAAAATTTATATTTACATCTGTTTATAAAAAAATTAAATTTGTAATATAGAAATTTAGTATAAATAAATATATAATCGATAAACTATAAAAAAATGTTTCTATAAGTTTGTTCATCCAAAAACAGAATTCCAACAACAAACAAGTACAAACTTAGAAAGAAAAAAAAAAGATGAAAATTCAGTCTCTGGCAGAACAAAATTGGACCTTTTTATCGTTATAAACTATTTTTGAACTTTATTAACATGAGTAGATCATCAGATTTTCTTTTCCAAAGTACTATTTAAGTGCAATTTCTTTTATGCGAAAGACTAAATTCTTATGGTGCATTTTCTAATTCTGCAAGATTATTTGCTGCTGGAATCCAATTTTTTGAGGAACAAATTCTTAACAACCATTTTTTTTCTAGTTTTCTACGTTTGTATATTTATTTATAAAAAAATTACTCTACTAAAAATTTATAAATTTTTTTATAAATTCATACAAATATAAATTTACAAAATATATTTAATTTAATATTTATAAATTAATCGGAAATAAATTTTGTTAAGAGTTATTATAATAAATAAGATAATTTAAATATATCGTAATTGTGATAATAGAAAAATTATCGTAATAAAATATTATAATTAATTTTCCTTTTTGTAAAATTAATTTTGATAAATTTATATTTATTTGATTAAAATAATGTATGCAATATTTTTTTTGGGTTAATAGGTTACAAAAATAAAATTATGTAATATTTAATGTAATTTTAAAAATTAGTACTATGAATGTAAAATATTCAGATTTATTTATAAAAGAATTATTTAAAGAAAATATTAAATAATATAGAATCTACTTTATCTACTAAGAAAACTTAAGTCTAATGAAAATATTTAATTATCCCAACTTAAAATCTTCACACTGTGTCCATTATTTTGGTTATTTGGTCATTCTAAAAAATTTTCACATCACTTCTTATGACACTTGTCTTCTTACCATTAATGTAATAATTAATATGACTCATCTTCTATTTTTGGACACCTGAAAAAAATTAGGATATTTCAATAATGATTGTATGATTCAATTTCTTCTCCTCTTAATACATGTTAAGGACTTTTATGTAATTTTATTTTGAGCGCCAATTTTTAAAATAAAGCACCCATAATGTGATGGAGCAATGGAAGAAAAAGAGACAAACCATGATGTGATGGAGCAATGGAAGAAGAAGAAGCAAACATTTTCTTCTCCCCGTTAAACTTTATTTATAGGTTTTATTTTCTTATTTGATTTTATTTCTCTTGGGTATTAGACTCCCTTCCTTTGTGGAAAAAATGTCCAAAACTTGAGAAGTTCATGTCTCACTTAACCTAGTGCAGAGGGGGCTGCTATTTTTGAAACATGAATAAAAGTAGTAGATCTCTTAACATCTTATCGTCACTAGTGCAGGAAGGGCTTTTGGCAGCGGTTATTTTTGTCATTTTGCCCCGGTTCTAGAACCGAGGCATATTAGGACGAGGCCAAAAAGGTTAGCATTTTGCCTCGGGTCTCAACCGAAGCAGAAGCTCCATATTCTGCCTTGGTTCTGCTGAGAACCGAGGCCATATGTGCTTCTCTGCCCATCTTCTCCACCAGAAACCCTAGGTAGTCACCATGGTTACACCACAACTTCGTCAACCACCGCCAGATCTGAAACTCAAAACGAAAGATTTGTAGCCACTGCAGTCTTCTCCTTCATCGTAAGAGCAATTTTTGAATCGTGCAACCACCATGGAACCTCCATGTTCTTCATACACAAAAATGTGAACATCACACTTACATAAATACAAACAAAAATAAACAATCTGCAGCAAATCACAAACCCTAAATCGCGTCTCCTCCTCCAAATCGCGAAACCACCTCCTTCCAATGACAAGTTTCTTCACGCTGCCGCCACCTACACGTCTCGCCACCATCAACGACAGATCTCCATCCATGCACAACACCAATCTACCACGCACGTGTAACACAACGAACTGATGCCCACTTCGCGAGCCCCAAATCGCACTTCGCCAAGCCAGAACACGAATGAGCCAAACGTCTAGTAGTTGTGAGTGGTCGGAGTGCAACAGCAGCAGTGGAGGTGGGTGGCTGAGAGAGAGAACGTGCACGCGAGGAAGAAGAGGAAAAAAGTGATTCGCGATTTTTGAACCCTAATGAACCTTTTGGCCTCGGTTCAATTTTTAACCGAGGCAGAAAATCGGTTTTTGGCAGCGGTTCAATTCCACCCGAGGCAGAAAACCGGTTTTTGGCCTCGGTTCAATTTTAACCGAGGCAAAAAACAGTTTTTGGCAGCGGTTCAATTTCAACCGAGGCCAAATGTCACTGCTATAATGGCATTTTTAAAATATTAGCCAACTTTTAGGCTTCGAGTCTTCAAAACCGAGGCATATTAAACCTTTTGGCACCGATTTTCTAATGAACCGAGGCATAAAAGTTGAAAAAAATTACAAAATTGCCACCGCGCCATTTTATGCTTCGGTTGAGCGACAACCGAGGCCTATAACGCGAGTTAAAAGGCCAAAACTGCACTAGTGCGTCATGGAGGAAAAATAGGACTTTTCGGTGGAGCTGGAGTGGGTAAAACAATACTTATTATGGAATTGATCAATAACATTACCAAAGCTCATGGAGGTGTATCTATATCTGGCGGAGTAGGTGAGCGTACTCACGAGGGAAATGATCTTTATATGAAAATAAAAGAATTTGGAGTAATTAATGAACAAAATATTGCAGAATCCAAAGTAGCTTTAGTATATGGTCAAATGAATGAACCACCCGAAGCTCGTATGAGGGAAAAATCTATTAACGTTTCTCACAAAACTGCTACCGTAAAATCAACACTGCAAATTCGTTCACTGTTGGATCATACTGAAAATTTTACAATCGGTTTGGAACACATTGTTCTTCATTCTGACTGGTTGGATTGTTGATATCAAGTCTGAGTTGGGAGAAATTAATTTCGGATTACAACAGTGATTTTATAGGTTTTTCTTCTCTTTGTTATTCTCTATTTGAAAGTTTTGTTGTTTTGCTATTTGGTTGGATGTTGGCACTAATTTGTGCAGTTTATTGAGACTCTTTTGTACTCTTGTTGATCATAGTAGAACTATTTCTTTAGTCTGGACGACTCATGATTTTTACCCTTGATTTCAGGGGTTTTGCACGTTAAAAATCTTGGTAGTTGTTCCTCATATATTCTTGCAAGTTAGGGGAAATTATATCAACTGCATTCTCTGGTATATTGTTTGTGTTTTTTTTTCCCATCAATTTCATGCTTCTTAGGTTTTTTGGTTTTGCAATTGGGATGGAAACCAAAAAGGTTCTACATATCAAGCAAAGTGAAGAAGAAGAAGCAAACTTTTTCTTCTTCCCATTAACATCCATTTCATGTTGTTTTGGCTTTTTTTATGGGATTATATTTTACAATATATTTACATTTTACTTTAACAACATTATGATGCATCTCATCTTAATGTAATTTATAACTCAACTTTAATTGTAATTTTAATCATATAACAATATTGTTTTACTATACATCATTAATTAATTATCATGTCAATTTTATAATTTAACACAAACATATTAATATTAAAATATTATTTCTTAATGATAATTTTATCGTTTCAAATAAAATAATATGTATGCGATAATAATTAGTTATTATAAACTTAATGTCTTCATTGATAAGAATATTTGTATGTATTTATGCTTAAGAAATTTCAATCTCAATTTTATGTTACTCTAACTTATTTTAGGTTTAATTACTCGAATCATACCCATTTTGGTTCGAAAATTCCAAAATGGTACCCGCTTTGAACTTTGCCTCAATTTAGTACCCAATTTTGATTATTGCATCAATGTAGTACCCGCCGTTAAGTCTTCACAAACGGCGTTAACTACCTTGCCACGTGTCGGCCTCTGGATTTTTTAATTTTTTTAATTTTTTTTTAATTTTTAATTTTTTTTTTGAATTTTTTTTGAAAATTTTTTTTTGCCACGTGTCAAATCCTTGATGTGACACGTGGCAAGGTACCTTGCAAGTGTCATTGTCTTCTTTTCAACTTAGTCCCCATATATGTCTATTTGTTTCAATTTAGTACCCATATATGTTTATTTGTTTCAATTTAGTACCCAATTCATTTGTTTCAATTTTATTCAAATATTTTATTTTTATATGGAGAAATATTGTATCTCTTTTAAGACAAAATTTATTATTTATATAAATGTTATATTGATACTTGTTACTAAAAATGAGTTATAAAATTAAGTATTGAAATTTATATTAAAGTTAATGGTAAAAGTCATGAATAACATATTTGTAAGTCATTTTTAGTAACAAATATAAATATAACATTTATATAAATAATAAATTTTGTCTTAAAAGAGATACAATATTTCTCCATATAAAAATAAAATATTTGAATAAAATTGAAACAAATAAATTAGGTACTAAATTGAAACAAATAAACATATATGGGTACTAAATTGAAACAAATAGACACATGTGGGGACTAAGTTGAAATGAAGACAATTACACTTGCAAGGTACCTTGCCACATGTCACATCAAGGATTTGACACGTGGCAAAAAAAAAATTTTCAAAAAAATTTCAAAAATAAAAAATAAAAATTAAAAAAAAAAATTTTTTAAAAATTAAAAAAAAAATTAAAAAATCCAGAGGCTGACACGTGGCAAGGTAGTTAACGCCGTTTGTGAAGACTTAATGGCGGGTACTACATTGATGCAATAATCAAAATTGGGTACTAAATTGAGGCAAAGTTCAAAGCGGGTACCATTTTGAAATTTTCGAACCAAAATGGGTATGATTCGAGTAATTAAGCCCTTATTTTAATAGGAATTACATCTCACAATAGGTTTGCATTTTACTTTAACTTCATTATTCATACCTCCATGTCACTTTTGTTTAGAATATTTGAAGTTTAATTTATTTTTTTCTCTGAATCAATATGTCAACACCTTTTTAATATTTTTCTTATTTCTAAGTTCTCTCTCTCACTCTCTCTCTCTCTATATATATATATATATATATATATATATATATATATATGTGTGTGTGTGTGTTTGTTTAAAACTCTTTAACATCAACTTCATATTATATTTATTTATATATAACCATATTACACAATAAGTCTAAATCTTACTTTAACAACGACTTGTCTATGCCTACACATTTTACTACACATCACTAATCAATTAGTCAATTAGTTTAGATTTTATAATTTAAAACAAAAAAATCCAAATTTATTATTTTTTATATTATAAGTATTGTTATTATTGTTATTATTAATATTATTGTTATTAATAAATTAAGATTAGTATAATCCATCATAATAATAATAATAATAATTATTATTATTATTATTATTATTATTATTATTATTATTATTTTAGTTATATTTGTAACGTCGCATTTAATTATTAAGCAAAATTAAAGGAAATGTTACACAAAGATAGTACTGTAGCATAGTTCTGGGGTCCTTAACACAACCCCTACAACCTGGGCACACCACAATGCCAACGGAAAACCAGATACAAGTCTAACAAATGAGGATAGAGTAGTAAAGCATAAAACAATACATGGGCCATAGCCCTAAAGAACCATGAAGATGGCTAAGCAGCGGAATCGCCATTTCCTTGCTGACCACGAGAACCTCGCCCATCTGCTCCCATCAATCAAATTGATGATCATCGCAAGAAAGAAGAGCCACATACAAGACAACTATACAACAACAGGGTAAGCTAAAGCCAACAACATTGTTATCATACAGTCAAATATATTTTCACCATTCAATATCCATACAACATCCAAGCATGTTATGACTTTCCAATCAATACAGTATGACTCGACTCGACTCATCCGGATATGTATAACTTGGTCAGATTCAGCGGATGCCCGCACTTATGGTGGATATCTTTGCTCACCCCCGAGCTGCTCACCCTCGAGCTATGTGTTGCAAGTGTTACAATGAATCAATTTCCCTCACCACAAGGTTAGCCCTTAATGAATTTCAGGCCTCCTACTACTCTCACCACAGGAGTCAGTCCGCTCTATGTGAGACTAACTGACCCCCTAGAGCGTCAGGATGCAACCTTACCTTGAATCCTTACCTAGTCATACAGATGGGGCACCACCATGGACACCCACTAGTAGGGGCCATGGAATTACGTCCCGACCACTGAAGCGCGACCCTGAAAGTCTCACCTAGAAACTCCAAGGAATTAAGCACTGACACAGACCAAACACAATCACACAGCCAAATAATATTCACCATGCATGTATACGTTAATCATACCAACCTTTAAAGCCAATGCCTTTCATGTTCCATGCCCAACTCATTTCAACTCATCATGAACCATCCATGCACCAAGGATTTCCAAATCATCTCGTTATCATGCCTCTTTAATACCAACCATTTCATTACAATCTCATGCTAAACTCATATCAACCCATTATTCACAATTCATGACTTGCACCACTCATTCATACTCATTCATCTCAAACTTTTAGCACAGTACTTAAAACCAAGCAAGCATTATCCATACAAAGCCAAGAAAACAATCACACATCGCACTGCCTCGTCCAGCACCTCGCTCAGGCCGAAGGGTCTCACTTAGGCGAGACGTTCTCGCCCAAGCGAGCCCCCTTCGCCTAGGCGAGGGCTCGAAAAAGGGAGCAGAAGCACACGCGGGATCTTGCTTGGGCGAGATGCTCGTTCGCTAAAAAAAACACAGTGGGTCGCTTAGGCGACCCTTCGTGGCAAAGTACCTAGGCGAGCCCCTATTAACCTCGCCTAGGCGAGACATGCCCGCTTAGGCGAGTTTAATAGTCTTCGCCACTATTTGCAACTGCACAGCGTGTACCCACATACCAAACAGATATTCCAGCCAGTACAGTCACTCATGGAAGCACATAAACTCAATAAATCAACGAGCTACAATGATACAAGTCAAATCACACCATACAAAGAAGTTCTAGCTTCCCTTACCTGGAAATAAGCTAGCAAAATAACCCGACACGCCCTCGACACAGAACGCAAGAGCACAACAGCTCAAGGAGAGAAGACAGCGGCTGGAAGGGAACCAAGAAAATAGAGCAGAAGGGATTAACACAAGATTCTCATGGGAACGCCGCAAAAGGGTTAGTGGAAAGCTACAACAAGTTCAGAAAATAACTTACATGGAGTGGAGAAGTTGAAGTTCGCTCGGAGAGGGTGACGGTTAACCCTAGCAGAGCTCTAAAATAGAAGGGGCAATGTTTAGGTATGAATTTGGCAAAAGTGAGGCTAACAAGGGAATCCTAGCAGCTTTAGGGCTTTTGCACCCTATGGGCCAGCCCTTAGGCCCAATAGATTAAGGCCAGCCCTCACATATTAGGGCATAAAAGGGAAGCTGATTTTAATGGGCCTTACAATATTTTCTATAATCCAATACTTTAATATAAAGAAATTAATATTAAAATAATACTATTTATTTTCAATTAATTCACCGTAAAATAGTAATAACCTATGATGCATTGATATTTCAACTTGGGTCATGTATCCATATCTGACACATATCGTGTCCGATACTTTAGGATACTTTATCGATATTTATCAATGAAGTATCTAATTTAGAAAGTCGTAGTACACTACAAGAAAATCTTTGAATAAATAGTAACAAAAAATAATTAGTCACTATATAGTGATCAAATTGACAACGAAAATAGTTCCAAAAAATTATATTTGATCTCTAAATTGATAATTAAAATAGTTTCAATTATGAATTGGTTTCTAAATTGGTCATTAACATTAGTTGCTAGGTTTTGGCTATCAAAATAATTAGTCTCTAAATTGATCTCTAATTAGAAAATTGGTCTCTAACTTATTTTTGGTTACTAAAATTGGTCATTATTTAAGAGTTTTCTTGTAATGGTACTTCTATGACGACAATAATTTATATTTTTTATGTTGACAACTTTAGTACATATAGTTTTAATTTTGATTCACACAAAAATAATCATATATTTATTATGTTTTTAAGAATTATTGTATATTTTTCAATATTCATATACCACGTATCTAACACGTATCATATCCTATTATTTTGAAAATAATTGTATCGACGTATCATATATGTATCGTATCCGATACACGTATCGTATCTGATACACGTATCGTATTCGATACACGTATCGTATCTATGCATCATAGGTAATAACAATAATAATAATAATTAATTATTTAATTTCTTACAATATTTAAATATTATATATATAATTATACATAATAATAACATTTAATATGTAAATTATTTATTTAAATTTTAAAAATAATTATACTAAATTTCTTAATCTAAACTTAAAAAAACTGACCCGTGCGTACTAATACTAGTTTTTTTTTAGTTTTATTTAAAAAATATATAAATTTAAAATATAGAAAAGTATTAAATTTCTTAATAGAATTGTATAAAAAATTTAAAATACAAAGGTAGAAAATTCAAAAATTCAAATTCAAATTAGAAAATTATTTGTTAAAATTATTAGTTATTTAAATTAAAGTTAATAATTAGAAAACATTAATTACTTAGTACTAACAATTTTAGTTTTGAAAAAAAGTAAGTAATAGATATATGGTAAACAAAGAATAAAAAAATAAGATTAATTAAGGAATTTGATTTGAATTAAATTTGACAAATATATATTTTTATAATTATTTTTTGTTAATTTATTATAAAAAAATTATTACATATATTATTTTAACGAAATAAATATACATTTATTAAAATTAATTTTATAAAAAACAATGACAACTAAGATATTTTATTATGATAATTTTTTTATTATCGTTAATCATTTAAACAAAATTCGTAAAAAAAAAAACTAAATTAAACAAAATTATAAAATTAGGACCTAATTGAAAAAAAAATATAATTAAATTGACAAAATTGAATGAAAATAGGACTAAATGTGTAATTTAACTTGACAATAAAAAATTCACAAAATTTTAATTGAACAACAAAATCGTCTAGTTTAGGAAAAGATTGATTGATAGTCTACTTATGTCAATAAAGTTCAAAAATGATTTATAACAAAAAAATAAAAAAACTACAATGTTAACCCTTCCATTAAATTAACTTTAACATTCATTTGATGGTGCCACATATCAATATCTTAATTTTTTTTTTTAAATTTTTTTCCTTTTTTTTGTTATATTCTTTTTCCATCCTTCATTTCCTTCCTCTTTCTCCTCTACTACCCTTCCATCTCCTTCCACCTCCTTTACCATCGTACCACCCATCGTCTTCTTTCTCCTATGAGGGAAAGTCTTCATTCTCACTCTAGTGGTTAGAGCAACTACCCTCCATTCCATTTTAATGATATTGGTTCTCTATTTCCATCGATCAATAAAGTTATTTTTCTCATTGTTAAAACTCAATTTCGTCCAGCTTAATAAAAATATTTTAGAAAAAATAATTAAAAAATAAAATAAAAAATAACATAAAATAAAAAAAAATTTGTTTGATTAGGCCCAATCTTTTTTTGACATTTACGATCTTCCATTTGTGTTTTCCTTTTACACCTTGGTTTTATCCATCCACATTATCCTTTCTTGCAACTAATAGCCCAATGTTTTATATTCCCATCCCCACTCTTTGTTTTCCTACGCACCTCTATTTCTCATAGTTGTTCCCGATAGAGAAAGTAGAAATATGATTCTAATAATTAGAAGCAATATCTCTTCTAATAATTAGAATTAATATTCCTAATGACAATTGATATTGTGCTATGATCTTGCTGTGATTTGATTCTCATAATGTGTTGTTATCACGACAAATTGCTTCCTTATTTTATTCATTAAGGATAAGATTGCATTTGGATTGCAATATGGGTATGTAAATACCCGATCTATCATCGAAAAAGAAAAATATTCTCTTCACTTTCTTTCTTTCTTTCCCCTTACCACACACACAACACACCTCCTCCTTATCTCTTTTGGTAAAAAAAAGCAAAAAAAAAACTTATAGAAGGAGGTACGAAAATAAAAAAGAAAAAAAGGACAATAGGTAGTCCTAATGTAGAGAATGAGAGAGTGGGATTGAGAGAGAAGAAGAGGCATTGAAAAGTTTGGAAGGTATGTTATTGCCCATTTTTGTTTCTTTTGATTTATGCATTCCCAATTTTCATTATATTTTGTTTTAATATTATATGTGTTTTTCTTTTACATATAACTTTGACCTTTTCTTTTAGAGACATTATTTTCTACTATTCACATATATCTTATTATAAAAATCATAAAAATATTTTTCTTCATTTCTTTTAATGTTTGTTTGGCTGCTCACATCGAGTGACACCCATTTTCAAATTTATTTTTTTTTCTAAAAAGAAAATATAAAGAAATAAAAATAAAAAATTAGTTTTCTTTGTTTAATTTTTTGTGTTTGTCCAATTGTTCGCGTGTAACATCCCTCCCGGATATTACATATTTTAAATAAAATAGAATAAAATAATATTAAAACCTCATTTAATATAATTGTAATTCCCTAAAATGCAGGAAATTTAAAACTTTAATTACAATCATCAAAGTCTAGTAATATAAAATATTACAATTTATTTAGAAACATAAAACATAAAATTCAGAAAACTCTTTTCTCCCATACTAGCCCGCTCCGGCTCTACGCCTCACCAGATCCACCTGCAACGTCATATGCTTCCATGTAACGCGTACACGATCATCGCCAAACACAAGCAGATAGGGTGAGCTAACAATTAAGCAATCATATATATAAAACATATATATGCATACAAACACACCAAAGGAATTCCATCCTTTGATTCCATATCACATGGCCACCACCATGTTACCTGTGTTCTACGTCTTCTGATGAGTACCTCAAGATGTCTTGTTGTCACACCTACCAGCCACAACTATTAGAGCACGTGCGGGAAACCATGCTACGGACCACACTCCGCAACACCAGGTGGAGTTCCCAATACAAATAACATTCGTAACATACCAAGACTACCGAACTCGTTGGTCTCATACCAAGGAGGGCAATCTATCTGGACCCGTCGTATGCGCCATAACACGCACACTCACACCGAAAACACTTGCTGACCCGAGCCACAACTCAACAATTCCTCATGTTAATCCGTCATTCCGAGCCACAACTCAAGGAATGTCACATGCTTAACCTGTATCCTGAGTCACAACTTAATGGGATACGTTCCAAGCCACAACTTAATGGGATACGTTCCAAGCCATAACTCAAGGAACCCATCAAGTTGGCCTTCGAGGTATCACCAAAGCTTTATAGATCATACACATCCAAAGCAAACAAAGATTATGCCTTTGCATCATCACCTGGCGCTACTCCAGAGCCGCATGCGAAACTCAATTTCAGACCGTTTGGCGGGGGACACGTGTCGCCAGGGGCCAAGCGCCTTTGATGCTAATGTTTCTGCAAGTATCACCTGGCGGGACAACCCTTAACGCTAGGCACCACATGCTTCAATACCCCACTGGTATTGTAGCTATCGTCTGGCGGTCAAACACCACCGCTAGGCACGACATCAGTACTTGCGCAGTACTAGTTTTTTAAGCACCCAGAACAAAGTAAAATCAATCCAACTCTTATAATTAGGCATATCCACAACCAAGAATATAGGCTTCCAAAAATCAACATGACTCTCATGCACAATCTCAATTTAGATGGCTTCATCATACATGTACACAAGTATCACCATATATCATATGCATCAGTCCCCACATATTCATATATATATATATAGCATTCAAATGCATCAGTCCAAGTATCACCATATATCATATGCATCAGTCCCCACCATGCTAGCATTCAATTCCAACTTATGAATAACATATGCTCAAAAAATTATAAAGTAGTAGCACTCTAACAACTTAAGCACATGATCCTATGCACCAATGCAAATTAATATAGCATTATCGCCTCTCCTATGCAACAAGTTAATTTATATTGACACACATGCATTCATCAATAAACCAATTTTCAACATGTGACTAACCCAAAGGAACATTCAAATACATAGAGACTTACAACATAACCCAATCATGCTTTATTAGAAGTTACCTGAAATTATCAAGAGCTTATTCATGTGTTTTAAAGACTTCAACACCAGCAATAATGAGTAACATATATCTCTAGCTATGGACCTCCAGATCAAATCTCCACCGTTCAAATTGAAGAACAACGTGTTATGGACCACCTGCCAAAATTTCACCTAAATCGTACGGTTAATGAACTAAGAAATGCAATTTTATGAAAACTGCGCAAACTAGAAAAATGATTGTGTCTAGTGCCCAGAAATCTGGGACCTGGCGCCTAGCGGTGTAAAATCAGCGCCCGGCGATTCCTGTTGCATGAAAAGTACGAAAAACAGCGTTTTTTCATGAAAGGAACACCAGCACACATCGCCTGGCGGCAGCTCTTCGCCGTCAGGTAGTTCTTAATAGAAACCTAGAAACTGGGTTGTTTTAACATGAGTGGCCTAACGACTTTGAAGGCCCGCCATGCGGTTTCTGAAAACTTTCCAGAAACTTATCACAGTCTAGAAAATCACGTGTATAATACATTCATGCTTGTCATACAATTCATAATTATGAATTTAAAATTCAAAAATGCGATGAACAACTCCTCTAACCTGGTTTCTTCGCTTCCAATTTGCAAAACTTATGATCCTTGATGTTAGCAAAATCCCACTCCTTGGAACCTTCATCTTTTTCCACGTTCAATGGCTTCCAAACACCCTCTTAGCTCTCTCTTTTTAGGGCAGATTGATTAGAAGTATCAAAAGGACTCTACCTCACACTTAACTCCCTAAATACTGTTTTATTATGATTTTCCAGCCCTTCCATCTGCTCTTCTAAACGGCTAGGGTATTTTGCTTCTTCCCATTCATGTCAAAAACAATTTTAGCGAAAAGGTTTGAACACACAACTGCACCATTGTCAAGTTAATGCACAACCATTCAACTAATTCATGATTCATGATAATTCCTCTACATTTAGGAATTTATAATCACTCATCATGATTAAGCATATCATTAAAATTAATAAACTATTAAAATAACATACAAAGGCCTGGACTTGAACCCAAGTCCATTCATAATAACTAAGTACTCTTAACCACTTGAGCTACTACTTTTTCACATCATAAACCCCAGCATTAAATGACATAAAGGTTCTCACTACCTGCATTTATTAAATAATTATTTACTTAATTATTTAAATTTCTCGGGTCTTACATCCCCTCCACCTTATAAAATTTTTGTCCTAAAAAATTGGACTAACCTAGAAATATATGCGAATAGGACTGCCTCATGAGGTCTTCCATGTCTCAAGTCATCTCTTGGGTTGCTTCATCCTAGAGGACTTTCATAATCCTGATCTCCTTCCCTCTGAGTTGCTTGACTTGAAAACCTAAGATTTTCACTGGTCTCATTTCTAGCGTCAGGGGTTCTCGCACCTAAACGTCGTCCTTCTCCAACACGTGCATCAAACTTGCAACATACTTCCTCAACGGTGACACATGAAAACCATTTAGTAAGTTTGTCTGATGCTGTGACAAAGGAATCTCGTATGGTGTTGGACCTATCCTCCTCGTGATCTGGTATAGTTTGATGAATTTTGGAGTCAGCTTCCTAAGTTAGATCGCTCTTCCAATGCCAATAGTTAGTGTAACGCTAAGAATCCCATGCTCTCCAGCCTCAAACTCCAACGTCCTTCTCCTCTTACCTACATATAGCTTTTGTTTGTTCTGTGACGCACGCATCCAATCCTGGATTAAATTAACCTTCAATTTTGTCAAATGTAGCAACTCAGTTCAATAGTCACTAACCAATCCCGATACCCATACCACTGCATTCTGCCTCTCTTACCATCCAATGCCCCTTACGGTACCACTCTTGCCTTTGTTAATACTTCACTTGTATGGTTTAACTCTCTGACTTCTCCTTAGCGATCCACTAAGTCTTGCAATCCTTCTGGTGTTTACATTGAGTCCTTATCATTATGTCTTCGAGATCTTGTTTCACCCACTTCTCTTTCTTCTTTTGTTCATTTCGTCTTGTTCAACTTTGCGGTCCTCCTTACCCGGACATACTTTGAGATGGTTTAACATATCACTACCTCCCTTGCAAGATCTATTAAACTTGTTATTTTGACGATTTGACTGAGTCTACACCGCCACCTTTCCTATAACTCCTCCACCTTCTTTTTTAATTTTACACCCTCAATAGAAACTATCCCATTAGAGATAATTTCTCTTGGTTCTGCTTCACACATCAACGTCGTAGTGAACCCGATCGCTCTTAGATGGAAATTCTAGCACATGCTCCGGCAACGCGTCTAAGAGATCTTTCACAACTGCAATCCCTTGCCTTTATATTTCATCCATCCTTGTTAGCCGACTCGGATTGCCATAACGTTCTGCCCCCTCCTTTCCTCTTGATCAACAAATTGTAGTCCACGGTTGATTTATCTCCTTTGTGTCATCGATGCCACTTTGTTGGTATCCCCTTGCTCAAGAATGAAAGTAGGGAATAACCAATTTTCCTTGCGTTTCTGCCCCAATCTTACAAAGGAATTGATTCCAATTAATATCAAGGTTGAATCCTTTGATCCCTAGTAGACCACCATACGAGAATACTTCTCCCTCGGCCGTAATTGTAGTCGAAAAACCAACCTCTCACTACCAACTCCTTCTTGTAGACTATCAGAACCTAAATCCTTTACAGACAAAACCCAAGGTATACGATCTCCCTTAACATAAAATTCATATCTCAGGCACTACTTTTATACCTTGTATCCTTGAATGTACTTGTTTTCTTCAATTAGTCCATCACCATCTATCATCCTGCTTCCCCATAAGAACGACTTACGTTGTGGCTCTTCTTATGATACGACAATATGTTCATCTCATGTCCCAAATCAAACTTATCTCTCTTGCGAGCCACCCCACTTATGACGTCCCTTATACCCTTGACCTTAATTGCGATCCTTGTTGGCAAGTTTCAATTACCTACTATGAGTTACCCGGGTATAAAACCTTGAACACACTGTATTCTCACCACCATATTGGTTTTCCCTTTTTTTTTTCTTAGAACACTACCTTATCAATTTAATCATCCGAGCTTTGCCTCAACTTACCTTTAACTTGAGACTATCTCTTCCTTGTCTCTACCTTTTTGTTTTAACCTTCGCTTCAAACATTCCACCACCTCCGACTTTAGACCTATGCTAGGATGTAGTACCAATTTAACTTCCCAACTTCGCGACACCAGTAGACATTTGAACACATCTCCTTATTCTAACCTTTGAATTCAATTCCTCTCGCAAAACTTATGGTATTAGTCTCAAGAACGAATTCTTAAAGATCCCCTTGCCTAACGCGTTGCTTTTGGGTTCTAACGTCGCTCTTAGGCTCATCAAACCAACTTAGCTTTCCTTGCCCATCGAGATATCCTTATGTGTACTCGCATCTTTGATCAAGAGATTTTCTCAAAGGTCCTACCCAACTCTTGCAAAACAAACAGATCAAGTTTGACCTTGATTCTATAGTCAGCCACTATAGATAACACACACATATCACAAAAAAATGCAAACATAAGAAGAAAGGTATAGGAGACAAACTCAACCTATCACCCTTCTCTCTTTTACCAAAACCTTTAGAATTAAGAAAGGAAACTATCTCAGATATAGTCATGAGTGTGCATCCTCATCACTCTACCAAGACATTTTTTGTTCTTAATACTTCTAGTTCACAAGTTCCTTTCCTACGCTCCAACACTTCTTGGAAAGAACCTCTCCCATTGCGCACCAACGCATCGGAAAAGACAAGTAATACCCCTTACCTGCTCGCCAAAACATGATAAGAGCATTACTTTCCTTAGGTCTGATAAGCAACTACCCTTGCCTGTTCACCAAAACGCAACAAGAGTACCACTTTTACCTGCTCACCAAAACCTGGTAAGAGTGCTGCTTCTACTAAGACCCGTAAGCAACAACTCTTGCTTGCTCATCAAAACCCAGCAAAAGTATCACCCTTACCTGCTCACCAAAATCGGGTAAGAGTGTTGCCTACCCTAAGACTCATAAACAACAACCCTTGCCTACTCACCAAAACCCAGTAAGAGTGTTGTTTTTCTTGAGCCTCACAAACACAACTCTTGTCTGTTCAACAAAACCCGATAAGAGCCCCACCCTTACCTGTTTAGCAAAACCGGTAAGAGCGTCACTTTTTCCTAACCCTCACAAGCAACATTCCTTGTCTGCTCAACAAAACCCGACAAGGACACTATGACTAAGCTTAGACATATAGAGTTAAGCATTAGAACTTAACCATAATACACAAGTTGAGACCGAAACGCGTCAAGCTCACTCCTCAAGGCCTAAAAATCTTTTGAAAACCATTTCTCTAATACCAAATGTAACATCCCGCCCGATATTACGGATTTTAAATAAAATAGAATAAAATAATATTAAAACCTTATTTAATATAACTGTAATCCCCCAAAATGCAGGAAATTGAAAACTTTCATTACAATCATCAAAGTCTAGTAATATAAAATATTACAATTTATTTAGAAACATAAAACATAAAACTCATAAAACTCTTTTCTGCTATACTAGCCCGCTCCGACTCTATGCCTCACCAGATCCACCTGCAACATCATCTTCTCCCGTGTACCGCGTATACGATCATCACCAAACATAAGCAGATAGGGTGAGCTAACAATTAAGAAATCATATAATATATATATATATATATATATATATATATATATATATATATATATATATATATATGCATACAAACACACCAAAGGAATTCCATTGATTCCATATCACGCCACCACCATGTTACCCGTGTTCTATGTAACATCCCTGGCTACCCCTCCTCGGGCCCCAGAGGCTGTCAGGTTACTACAGCCCAATGCACCCCAACCCCTCACCCTTCTCCGTCCATTCATACTGGGTGGGTTGTTGCCAGTGGGAATCGAACCCCCAACCTGACCTTTAACACCTCTGGCTCACCAGCAGATGCTACCAGTTGAGCTGCAGCACAACTGGTAGCATCTGCTGGTGAGCCAGAGGTGTTAAAGGTCAGGTTGGGGGTTTTTGTAACATCCCTGGCTACCCCTCCTCGGGTCCCAGAGGCTGTCAGGTTACTACAGCCCGATGCACCCCAACCCCTCACCCTTCTCCGTCCATTCATACTGGGTGGGTTGTTGCCAGTGGGAATCGAACCCCCAACCTGACCTTTAACACCTCTGGCTCACCAGCAGATGCTACCAGTTGTGCTGCAGCTCAACTGGTAGCATCTGCTGGTGAGCCAGAGGTGTTAAAGGTCAGGTTGGGGGTTCGATTCCCACTGGCAACAACCCACCCAGTATGAATGGACGGAGAAGGGTGAGGGGTTGGGGTGCATTGGGCTGTAGTAACCTGACAGCCTCTGGGGCCCGAGGAGGGGTAGCCAGGGATGTTACATTCTACGTCTTCTGATGAGTACCTCAAGCTGTCTTGCTGCCACACCTACCTGCCACAACTAGTAGAGCACATGCGGGAAACCATGCTACGGACCACACTCCATAATGTTAGGTGGAGTTCCCAATACGAATAACATTCGTAACGTCCCAAGACTACTAAACTCGTTGGTCTCATACCAAGGAGGGTAATCTATCTGGACCCGTCGTACGTACCAGAAAACACACACTCACACCGACAACACTCGCCAACCTGAGCCACAACTCTAGAGTTCGTCGTGTTTATCCGCCATTCCGAGCCACAACTCAAGGAATGCCATTGCTTAACCCCTATCCTGAGCTACAACTCAAGGGATACGTTTCGAGCCACAACTCAAGGAACCCAGCAAGCCGATCTTTGAGGTATCACCAAAGCTTTGTAGATCACGCACATCCAAAGCAAACAAAGCTTATGCCTTTGAATCATCGCCTGGCGTTGCTCCGGAGCCGCATGTAAAACTCAATTCCAGACCTCCTAGCGGGGGACACGTGCCGCTAGGTGCCAAGCGCCTCTGATGCTACTGTTTCTACAAGTATCACCTAGTGGGACAACCCTTACCGCTAGGCATCACGTGCTTCAATACCCCACTAGTTTTGTAGCTATCGCTCGGCGGTCAAACACCACCGCCAGGCGCTACACCAGTACTTGCACAGTACTGGTTTTTTAAGCACTCAAACAAAGTAAAATCAATTCTACTCTTATAATTATGCATATCCATAATAAAAAATATAGGTTTCCAGAAATCAACATGACTCTCATGCACAATATCAATTTAGATGGCTTCATCATACGTGTACACAAGTATCACCATATATCATATGCATCAATCCTCACATATTCATATATATATATATATATATATATATATATATATATATATATATATATATATATATATATATATATATATTCCACCCTTTAAATCCATACCAGCATTCAATTCCAACTTATGAATAATGTATGCTCAATTAATTATAAAGCAATAGCACTCTGATCCTATGCACCAATGCACATGATCCTATGCACCAATGCAAATTAATATAGCATTATCGCCTCTCCTATGCAGCAAGTTAGTTTATATTGACACACATGCATTCACTAATAAACCAATTCTCAACATGTGACTAACCAAAAGGAAAATTCAAATTCATAGAGACTTACAACATAACCCAATCATGCTTCATTAGAAGTTACTTGAAATTATCAAGAGCTTATTCATCTGTTTTAAAGACTTCAAAACCAGCAATAATGAGTAACATACATCTCTAGCTACTAACCTCCAAATCAAATCTCCACCGTTTGAAGTGAAGCACAACGTGTTGTGAACCACTTGCCAAAATATCACCTAAATCGGACAGTTAACGAACCCAAAAAACAACGCCTTTTGTTGAAAAGAACACCAACACGCATCACTTGACGACAGCTTTTCATCCCTAGGCGGTTCCAATTTAATGCAATGAACAACTCCCTTAACCTGGTTTCCTCGCTTCCAATTTGCAAAGCTTATGATCCTTCATGATAGCAAAATCCCAACCTTATTTTGCATAAACCAAGGTTTAAACACACAACCACACCATTATCAAGTTAATGCACAACCATTCAACCAATTCATGATTCGTGATAATTCCTATACATCTAGGAATTCATAATCCCTCATCCTGATTAAGCATATCATTAAAATTAATAAACTATTAAAATAACATACAAAGGCATATGATATACTCGAACCAAAGTCCATTCATAATAACTAAGTACTCTTAACCACTTGAGCTAGTACTTTTCCACGTCATAAACTCTATTATTAAATGACATAAAGGTTCCCACAACTCGCATTTATTAAATAATTATTTACTTAATTATTTAAACTTCTCAAGTCTTACATTGCATCATATGACACTCATTTCTAAATAACTCAACAACAAAAAAAGCATTAAAAGGTTTTCAAAATTATAAATAAAAGAAAATGAACGATTCCTTACAATGTTCATTAAGAACCATGCGATCCCTACGTAGGAGCAAGGTATATCCTTGTCGAGTTTACCAAATAAAAATTAAATCATTTTTCAATTAGATTTTTATAGAAAATTAGGTAACCCTGATACTCCATTATGAAGGGAGATATGTAAAGCGAGGTACATCCTAATCGGACCCAAAAAAAAAATTTGAATAATGTTTTCTTATTTTTGGGGAAAATTAAATATTTGGAAACCACATATATTTTTGAACATTCAATTATAGGTATCATCTTAGGATGATCGTTGTAGGGTGCTAATTCCTTTCCTACGCATACCCGACTCCTGAACCCAAAATTTTGTTTTAGCAGACCTTGTCTTAACTTTTTAGTTTTCCTGTAGTTTTCCCGAAAAACTATGGTGTTGACTCTTTTTTTTGTTTGTTGTGTCATCGCAATTTTGGTTGCAACACCCATCAATCTATGATCACTTTAAGACCTCCACACCGTCTTTCGCGATGGCACTCAAATCAAATCAAAACAATCCCTATCCGTTTCCTTGTCATCAATATGCCTACATCATACAATGTCCTCCTCGGCCAACCATCCCTCAACACTCTAGGCGCAGTCATTTCTACACCCCATCTAGCCATGAAATTCCCCTCCCCATCTGGAGACATCCTTACCATCCACGACGACCAACGACTCGCGAGAGAATGCTACATGGCCGGTCTACGACTACAACTACCCATCCTTCAAACAAATAACATTGAACGTCCACCCGGCTCTGACATAGCTATATCTAGAGATGATTTGGACCCTAGAGTAGGTCATGATGCACGCCTCGAGCCTGTCGATGAAACTACACCCCTAGAACTCCCTAATGGATGCACCCTCAAATTGGGCACCGGTCTTCAACACAAACAACGTGAAATACTTACACCTACCCTCATCAGCAACACCGACCTCTTTGCCTGGTCTACCCCTGACTGACCCAACGTTGACCCTTAGGTCGCGGTCCACAAACTCTCCATTTACAAAGAAGCCAAGTATGTCTCTCAAAAAAAACGAAAGCTTAGTGAAAAACGTCGACTAGCAGCAAAGATCAAAGCTAACAAGTTACTCAACGCAGGTTTCATCGAAGAAGCCCACTACACCACCTGGCTCTCTAATGTCGTTCTGGTCAAAAAAGCTAACGGTAAATGACGAAAGTGCGTCGATTACACAGATCTCAATAAGGCCTGCCCAGGGACGCCTACCCCTTACCCAATATTGACCACTACAAGAAATATGATTATTATCTATGCCCAAAATTCGTAGATAATAAATAATTTTCGTAGGTAATTTGTTGTTATCTACGAATTACCTACGAAGCGAAATTCGTATGTATTGGGTTGATAGGTAATTTTATCAACGAAAATTTCATTCGTAGGTAACGTCATCTACGAACATTACCTACGAAAATATTCATATATAAGAGACACTTCCCATTACTAAGGTTATCTACGAAATATTTCGTAGATAACTTATCTACGATAACTTACTTACGAAATCTTTCGTAAATAATTTACTTACAAAAATCTTTGTAGATAATTTACCTACGAACTTTTTCGTAGATAACTTAAATATATATTAAAAAAAATAAAACAGGTTCTAGATTCTAAAAAATTCTTTCAAAAGTTGCATTTCTTATACAGTCTCCATAAATTTGTTTCGTATGTATTGCATAAAATCCTAATCAAGTTCTAATAAACATAATCTAAAAGTTCTATCATAATTCAAAAATGTAAAAATTCTAAATGCCTAATATTTAGTAGTCATGGGTTCTCGTCTTGGTGACTTTTTTGTTGGTTGCTTTGTTGTGGTTGTCCCGGTCTTGTTGAAGTTGGCGTTGCTCATATTAATGTTGTCACCATCTCTTCTACTACTATAGCATCTATCATACATTCAATCTTGATTGGTAGGAAACCACTCTATGGTTTGTGTATTTAAAACATAAAACTTAAATTAAAGAAGTCAAGACTTACAAAATGCAACTAAAAGTCAAATTAATCCAATGCTAGATGAATGCAATTAAAAGTCAAATTAAAAATCTTCACAAGCATCAAAATAGAGACAATGTTCTTGTAATTCACTTAAAGGAAGGTGAATGCAATTAAAGCCTATATCAAAGCTACATTTTTAAATACCTAATAAGTAGGTAATTTTCTATGGTGGAACTGGATCAGGTGAACTTGATGACTGTCCAAAACTTACCATGTAGCCCTTAAGCTTCAAGCATGCCAAAGATCCCTGCACAAATCAACACACACCTCGGCATATATATGCATGCCTTGTTAATGACTCCTTGTTAATGCATTGTTATTGAGAAACCAAATACTAATAGAATGCAACATAACATTATGAATTCTAAATTAGAAAAAGGTTTAATGTAGAGAAATTCATTAAGATGTATGAGTTCAGATGTTGGTGGGGAACGATAATCATCATATCTAGGACTTAGTTGGTGTTTAGTTCTAATTGGTTATTAAGATAGGATCATCTGAATTATAAATTACAAATCTAATAACATACCTACAAACCAAATTATTATCATAGAAGGAACCTGCAAAGGATTAGAAAATAAGCAAATTCTAATGGATACATCCATGCAATAATTTGGCTTAATAACTTTTTAGTTCTCGTGGTATACACCCTTTTATCCTGAAAAATCAATGATTTTGTTTTTGGTCCTCATTATTTGGTTGTACTCCCTGTAATATTTGATACACGTTGAATTAATCCTTGTAAAATAGATATTATAGGAATTAATGTCAAACAAAGACCAAAAGCCAAATTGATTGAAACCAATAGTAATTTTATGCAGGGATTAAAACCAAGAAGGACATATATTACAAGGACTAACATGCAATCTAATCCTAATCATTCTAGTTTTCTACTCAATTATCAAGTCTCTAATTTTGAAATTTAATTTGGGTGTAGCATAGAATAGAATAGGTACTACCTCAAAGGTATATAGACTACTTCAACTCCATTGCCTGACGTAATCTCTTTGACGCGAGCAACAAAATCCTCTTCTTTATAGATTATAACATGATGACACCCATCTTCCTTGGCTTGCGCTGCCTTCTCTTTATTTGACACAATTCCCATAACAGTTGCACCAAGAGCATTTGCCCATTGGCATAATAAGGATCCAACCCCATCAGCTGCTGCATAGACAAGAATTGTATGACCAGGTTCAACCTGTAAAGTGATACGTACATAAACTTCGTTAATGATCATGCTAGGGGCAAATTAAGAGAAAATATATTTATTTCAAGACAAAGCGTGAATTCATCAGTTAATATACTATAGTCTGCAGTTGAAAACAATAGATACAGAAGGAGTACGCCATAAATTGTCAAGTTCTAGTGAACGAAAAGAACATAAAGCAACAAGGTAAGCCCAACCAAGCTCATCAAAACGGGGACCATGTATATGAACTAACAAAGAACTAAATTGAAAAGCTAATTAGTAGAGATTCTCAATAACTACAACTGACTAATATTCTGAGTCCTAAACTAACATCTGCTAAATATACTAATGAATTTAGATTAGTATGATAAGAAAACTAATAGATAACAGTAAAATAGCTTCAGCTACAAGGACTATAACATCATAGAAAATGACCTTAAAATAGCTCCAGCCAGTAGTTTTTCAAATTACATTACCTCGGTAAATGTGACGAAGCTTCCACTCCACACCATGCAGGTCTTTGGCAACAAGCTCTTGTGAAGGCCTCTGCTGCTTAAGTGAGGCAAAGCGCGAATTCATCAGTTAATATACTATAATCCTGCAAAAGAATAGTTCACCAACTTAATCAAGGATATACAATCAAATTTATGCACTCTAATAGAATCTTTATTATCTAAATTTTGCAACAGTTGAGATGCATCAAAAGTTTATTTTAACTTATGTAAGAAGTTTGATTAATTTTACTTTTCATTTCTTTTTTGTAAGTGTTAATGCTTAATATTATGCTGTGAAAGATGCCACACTAAAGGAGGAAAACAATCTTCAGCAGCTCTACGAGGAACAAAGAAGCCCCCATGTGTGCTGGTATCCGAGGCAATTAGTGTTTTGCAGAACATGTGAGGGGTTGATTTAGTTGGTGATCTTTCATCTCCCTCTTCTTCTGCTCCAAATTCCTCAAGTTCTTTGCCCTCTGAATTCATTCCTTCCAACTAAAAAGAATCCAATGTAGTCAGAACTACTTGATGTGAATTTCTAACATTTTAAGCTCAGAGACAACTGTCCCTTGTTCTAATTAAGCAATGAAAGAAGCTAAAATATTTACTAGTTCCCCCTAAAGAAGCACCAAATTTCAACCCTTACAAGTTAGAAACACACCAAAACATAAGCAACTTCAAATGAAAACCAACCTCGAGTTGAGGAAGCAAAGTAACATGTGTATAAACCTCATCATTCTCCTTGTTGTCCTGTTCCGCGAAGAGCAAACTAAGTATGGTGTTCCTAAACTACAACAATCAATTTGATTTGCATTTGAGTTCAATAATTACCTATAAACACAATTGAGCAGAGAAAAATGAACAAACAGAAAAGGAATTGGGTAGGTGTTGGATAAGAACAAGAATATGCTACCGTGAAGGAGAGAAAACAACCTGAGGCACTACACTATCATGCTTAATCTTCCCTAGAACTTTCGTTTACATCTTGAACTCTTCACCACCACCATCGTCCATTCCTCCAACATCGCCTTGTACAAAGTCCCCAAATTGCCCTTCCCCAACATCTCCGTCGAAGACCTCAACCAAACCTTCAAATCGAAACTGTATATCCCCCTTAAAAGAACACCAACTTGTTTTTTTCCGCCTCCACTCAACCCCCTATGATGTTATCCTTCGACGACGACGTCCCCGCCTCCACCAGCACGGCACATGCCTCCGCAACAGGCTTTGGCAACGCCGCGATGAGACTGACCCGACAATGATTGCGACAATGGCGCCCGTGGAGAGCTTCTTGGACTTCTTATGCGTCGTGATCGATGTTAAATTGGAGGAGGGAGACAGAGACGGAGCTGGGATGAAAGGAATTTGATAGGTGACGTTGTTGGAGGAGAGATCCAAACAAATGAATCGAGTGAGGCGAGTGTGACTCGGACGGAACTCACCGGAGAATTGGTTCTTCTATAGGTCGAGGTAGTAGGGGAAAGTGAGGTTTGAGAAATCGGCAGTGATCTCGCCTATGAGAGCGTTAGAGCTGAGAGTAAGGATTTGTAGAGTTTGGGTTTGGGAAGATCGATAGATAGAGAGGGAATAAAACCTAAACGTAAATAATGTATTATTTTTAATTAAAAAAATTATATAATATTTACATACGAATTCTTTTCTTAGATAATATCTTTTCATACAAATGTTTATATTTTTTTATAATAATTATTTTCTACTCTTATTTTCATAGGTAATTATTCGTATGGAAATTTTTTGCTAAAGTATGTTATAATTATCTATGAAATTTTCGTATGTAAGTATATTTCGTTGTTACTTATGGACATTATTGTTATCTACGAAAAGTTTTCGTATATAAAAAAATTATTTACGAAAAAAAATTTGTAGATAATTTTTTGTAGATAATAGGCAGTTTTCTTGTAGTGGACCGGCTAGTTGACAGTGCCACCAACAACAAGGTCCTCAGTTTACTAGATGCATATTCCAGATACAACCAGATCCCAATCGCCACAACTGACATGAACAAAAGCGCCTTCATCACATACGACGCGAACTACTTTTACAAAGTTATGTCGTTCGGTCTAAAAAATGTAGGAGCAACTTATCAACGGTTGATGGATAAAGTCTTCAGCCATATAATGGGCAAATGTGTTGAAGTGTACGTCAACGACATGGTTGTCAAATGCCCAAGTCATCACCAGCATGCTAAAGACTTATCCGCAATATTTTCTGCATTACGACAATACAACCTCCGCCTCAACCCTAAAAAATGTGTCTTCGGCGTCGATCGTGGCAAATTCCTTGGCTTCATGCTGACACAACGCGGCATAGAAGCAAACCCCGAAAAATGCAATGCCATCATTGAGATGCGAAGCCCCAACAATGTCAAAGAGGTACAATGCCTCATCAGCCGTCTAACCGCCATATCCCGTTTCCTACCCAAGTTAGCCGAACAAACCCAACCCATCATTCAACTACTCAAGAAATCCGCAAGGTTCTCTTGGAACGACGAATGTGAGTGAGTGTTCCAAAACCTCAAAACTACTTAAACATCACCACCATCCTCTATAAGCCGAACATCCATCAACCCCTTCTTGTCTACATCACCACCACGGATCATACCGTAAACGCCGCGCTAGTTCAAGACGTCGATGACACTCAACATCCTGTATACTTCATCGGCCGAACCTTGCAGGATCCAGAAACCAGATACCAAATGGTGGAGAAACTTGCCTTATCCCTAGTACACGCAGCACGACACCTACGCCCCTATTTCCAAAACCACAACATCATCGTCAAAACCGATTACCCCATTCAGAATACTCCAAAAGTCAGACCTTGCTGGCTGCATGTCGTCCTGGGTCGTCGAAATATCCGAGTTCAACATCCGCTACGAACCCCACGACCCCATCAAAACTCAATGCCTCCTCGACTTCGCCAACGACCTGCAACACACCCCCGCAGAAGACCAATAGACACTATGTTGATGGTTCTTCGAATCCGAAGGGGGCAGGGGCCGATATTGTCCTTGAAGGCCCCAACGACATCCTCATCGAAAAATCCCTCCATTTCACCTTCAAGACCTCCAACAATCAAGCCGAATATGAAGCCATCCTCGTCGGCTTATCCCTCGCCCGCGAAGTTGGCGCTTCAAAACACTCACGTGCAAAAGCGATTCTAAACTCACAGTGGGCCATCTAAACGACGAATTCCAGATCAAAGACCCTACCTTCCTACAATATTATCACCTAGTCCGAAATGTCATTCAGTCTGCTTTTGAATGAGTATGCATCCAACACATCCCCAGAACTAAAAATGTCAAGGCCGACGTATTATCTAAACTACCCAGCACTAAGCTAAAGAGCAGACACATATCCCTTTTACAACAAACACTATCCGCACTATCCATAATAAACATTTGCCTTAACCTAGCCCAAAACCAAACCGACAACTGGACAACTCCCTACATCCAATACCTTCAAACCGGTAACCCTCTGCTTGACGCTAGCAAGAGTTGGCTGGCTAAAACCGCCAGGTACACGATGATAGGAGATGACTTATACAAGTGGGGATACGACCAGCCACTCCTCAAATGCGTCACAGCCGAACAAGCCTAGTACATAATAAAAGAATTGCACGAAGGCATATGCGAATATCACTCTGGCGCACGAACCATGACCATCAGAATCCTCTGCGCCGGCTACTTTTGGCGAACTATGGAGGCAGACTGCCACACCTTTGTCAAAAAATTCATACCCTGCTAGAAGCATGGCAACCTCATCAATCAAAAGCAAGAACAATTCCACTCCATACTCTCCCTATGGCCCTTCGCAAAGTGGGGAATGGACATTCTCGAACCCTTTTCCTCAAGAAAAAGCCAAGTGAAATTCCTTATAGTAGCCATCGACTACTTCACTAAATGGATAGAGGCCAAACCATTAACCATCATCACAGCTCAACAAGTCCAGCAGTTCGTCTGAAAAGATATCATATGCTGATATGACGTCCCACATACGATCATAACCGACAATAGCCGACAATTCATAGACAAAGAACTCGCTAAGTTCTACACCGGCCTCGACATCAAACATGTAACCAGCTATGTTGAACATCCGCAAACCAATGGGCAGGCCAAAGCAGCCAACAAAGTTATACTAGTAGAATTGCGCAAACGATTCGATAGCGCCAAGGGCCGATGGCCAGAATAATTAGTAGAAGTATTGTGGGCCTACAGGTGTACCCCTCAATCAGCAACAAATAAATCTCCTTTTAGCCTAGTATACGGCGCAGAGGCCATGATTCCGGTAGAAATTGACGAATCATCTCTACGCCGAGAACTATACGACCCGGATCAAAACCACCAAAATATGTGCACCCACCTCGACCTCCTATCTGAATTAAGAGACAAAACGCAAATACGCAACTTAGCAGCTAAACAGAGAGCAACCAGAAAAAATAATGCGAACTTATGCCCGCGATAATTCGCTAAAGGGGACCTAGTTTGGAGGATGTCCAGTAGGGCAAGAAAGAAGGATGGCAAATTCTTCGCCAATTGGGACGACCCGTATCGAATTCGTGAGGATGTTGGAGGCGACGCTTACAAGCTTGAACAGTTATCAGGCGAAGAGATACCGAATACATGGAACGTGTCTCATCTCAAATTTTACTTTAGTTAGAATACTTACTGTACCGAATACTTGTAACCTAGGTGTACTCTTTTTCCTTGCTTGGCATTTTTTCCTAAGGAGGGTTTTGGCCAGAGAGTTTTTAATGAGGCACCCAAAAAATTATGAATAAAACAAAGGGTTCTTGATCACATGCTCACCTCTTCATCCATCCTTTACATTCCTTAAGTTCCCCACCTTGACCACAAGTAAGCGGCTTGGGTCAAACACTTGTTATTTAATTTAAATCGTTTAAGTTCCGCACCCTTACCACAAGTAAGCGGCCTAGGTCGAACACTTGTTATTTAATTTAAATTGTTTAAGTTCCCCACCCTTACAACAAGTAAGCGGCCTGGGTCGAACACCCTTTATCTAATTTACATTCCTTAAGTTCCCCACCCTTACCACAAGTAAGCGGCCTGGGTCGACAACCCTATATATGAATTTAAACACCCTTACAACAATTAAGTGGCCTGGGTCGAACACCCTTATAATACAACTATTACAACAATCACATTCAAAAACCTTATACTACTTATCGAATTAAACGGACTATAAACCAAATACTGCGTGCGTCAAATCACATTCACGGTAACATCATTCCATAAAACACGCTCCTATAACACATCATATTGGTATCACACAACAACAAATATACCTAGAACATTCATCATATTAACGAAAAAGTAGATAGTGTACGCATTAATACAAACTTAGAATTAATATCAAATCGAAAGCATTAAAATAGCAATCCTTGGTTGCCTCTTGTTCGACATCTTTCGCAGCCATGGAATCGTCAGGATTCGCATCTGGTTTCTTCGCCATCTTCATCGCATCCTCCTCAGGACTAGACTCTACTTTGTCCACGAGCTGGCCATCAATCACGTCTTTGTTAACATCGAATCTGATATCAGAAACATCAACATCTTTGTAAAAGAAGGTCGTCTGCCATAACCCTTTCTGGAATCCATTGATGTGCTCCTGGATAATACAGCCCTTCAAATCGTCTAGCTCCACCTCCAGACTGTCATGTTTCTCTTTCAACTCATCATAATCGGCCTCCAGATTTGCAATTCTGCCCTTCAACTTCTCCTCCGAGTCCAGGCAGCGTACTCTCCAAGTTGTCAGCCTCTTCCTCTCTTCTTTCCATTACTCCTTTTCCTTCTCCCAAGCTTCCTTCTCCTCGGTGCTTATCAACTTGCCCTTGCAACTCTTTGAGCTTTGGCCGGTTCCCTTCCTTCAACTTCCTTTGGTACAAGGACCCCACCCGACGCCCCAATATTAGCGCCTTGCTGTTAAACTCCACCATAGCCCTCACCAGAGCATTAGGCTCCATACTATCAATTAAGTTTATCAGCGTCTCCGACACATTGATTTTGATATCTCGCTGTACAACCGTCTCCAGCAGCTCGATCAGCCTAGCCTCCGGTCCTTTCCCGCTACCAGACGACCCCGGCCCTTACAAAGCGGCCCACACTTTCTTCACGTCTTTTCCTTTGCCAGGCCTAGCCGGCAACTTAGCCTTCCTCTTCGTCCCCCCGTGCATATGCACATCAACCAAGGACTCTTGTAAATTAGGAACCTTAGTGTTCCCAACGGCCTTAACTCTTGTCGCCTTCTCTTTCCGCAACGTTTGAAACAATGTTAGATTTTTCTTTCCCATTTGCGCCATATGACCTGTAAACAACAACGTACATCCATTAGTCAACTCAAACACAATATAATACTCAGAAACACAAAAAGATACCTCCAATATCAATAATCGGATGAACCAAATTATAAACCCTAACTAAGCCCTTAGTGGACATCTTATCACTAAATAACATCACAACGTCCACCACCTCCTTGTCGGCCACCGACAACTCCTCCCTCGCCATTCCCTTATAGCTCCAAGGGTTGCCAGTCCAGAAGAAGGGAAACTTAGTGCTCCCATCATCAGTGTAAAAGTGTGAACGTCCAACTTGCTTCACCACCACTTTAAAGAACTCATCTTTAAAGTGTTTAAAAGATTGGGTAAACGCATCCATTCTATATATTCCCGGTCGACTTACAAGCGACAACCAAAAGTTGGACTTCTCGGCCTTGTATCAAAGAAATAAAGAAACGCCCGCGGAGAAGGCTGCAGATACAATGCCATACACAACACCCGAAACACCTGCAAATACGCTCAGCTGTTCAGATGCAGTTGAGTAGGAGTGACGTTCAGCAACCGCAATACCCCCATGGTAAACTCATCGAACACCAACTTGATATGCAGCTGCAAAAAATGACACATATACATATAAAAGAACTCCTCGACAGCTCCCTCTTGGCCGTGGCAGACACATTCGACAACACTAACCCTCTCTGGTACCATAATGTCCCTTCGAGCGCCCTTCTCAAAAATGGGAGTACAATTCAGCCACGACTTCAGCAGCCGTGACCATCGGAATATAGAGTATTGTGTTCGCACACCCACCGCAACCCATTCGTATCCCGCCTTCGCCGGCCAGTTGCTCTCGGCCAACTCTTCTGGCAGATCTTCGCTAACTTCGACTGTTGTCTCCATTGTGATCCTCCCTACATCTCCCGGTTGCTCCCTATCACTACTATTTGACTGACTACTTCCACTCCCCCTGATCGCTCACTACTCAGACTCGACAAGGAAAAGCTATCACTACTACTAGACATACCTGTTCCTTTTTAGGAAGACGGTGGAAATGAGGAAGATATCAGACACGATCTCACGCAAACAAACAACTCCCCCCAAATTCTTGCAAATGAACCAAAGTGAAGTTCTTCTTTTCTCCTGCACTTGTATTCATAATCATCATCTCAAACGTTTGATCTTTTCCCGCCAGAAACAACGATTAAATGAAATGTCACAACACATATGAAACATCACGAACCTCAAATTGACGACGTAGAACCCTTCTGATTAGACCTCTGACATTTGCCACCCCGTCACCTCCCATAAACCTATTCAGATTCTAAGCCTTAACACTGTTCATCACACCTAAAGGCTGGGGGACTGGTGTATCGCACCTAAGCGGCCAAACAAGAAAAATGCTTGCACTCCTCATCCTTTGCCGCTATAGGTATACCGGCACAAGCTGAGGGACTGATGTACCGCACCTAGGCAGCCTAACATAACTATAACAACAAAACCTACCTACATAACCCTCAAATATATGACTAGTTACCAGATAAATCAAATGGACGAGAGTAGGCGGCCTTAGTCGTCTACTGTAGAAAAGGAAACGAGAACTTGACGGCCCTTATAGACTTGAACATTACTAGCAAGGCTTCTAAGGCTCACAATGATCAATCTAGGGGTCTTGGGCTTGGCCCAAGCCCACTTGCGACCCAAACAAAGGCCTAACCAATAATGTGACCAGACATAATTAATAAGGTATAAATATGCGTGCACCCCAGCAATTAAAGGTACACATTCATTAATCCCTTAATCACGAGATTTGACTTTCCTGAGAATTCTTTGCTGACTTTAGCATCAGAGTCTTCTCCGCAGGTAACCCCTCTTGGGTCCAAACCGGTCCAAGCCGAGACACCAACAGATAGCATATGTCAACTGGAAGGAAGCCTACTGAGGAGATTGCAGATTGAGGTAAGGTAACATTTGTGTCTGACATCTCTTATTTGTTCTCCGCAGGAACATTCCATAATTTCCCAGAATTTTAGCCGATTGACTTCATATTTTAATCTATTGATTCATAGTGTATGAACATATTACGTGTTGTTTTTATATTTAATCAGTTAAAAATGAACTATCCCGCAACTTTAGCATTATGATCTTGTGGTCTAATTGATTCAAAGAAAAAGGGTCTTTAGTTTTTAAAACGTTTTATAAAGCCAATTCAACCTCCTTCTTGTTTAAACCAACCATTTCTTTACTTACATATAAGTCACTTAAAGTTTTAACGCTAATAAAATAACTTAATACACCATAAGAAAACTCTTAAATGATAACCAATTTTAGGGATAGAAAATTGTTAGCTATTATAGTGACTAATTTAGATATCAATTGACAGAATAAAAAAATATTGGTTACTAAAATAGTCACTATTATGAATAAAAAATTGTAATTGATCATTAAATTGGTCACAAATTAATTAAAGACTAATTTATAAATTAATTCCTTTGGCAATCAAAACTTTGGTAGCTAATGTTTATTGATCATTTATAAGTTGATTTTTTTGGTAGTCAAAACCGTGTTAGCTAAACTTTAGAAATCAATTTATAAATCAATTATATTTTTTTATTTATAATAGTGACTATTTTAGTTACCAATAATTCTTTATTTTATAAATTGTTATATAAATTGATCACTATAGTGACTTACAATTCTTTATCACTAAAATTAATCGTTAATGGAAGATTTTATTACAATGATATTGTCAAATAATGTTTTATACGATGCTTATTGCAAGTTACCGTTCAACATAAAACTAAAGAAGGAATATTAAAAGTTTTGTAATTGCAAGTAGGTGTTTTTTTAGTATCACTGCTAGAATGTAATTTTTTTTTATAAATCTGGAATTTGAGAAGATGACAACCAATAAATTAAATCTTCTATTGTATAGAGGGCTGTTTCAACGGTCAAGTAGTACATATTACTAGAAATTATTGTAATATGAAATGCAATAATATTATTAATTATTATTAGCAGTAGTTAGTGTCTAAGTATACACCTGAATCCTTAAAGTTGGTATATATTTTACATCATTATGACCAAAAACAAAAAGGATGTTTGATTGTATTATTATTAGGCCATAACTGTGGTTTGGACCCAATTTTCATTTGAATTTCGAGAGAGAACTTCTCCTTGAACCTCCAAAAAATTATTCGACAACCCAAAAGTAATTTTTATTCCGAAAATGTCATTTTCCTTTTTTTTACTTTCACCCTGATTAATATTATCCTTCTCTATCTGTATAAATTAACTCATCCCACACCCACCCTACTACACATCACTTCTATTTCTTCTCTCCAAATCCTTCACCACCTCACCCCAATCTTCTTCTTGTAAGCCAAAAAGCGACCGGTCCATCCAAAAAATATGAAAATCAAAGGATTAAAACACATAAAAATAAATATAAAACAATTAAAATTAAAATTATTAAAAACAACAAAAAACAAAAAACAAATTCAAAAATGATTACAAAATAAATTAAAATTACTTAATCGGATTTCGACTATAAAATCCTAGAAAATGGTGTTTTAGGAGTGATAGTAGTTTAAAATAGCTAGACTCGATTATATTAATATTAAAAGGTTTTATATAATTAGTTTTGTTATAAACAAGTTTCATTATTTCAAAACACACCATCTCTCTAGAAACCACTTTTTTAGAGTTCTCTAACTTCTCTCTAGAAGTTCTCATCTTCTATTCATCTATTTGAAGATTAGAGACTGCTAGAATGATCCTTTTGGCGAGCTCTTTTCTTTCTATATGATTAGTTTCTTTAATAGTGTAAGTTGATCTTCTGCTCGTTTTCTTGTGGATATTCTCTATTCTAGCTTGCATGTGACCTTGCTTTGGTTGCATGTGACGTTTTAATCATCAATATGAGTCTCTATTGGTCAATGATCATAATGGTAGGTCCTGATCGTTCTTGTGTTGTTCCTAGGTATAAATAGAGCATCATGTGGAGCTAAAGATGTTTTGGTGTTCCTTGAGTCTGTTGAGCTGTTTAAGCTGGTTGAGTCTCTTTGTTAGGTAAGGGAAGCTAGTTTTCTGTTAAATTTTGGTGTGAATGGATAGTTATTTGTAATGTGATTTGTTGATGAGTTGTATACTGAACTGTTTGATGTGGTTTACTGAATTGATGAGTTGTATGTTGAACTGTTTGATATTTGATCTGTGTTTGGTCTTGACTTTGGGAAAAGTTTGAATATATGTTTTGAGTGATTGGGTATCAGTTTCTTTAACTCTCTAAAACCATTTGGAATCAAAAATACTATAGGAAAGGTGTCCAATCAGTCAATTGCATATGATTGTTTTCCCTAAATTGTTGTTTTTGATACAACGTCAGACACTACTACAGTGTCACCGAGCACTAGGTGTAAGACTCAAGAAATTTAAATAATTATTTAATAAATGCATTGAGTGGGAACCTTTATGACATTTAATGTTAGTCTTTATGATGTGGAATAGTACTAACTCAAATGGTTGAAAGTATTTAGTTGTGTTGAAAGGACTTGGGTTCAAGTTCTATGTATGCTAATTTTGTGTTATTTTAATTGTTTATTATTTTGGTAATATGCTTGATCATGATGGGTGATAATATAATCTTAGATTTATAGGAACTATCACGAAACATGAATTGATTAAATGGTTATGCATTAACATGACCATTGAATGGTTGTGTGTTTAAACCTTAGTAGACACGAATTAAACTCTTTTGTTTTTGCTAATATTAGTTTTGGAATGGATGAGAGAAGGGTAAGAAACCCTAAACGTCAGAGGAGGTAGCCAAGAGGACTGAAAAGCTGTCTCATAATGGTTTTGAATGGTAATTAGAACAATTTTTATGGTATTTTAGTTTTCATGCCATTAACCATAATTAAGGCTTAGTTAAAAGGCACATTAAGGGGGAAAGAGTGTATTTTTAGAGTCTACCATTGTGAGCACTGTGAGGAGAGAAAATTCAGAGTAACAACTGAGTTTGTGAGTGAGAGGAAGAGCTAAACTATGGAAGAGCAAAGGAGACCAATGTTGATCAAGGGGGAACTCAAAGATTATCAAGTTTGAGCAAGAAATCCGGGTAAGGGGAGCTAGACTTCATGAATTTAATTTGTGTTATTGTTTTTGCATGATGTATGATGAATTGAATGCCTAAGATTGGATGATTCTTTGCTCTTTCGTGTTTCTGGAAAATTTCCAAAAACCGCCTAGTGGGCCTTCAAAGCCGCTAGGCGACTCAAGCTCTATCCTATGCATTTTTGGGCTTTCCCAGAAACCACCCGGCGGCAAGAACATGCCGCTAGGCGACGCAGCCCCTCTCACCTAGTTTTATGGGATTTGTATGAATGGCCTAGCGATGATGAACACCCGCCAGGCGACGCGAGCCACGATGACTCGATTTTGATGTTTTTGGGTTCTGGAGTATTTTGATTCGAGGAAAATGGATTCCTATTTGATAATTGAAAATTAGATGGGGATAAGTGTAATATTTCAATGTGAATTGAGGTAATTGAATGGAATTGGCAGGAATATGTTATAGGGTTTAAAGAAGTAGGAAATTCTGAGTTAGGAATAATTGATGTGTAACATCCTGTCAAGATATTACGGATTTTAATAAAATAAAGAAAAAATAAATAAACATGTCGCATTTAATAATACTTCATTTCCCAAAACGCAGGAAATTTAAATTTTATTAAATAAACAAAGAGTACTCAAATCCATAAATTCTCAAAACCAGAATGTTATAAAGCAAACACCCATATGGGTTTACAACTTATCTCAAAGCCATAAAAAAAATAAAATAAAATATTCCTGAGCTATCCCCTCTCTGCAGCTAAGCTCCACCGGAACCACCTGCATCACATCATCTACTCACGTGTACACGATCATCGCCAATCACAAGCAGATAGGATGAGCTTAACAGATACAGCATATAAAATGGCACACACATATATAACACATTTATATATAAGCAACACATCCATCCCAAATGAATTCCATCCCTTCTAATTCATACCACCTGGCCACAACCAAGTTATTCGTGTTCTACATCTTCTAGTGATTACTTCGAGGTGACTTGATGCCATACCTATCGGCCACAACCGATAGAGCACGTGCGGGTACCATTGCTACGGATCATATACCGTAACGCCAGGTGGAGTTCCCAAATACGAACATAATTCACAACGTCCCAAGACTACCAAACTCGTCAACCAACTACTGAGGAGGGCAATCTATCTGGACCCATTCGTACTGGCCACAACCAGCACACTCACACGACAACACTCGCCAACCCGAGCCACAACTCTAGGGTTCATTGTGTTCATCCGCCATCCCAAGCCACAACTCAAGAGATGCTATTCCGAGCCACAACTCAAGGAATACCATGTGCTGAACCCCTATCCCGAGCCACAACTTAAGGGATACGTTCCGAGCCATAACTCAAGGAACACCAACAATCCCACCTTTGAGCATCACCAAAAGCATCATAGATCACGCCTATAGAATCAACAACACCATTACTGCTGTAGTAAAAAAAATGTCTGGCGGGGGACACATACCACCAAGCACTGCCGCTTCCAGACCGCCTGGAAGGTATGATGAGTCGAACCTTGGCTCACATTCATTAATTAACTTTTGGGGAATTTAATATTATTTTTGCGCTTACAAATTTTATATTAGTTGCATCAAATTTATTATTAAACATTCTTGAGTTTAATAATGCAAGTGTAATTTAATTTAGGTCCTCAAGGGTGTAAATAATGAATATTTTAATTCATAAATTAAGTCCCAAAATAGGAATTTTGGAGAGAAATAGTTCAGGTACTAAATGCACCTCCAATCCTCATGTTTACACCCCTTTTTCCAATTGGAAAATCTATTTCTAAAATAAAACATTTCTGGTGCTAGCTGCACCCCCTGTTTTTAGGTTTACACCCCATTTTGTAATTTAACTTTAAATTTCTACTCTGCACCCCTCCTTTTTACCAAGCTGCACCCCTAATGTCACTTAAGATCTAATCCATCAGATTTCGCCACATGGCAATCCTTCACTTAATAAAATAGCCACTCGCAGTTTGCCACATCATCAATCCTCCACTAACTCAAATCACCAATCAAAACATGCCACCTCATCACTTTCTCTCTCTCTCTCCTTCACACAACCAAAACCCTAACCCTAATCTCCTTCTTCTCTCTCTTCCGCACCAATCCATTCCGTAGTCGCCACCTTCGTTGTCGCCACGACCTCGTCCGACCACCGCAGCTCACGCCGAAATGCAGCCACCCATCGTGCTCCCTCCGGATTGCTGCCACCACGTCGCGCTCGCGCCGAAACACCGCCACCATCGCGCTCCAACATCTCGAACCTGCCACTCCCGTGCCGCCATGACTCCAACCGCGGCGTCGTCTTCCTCGTGTCTCCATTGCACCCCATCTTCTGCAACTCTCGGCCACCATCGCGCCACCATCGCGCCTCCATCGCTGTACCATACTCGAGGTCCTCCATGCTTCCTCGCGTCAGAAAATCGTGCTCCTTCATTCACGTCGCTGGCAACCACCATTGCTTCGGCACTAGCGAGTCCTGCAGCAGCCAATGCGAGCTCCGCTGCGTCGTTCTCGCGCCACCATCAAAGCTATGGAAACCACCACGAGTTCACCATGGAAGCCACCACGAGTTCGAGCCTACACCTGCGCCCTCGTCGCGCTCACGTTAGAACTGCGTCGACCCCGTTCACTTCCGCGTTATCGTCGACGACATCGCTTCCATGGCAGCCACCGCGACAACCACCATAATCTCACATGAACCACTCACGACAGCCAAACCCTAATAGGGAGAGAAACTTCGCTGACGCGTGGCAGTCTCTCAATGGGCTGCCAAAAAGTCAAGACTGGTTAACCAGTCAACTCTAGGGAAGGCTTGATCACAGTTGGTCAAATAGACTATGTGTCACTATTTTTGGCATGTGGTTCCTATGTAAGAACCCTAATTGGCCTAGCAAGGAAAAGATAGTATGGCGGCAGTTCACCACCAACCAGACTAATTCTGGAAATTTCCCAGAATCACAAACTTTAAAAATGGAATATACAAATCATACATAATCATACCAAATTCAGCATACCAATCAGAATTGAATTAATCAAAGCAAGAAATTTCCCTATTTAGCATGCCATTCAAATTTAAAATAATTTTAACGCGTAAAGCTCCCTTAACCTGGTTTCCTTAGCTTAAGCTTGACACTGGAAGAATTCTCCCTTGATCACTAAGGACTCCCCTTGGTTCTTCTCAATTCGGCTCCAAAAACCTCGTTCAAACCTCACCTCTCTAACAAAATTCGTGCCCTATTTTCTGAGTGCAATTTCAGCCTTGCAAAACCCTTCTCCTAACCTAATTTTTGCCTTTTAAAGGTGCCTTAAGACTAGGTAATTACCAAAAACGAATTTAAGTTTTGATGGTAATGTTTATTATCATTCATTACTCCTTTATGGTCCGTTTTTCAGCCAACCTTGGCTGCCCATGCATCTAGGTTTTCCTTCAACTCTTCACATTCAAGCCAAAACTAAGTTTGGCAAAAATAAAGTTTAATTCGAGTTCTCCAAGGTTTGAACCCACCCACTTGCCAAATGCCAAATCAATGCTAAACCACCAAGCCAATTCATGTTTCTTGTTAACTAATATAATTAAAGTATTATATTATTCCACTCCATGATTAACATATATTTAAAACAATAACAAATAAATACACACAATTGGCATACATAGGACTTGAACCCAAGTCCTCTCACACAATTAAAGTACTCTCAACCACTTGAGCTAATACTTTTCCACGTCATACAAATCAGAATTAAATACCATAAATGTTCTTCCTACCCACATTTATTAATTAATTAATTAAATTTCGCAGGTCTTACATGATGTGTGAATTGTTTTAAGGAATTATATGTGCGCTCCTAAAAATTGATGTTAGGCATCATAGGAAACCTGATTTGCTATGAAACTGTGGAGATATACCTAGAATCGCAATTGGGAAATGTGTGAGGGTCTTCACAGGTACAAAAGGTTTTGGGGTTTTACCTAGAAAGGCATGCACCGCCTGACAGTACGAGGCTTGCCGGCAGGTGCCAACATAGTGAAAAATTGCACTGCATGGTTGTGAATCCATTTAGAGTTAGAATATTGATGAAGGTGGAAGTGGGAATCATCTGAACAATGGACTAGGACGATGATAAATATAAAAACTAATAATAGTAATGCTTGGAAGGTTAAATTGAGAATCCATTTAGACTTAGAATATTAATGAAGGTGGAAGTGGGAATCATCTGGACAGTGGACTAAAATGATGATAAATATAAAAACTAATAATAGTAATGCTTAAAAGGTTAAATTGTGAGGTTGAAGGATTATGGTAGTAAAAGTATTTTGAGGCTTATGATGAATCACACATAAAAAGGCTTGGTATCATGAGTGTGTAAACTAAATAGATTGGGATGCATAAATCTTTGTTGAAGTGTCTAAACCAGTGTAGCGCATGACGGTGAGATTGGAACCGCCAAGAGATAGCTACAATTCCAGGGGGTTGTTGTGATGTGGGCGCCTAGCGGTGAGGGTCGTTTCGCCAGGCGATACCTGCGCGTGGCACCTGGAGGCATGATGGTTCCGCTAGGCGGTCTGTAAATTGGCTTTCGCTTGGTGACTCTATAGTAGCGCCATGTGATAATGCAGAGACTGGATGTTTATATTCGTTGAATGTACGTGGCCTACAAGGCTTTGGGTGATACCTTAAAGATGGGCTTGTTGGAGCATTCCTTGAGTTGTTGCTCAGAATGGTCTCCCTTAAGTTGTGGCTCGGGATAGAGGGTAAACACGTGACATTCCTTGAGTCATGGCTCGAAATGACATCCTTTAAGTTGTGGCTCGGGATGGTGGATGAACACGAGCATTTCTTGAGTTGTGGCTCGGATTGACGAGTGTAATAATGGTGATGTAATAACTCGTTTTAATTTTCCCGCATTTTGGGAAAGTCATTATAATAAATGCAATTTGACTTTCTATTTCTTTTAAATTAATAATATTCAACCGGGATGTTACACCAAGTTACTGACTTGGTGTCGTTGGGCACCACTTTTCCAGCACTGGGCGCCACCCTTTTTTTATAATTTGTGTTCCTTTGGTAAAATGAAGATTCTTGCTTCGTTAACCGTCGGATCGAGTTAAAATTTTGACAGCTGATCATTGACACGTGAATCTTCACTTTGATCGGTGGGATCTTTGTTTTGAAGTCCATGGTTATAGAAATGGTTTTCACCGTTTTGATGTACTTTATGTATAACGTTATTTGCCCTGTTTTGCCTATTTCTCTTATTTGAATGTTTTAAGGAGTTTTGTGGTAGATGTGAAGTATGTTTATGGTTATCATTATGATGAATTGAATATAATATGATGTGGTGAGCATATGTGATGAAGTTTGAAGGATTTCAAGGGAAATTCATGATGTTGTTATTGTTAGTGTATGCCTTGATATAGGGGAATCTGGAAGGAGGTATCCTAACTCTAATAATCTTTCAAACTCACATAGAGTAGAATGAGTTATGTGGTGAGAGTGGTAGGAGGTCCTACCCTTTGGACTTGTTCTTCGGTCATAGGCTAGGGATTAACCTTGTATGGTTGGGTGATGACCCCTTGTGTCTTAGTACTCTACGAAGACTAGAAACCATCACAAGTGCAGGCCTTCAATGGTACTTATATCCATGGCATATATCTGGATAATTGAGTTTAGTGTTAACTGCTTGTGTGATTATAAATATAGATATGTAATAAATCATGTTTATAGGTTTTTGGCATGATATACATATATGTATGAACATTTCTTTTGTACACTAGCTTACCCTGTTGTGTGTTTTGTGTTTTTTTGTATTGTTCGCCTCTTCTTTTGCGATGATCACCTATTTGGTGGGAGCAAATGAAATTGCAGGTGTAAATGCACCTCAAGTGGATGAGGAGCTATCAGTTAAAGTGGTGTAAGGTCTCGAGGAGTTTTAGTAAGTGAATAATTTTGTATAGGCTCGTTAGTTTAGTTAAGTGTATAAATGATACATTTTTATAGTCCTATCTTTTGCAAGACTATATTAATATGTTTTATACATTAGATTACCTGTTTTGAACACTATGATAAAACATCCATTTTTATTAGTTTTAAACTGCTAATATTGAAATGTTTCGACACCCGATGGAATAGTTAACTAAATTTCAAAATCCATTATATAAAAAAAAAAACAGATTTCACTGTCATATACCAGATTTCGAAATCCGGTTAAGTATTTTATTGGATGTGAAAATCTGGTTAAGCAATTTGTATATTTTTTATGGTTTTTATTTTTTGTTTCATTTTAAAACATTTTTTTTTGTGATTTTTTTGTTTTTAAATAAAATTATATAAAATAAAAAAATTATTTTATAATTAAAAAAATAAAAATAATAATTATATAAAAAATATAATTAATATTAAGTGCACACAAATGTCGAAACAAAATTATTTTACCGAATTTCGACATTCAATATATTAAGGTGAAATTTGTTTCTTTTTCTTATACAAAATTTTGAAATCCGGTTAAATATTCTACAGGTTGTCAAAATTCAGTTAAGTATAGTTTTAACTTATATTCTAATTATTTTTTATTTTTATTTATAATTTTAATTTTAATTTTTTATATTTATTTTTAAGTTATATTTTTATCTTTTGGTTTTGATATAAATATTTGGGGGTGAGAGGGTGAAGGATTTTGAAGAAAAGAAAATGAAGTGATGTGTAGTGGGGTGGGTATGGCTGATGAGTTAATTTATAGAGAGAGATAATATTAATCAGGTAAAAGTAAAAAGAAAGAAAAAGGAGAGTGGTATTTTCGGGATAAAAATTATTTTTGGAGACACCGAAGAAATTTTTGAAGGTGGAGGAAGAAACCTCTTTCGAAATTGACGTTGGGCCTTCTTGCGAGTAATAGTTATACAATTGCAAAGTTTCTTTCTGTATCCCATAGCCCAAATTACTTTACCGCCGCCGCTACCTCCCTTCTGCCTTTGCTCTTCACTCTTGCCCCGTCACTTTTGTTTATGTGGTGTAATATTAAGGAAGAAAACCTTTTGATTGCGTAATTGAAAAATAATTTGTTTTGCGAAAAAACTTTTAAATTGTGTAATTTAAAAGACACTTTTATATATACAATTTAAAAGTAAAAAAAAATACAGATTATTTAATTTAGATTTTTTTAATGAAAATATGAGTGTTGGATTGTGTAATTAGAAAGACTTTTTCATGCAAATTTCACGGTCAGAAAAAAAAATCTGAATTACACAATTCGAAAGACATTAACTTTTTACTGCACAATGTGAAATCTTTTTTAACTACCTTTTTAATTAAGAAATCAAAATTTAAAAAAAAATGACTTCAAGATTGTATACTTTGAAATTAAAAAAAAAAAAACCTTTCAGATTACAATCTGAAAATAATTTTACAAAGGCAAAGTAAACATGTTCATATTTATAAAGATGTAGAAGTAAAATATGGGAACAAAAAGAAATCCCTCCATTTCAAACTAAAAAGCCAATATGCTATGCATGTGGCCAGTGGGTGACATGGTTGGTTTTTTCCATCTTCAGTGTTTTTAGTCAAATGTGAAATGAAGAGTTGACACTCTCTCACAATACCTAAAGAAAACATAGTTGACATCAGATATTGTCCAAAATCCCAAAGTTTTCTTTTATCAAGAAGATTTTTTTATGCAAAAATAATTAAATATTTATTATATTTATTATATTTCAATATACAAGACAATTTCAAAGTCCCAGGAATGGATTTTTGGAGTATTCCAAAATCCCAAAGTTGCATGTTTACTAAGCTGAGAGTAAAAACTTATATACCAAATATCCAAAATCTCAAAAATTTAATTTCATTCTTAACATATTTGTACCCATTCTCTGTCATTCTAATCTTGTCTATTTTGAACAAAATAAAAATTAGAGGCAAATTCAAAGAGAGTAGAAATAGCAAACCCTAATGAGAAAAAAGTGGGCAAATTCATATATTTAGAATGAAAAAAAGGATATCAGAAAAAGTACATAGAGAAGGGAGAGGAAGAGAAAAAAACCCTAAGAGAGAGGAAAAACATAACTGCTTTAACGGCCACCTCTATCAACACCTCATCACACCTACTTGGCCATTCCTCCATCGTTCCTATTCCCTTCCTACACCTTCCCTATTTTCTGCTTCTTCCTTTTCCTCCATTTTCTCGGAAACCCAAAAGCAAAATAAAAAAATAAGAAACCAAAACAAAACTTCAGGGAAGGGGAAAAGAAAAAGGAAAAGGAAAAGAAAAAAAAATTCTGCACAAACCATACAAAACAACAAACAATCCTAAAAAAAATCTACCAATTCATTCCTATTCTTTACGTTGCTCTTTCCCTCAAACCAACGGTGCTTGCAGTGTCCTATGTCCAATGTCGTCACCACCTTAGAGATTATTCATTCGTACTCTGGAAAACAATGCAATACAACATCTTCCCAATAATGCGTAGCTTCAACATCATCGACGGTTGCAAGGGCACTCAGTTTTATGCATTCAACCCCTCCTCCGGCACCGCCACCGGCAGCGGTATCGGCGATAAGCTTCTCCAACAACTCCACGACCACATTAAGGCCCAAACCCTCAGAACCAAATCCAACCGGAACTTCATTTCTCCGAACACCACCTCAGCTTCCGAGGTTGTCTTCTGTGAAGGCTCCCTCCTCCCTTATGGCCTCCCCATGACAGAACTTCTTGAACCCAAAATCGAACCGTCCCTCGTCTCTCCCGATTTAGTGGAAACCCTCGCCGGTGCGTATCGCCGTGCCGAGGAGTGCCCCCAGTTCGAGCGCACCGAGGTCTTCCTCCAGCAATGCACCATCTTTCGAGGCTTAGCAGACCCCAAACTCTTCCGCCGCAGCCTTCGCGCCGCTCGGCAGCACGCCACTAACGTGCATGCTAAGGTCGTGCTCGCGGCGTGGCTGCGCCACGAACGCCGCGAGGACGAGCTCATCGGGTCGTCTTCCATGGACTGCAGCGGCAGGAACCTCGAGTGTCCCCGCGCCACCTTGGAGCCAGGCTATGACCCAGAGTCCGTGTTTGATCCTTGCCCGTGCACGCGTGCAAGTGCAGTGGATGACGAAAATGATAGTGATGATGGTTATAGTGCAATGATGACCACAGAGGATGATGACGACGATGAGCAACGCCCCGCGTCGGAGGAAGAGGATGGTGACATGTCGTTCATTGTCGGTGAAGATGAAGTTAGGTGCAATAGGTTCAACATAGCCTCACTTTCGAGGCCCTTTAAGACAATGTTGTATGGGGAATTCGTAGAGTCAAGAAGGGAGCACATTAATTTTTCCCAGAATGGTTTTTCCGTTGAGACACTGAAAGCTGCTAAGGAGTTCAGTAGAAGTAAGAAGTTGACCCATTTGGAGCCTAACGCTGTGTTGGAGTTGTTGTCTTTTGCGAATCGTTTTTGTTGTGAGGAGATGAAGCATGCCTGTGACGTACATTTGGCTTTGCTAGTTTGTGACCTGGAGAATGCGTTGTTGCTTATTGAGTATGGATTGGAGGAAACTGCATACCTTCTTGTTGCAGCTTGCTTGCAGGTGTTTCTCCGAGAGCTTCCAAGTTCGATGCAGTGTTCGAGTTTTGTGAGGATGCTTTCTAGTCCAGAGGGTAGGGACAGGCTAGCCATGGCGGGACACGCGTCATTCATGTTGTACTACTTTTTGAGTCAGGTTGCGATGGAGGAAGAGATGAGATCTAACACAACTGTGATGTTGTTGGAGAGGTTAGTGGAGTGTGCAAATGATGGTTGGGAGAAGCAACTTGCGTTTCACCAAATGGGTGTTGTTATGCTTGAGAGAAAAGAATACAAAGATGCACAGCATTGGTTTGAGTCAGCAGTGGAAGCAGGGCATATTTATTCTACAGTGGGAGTTGCAAGGGCAAAATACAAGCGTGGCCACACGTATTCAGCGTATAAGTTGATGAACTCAATTGTTTCTGAACAAAAACCAGTTGGGTGGATGTATCAAGAAAGGTCTTTGTATTGTATGGGGAAGGAGAAACAAATGGACTTGCTATCTGCATCTGAGTTAGATCCAACTCTTTCATTTCCTTATAAATTTCGAGCTGTTTCTTTCTTGGAAGAGAACAAGATTGAATCTGCCATTGCGGAAATCAATAAAGTAATCGGTTTCAAGGTTTCTGCAGATTGCCTTGAACTGAGAGCTTGGTTCTTGATTGCCATGGAGGATTATGAAGCAGCCCTTAGAGATGTTCGGGCAATTTTGACGTTGGATCCAAATTATATGCTGTTTTATGGGCATATGCATGGTGAGCACTTGATAGAACTTCTCAGTCCTGTTGTTCAACAGTGGTGCCAAGCTGATTGTTGGATGCAGTTGTATGATCGGTGGTCCTCTGTTGATGATATTGGTTCATTGGCTGTTGTACACCAAATGTTAGCAAATGATCCGGGGAAAAGTCTTTTACGTTTTCGACAATCTCTTCTTTTGCTACGGTGATTGAATATCTACATTAATTCAATTATCTCTTATTCTTACACTAGCCATTTCTGGTATAAATTCTGATGTTGCAGATTGACTATTATGGTGTTGATGTATGTTCCTTAATCTTGCAGGTTGAATTGTCCAAAGGCTGCCATGCGTAGTTTGCGGATGGCTAGAAATCATTCTATTTCTGACCATGAAAGACTTGTGTATGAAGGTTGGATATTGTATGACACTGGTCATCGTGAAGAAGCATTAGCAAAGGCTGAGGAATCTATTTCAATTCAAAGATCATTTGAAGCTTACTTTCTCAAAGCATATGCATTAGCAGACTCAAATCTTGATTCAGAGTCTTCTAAGTATGTGATCCATCTCTTAGAGGAAGCTCTAAGGTGCCCTTCAGATGGTCTTCGGAAAGGGCAAGTGGGTGTCAAGCTTTTGGATTAAACATGTTATGTTGATAATGTACTTATTATATTGTCGTTCTTATGAATTTGTAGGCACTAAATAATCTAGGGAGTGTCTATGTAGACTGTGATAAATTAGACCTTGCTGCTGACTGCTACATGAATGCACTCAACATCAAGCATACACGAGCACATCAAGGGTTGGCACGAGTATATCATCTTAAAAACCATCGCAAAGCAGCATATGATGAGATGACAAAGCTAATAGAAAAGGCTCGAAGCAACGCATCAGCATATGAGAAACGTTCAGAATATTGTGATCGTGATATGGCAAAGAGTGATCTTAGTATGGCATCAGAATTGGACCCTCTCAGGACTTATCCTTACAGATATAGAGCAGCAGGTATTGTTTCTATTATCCATTGTTTCCTCTTGATCAGTAATGAAGTGTGATCTTTTGAGTTTGTGCTTATATTGGTTCATGTTGAGATAACATTGTTTGCTTTCAACATGCATCATGATAAAGCAATATGAGCACAATATACTCAAACCTTTGAAACATATTAGTACAATGTTATTGCATGCATGCACGAAGCATATATCAACTTCTGACTCAAACTTTGTCTACCAGTTTTGATGGATGATCACAAGGAAGCTGAGGCAATAGCAGAGCTTTCAAGAGCCATCGATTTTAAGCCAGATCTACAATTATTACATCTTCGAGCAGCATTTTATGAATCCATGGGTGATTATGCTTCTGCTGTGCGGGATTGTGAAGCGGGCCTCTGTCTTGATCCTAATAATAATGAAATTCTTGATCTCTGTAACAAAGCACGAGAGCATCTTAGAGAACAACCAAAGTAGTAGAATCAGATGTTTCAAAAACAAACACGCTTTCCAGTAGTGTTCCTTATAGGGAAAACCCTATTCTTCCCAACCTATCATCATTGTCATTTATCTGTTAGAATTTTCTCCAAAAATGGCACGATCTATATATCTTTCATCTGACCTTCAAAAGAGTGGAACACAGAAAGAAAAAAATTGCAAAGGTCAAATTTGGATTACAAGAGAGAAGAGGAAGTAGAGAAGCAAGATTACACTTGTAAATAAATGTAATGATGGCCTATGAATTTTTCAGAGTATGGTCAAATAGTACATACTGTGGTTCTAGTATGCTACACCAGAAAATTGGTGATCAGTTACTAGTTAGACAAAACATGTACATGAAAACCAATGTGTTATGTAAGTCCAAGAGTTAGAGTACTTACCATTACATTTGTTCTCCTAAGCAAATGTTGTCTCAGCATTGTGGTGTAACATTTTCCACTTATAAACAAAATTTTCCCTAACGACCTTTTTAACCTTTATTCATGATGGGTTCTCCTTGGGAAAGACAAATCTATAACTAGTTATATAAGTTTTAACCATTAAATGTGTGCTTAGTTCATTTGTATGTATTACTTTCACGTTTTTATTATTGTGTGAGTTGTTTTAAAGCTTTATATTGCCTTGTAAAACGTTATTGAAGGAGTAAAACCCTATGGTCAATTACAAGGACGAAGAAATATTAGTTTTTTTTTTTTTTTTTCTTTCATATTCTGTTTGTGATCTTCCTATATTTTTAACAAGTTTTATTTGGCTTTGGTGACCTTAATGGATACGAGTTGCTTACTTCATGTATCACAACATACTAAATAAGCCAAATTTTGTTTTGTTTCGGGGGAGGATGCATGTAACAATAAAATCTAGCAACTTCGTGGGAATTTTTCGATAAACATGTTATCTAATAGTAAGTAAAATCTTTATTTTTGTTTTTATCAAGATTTGGAGTGTGGTCCTTTGGACACGTGACAAAAACAAATGGTGACTTGAATGTTTTTAATGGTCGGAATCGAATCCCTCATTGTCCAAAGGGAAAAAATAATCAATAAAAGACTTTTCGATACTCAAGTCAGTGAGAGAGTATAAGGTTATATGAAAATATAGTTTGGAGTATGAATTGAGTTGTCCTTACTAGGAAAATACTATATATATTTATAGGGTTTCTAGGTCGTATGAGCTCTGTTACAAAATATAGAGTATCAAAGAATATCAATAAATAATAAAATCTTACCACATATGTGATAGATTAGCATGATAATAACAATAATATATTATTTAACCATATATTCTATTGATATATAATATAAGGATATTTGTGATATTGATATATCATATAATCAAACTACTAAGATTTGACCATATATTTTGTTAATGTACGATAATAGGACCAATAAATATCTCTTTTAATATTATTTAGCCACTTCAGCCCAATAATGTTGAATGAGCCTTGTATTTGTCAGGTCGGGTAGGTTCACAAGCCCTCCAAGCTTGGAAGTTTGATTGTCAGGTGGAACAAACATATTGTAACTATAACTAACCCTTTGGCCGAGTTGTAGTATGCTTTATGCTTGCAATTGGATTGACCATTTGGTCGTGCTATAGATGGTCATCTTATGCATTTTAAATTGTCCTCTTAGGCAGGTTTTATGGTATTGTTAGGCAGGCTTTGTGCTGATGTCAAACAAGCTTTGTGTTGTTGTTTAAACAAGCTTTGTATGTGTTTCCATCTTAGGTAGGCTTTGTACTGTTGTCATATGTAGGCTTTTGATGTGTTTATGAGTTTTCTTATTTATTGTTCTGATAAGAGCTCCTATATACTTCCTTTAAAGATCCTAGCACAAGCATAAACCTATGCACTTCCTCTAGTAGCACTATCAATATTAATATTGATCCAATTTACTTGAGGAAAGTACCAAAACACTTGAATAGGTTTGGAAATGTTTTTAGGCCTCGTCTTGATACCAAAAAAATTTCAAAATAGAAAAGTTATTAAACATATCATTATGCATAGGCTTTTTAAAAATGTTACCTATTAATCTAAGGCTTCCCTATTTAATTTGATTTATAATTTGTGCTAATGATAATAATAAAGTTGTTAACTTGACTCGTGGCCCATGGGTTAGCCCTAGCCCAACCCTGTAAAAGCCCCATTTAGGGGGCCACCAATTGAGTGGGCAAAGAAAAAGTTCCATCCCCCAAAGCCTCTTGTTAGGGCTAAGGTGGGTTTGAAAACACTAGAAGATTATAATTAACTCTTAAACATAATACATTCGATCTGGGTCATATATCGATTCGAGTTGTGTCATCTTAAGCCGAAGGTCAAGACAGGCCAACGTAGGCCGAAGGTCAAGATAGGCCAACGTAGGCTGAAGGTCGAGATGGGTCGTTTCATACAAAAAATTAAGACGTGCTCTCTCAGATTGAAGGTCGGAAGGCTCAATTTGGGTTGAAGGTCTAGACGGGCTAGCTACACTACACCATTTTTTTTTTAGTTTAGACAACAACTGAAAAGTGGTTCCTAAAGCAGTATATTTGTGACCTTAAGTTTAGGCAACGGTTTGGCAACATTTTTCCAACCTTGGAGTTTGTAGTCGTGGCCATTGCTCAAAGGCAACGATTTTTTTCCTAAGGCCACCAATGTTTTGAAAATCGTTGTCTTAGAAAAGTACAATAGACCACACTTTTTTATGAGTGTATAGGCAACGATTTATTTATAGTTTTAGGCAACATATTTCCAACATTGCATATTTTTTAGACAACACATTTTAGACATTGCCAATTCTTTTGGTAATACATTTTAAATGTTGACTATTCTTTAGGCAACACATTTTATATGCTACCTCTTCTTTTGATAGCATTTAAGCAACACTTTAAAAATGTGATTTATTCTTAGGTTAAAATACTCCCTTGGTCCATGTTTTTGTTGAAAAATCTCAAATAGGTCCTAAGATTTTTTTTAGTCTCAATTAGGTCCATATTTTTGAAAATGTGTAACAATTAGGCCCATTCCGTTAGTATAGAGTTAACGGTGTTAAAGATGTGCCACGTGTCAGCTCCACATTTTTTTGAATTTTTTTAAAATTTTTTTAATTTTTGTTTTAATTTTTTTAATTTTTTTTTGAAAATTATTCATGCCACGTGTCATGTCAGTATTGTGCCACGTGTCAAGTCAGTAAGGTGACACGTGTCAAATCATTGTCTGAATCTCAATTTGGTCCATATATTTGTTATTTTTATTACATTTCAGTCCATTTTTTAAAAATTTTTTAAATATATTTATTTTAACTTTTTACAAAATTGTTTTAAAATTTTATATTTAAATTTATAAAATTGTTAATTTTAAACCAACTCTAACATTTGTATATAAATTATTTAAAACAAATTTGTAACAAGTTAAAATAAATATTTTAAAATTTTAAAACAAAATATAAAATAAACTTAATATTATTAAAATGTTTAATAAAAATATCATTATAAAATTTATATAAAAGTTAAATTTGATCTCAATTTGGAGAGGATGAAATTGAAAATTAAAAAAAATGGACTGAAATATAATTAAAATAACAAATATATGGACCAAATTGAGATTCAAAGAATGACTTGACACGTGTCACCTTACTGACTTGACACGTGTCACAATATTGATGTGACACATGGCATGACTAATTTTCAAAAAAAAAAATTAAAAATTTTAAAAATTTTAAAAAAAATTTAAAAAAAATTTAAAAAATTCAAAAATTCAAAAAAATGAGAAGCTGACACGTGGCATATTCTTAACACCGTTAACGCCATAGTAACGGAATGGGCCTAATTGTTACATATTTTCAAAAATATGGACCTAATTGAGACTAAAATAAATCTTAGGACCTATTTGAGATTTTTCAACAAAAACATTTAAGCAACACTTTAAAAATGTGATTTATTCTTATAAGTTGTATTTTTAGGGAACATTTTTTTTAAATGTGACTTATTATTTTGGACTAAAGTTATAGCATTTATGAAAAAATAATTAATTTTTTATTCTTCCAATTTATTTTGAGCAAGATAAAAATATAACAAGTCATATAAATTATTAAAAGACTTATTTATTTTAAATTATGAAATAAATAAGATAATAGACAATTAAATCCACATTCATAAGTTTTATAATTGAAGAAACCATAAGTAAAAGTCATAACATTTGGTAATAAAATTAAATGTGTAAATACCATAATGTATATGTGAAATAATATTGTACAACTAAAAACATTAAAAGCTAATGCAATGTCACCTAATATACTTTGAAATTCAAAAGAAATTACAACTCATATTCAGGAAAAATATTAAATTTATTTCTGCATTTTGTGAGTCCTCTTGTCATCTTCATCTTCATCTTCATCCTACAAAAAAGATTAAGATTAAAAATATGAAGTCATGAATAAACGTACCAACTTAAAAGAAAGCGTATAAGTATGATTGCTAATGCATGTAATATTTAGATTTCATGCTCCTAATAAAGTGTAGAGAGATTAATGATTAGTTTTTAGGCAATGATGGGAATATGAATATTCACAATAATATTAAGTTTTTTCATGAATCCTTGAGATGTTAAATTCCTAGTATGCTTTCTCACTATAATAGTAAGAGTGTCATATTAAATTTGAAATGTAGAAGCACAACTTTTGATTCAACACATAAAAACCCCACTATCAATCATAACATCATTCAAGAAAAAAACAATTCTTTTATATGGAGTAACATTAAGTGGATGAACATTGTATCAACAAAAGTACTATTTGTTTCTTTTTAATAGTAACAACAAGTTGGTAGTACCCGTAAATTATGACAATTAGTCTCCTTCTAATGATTATTAACATGGTATCATGACTATTAACATTTATCAACATCAAACATATCCTTTGAAAACCTAATAACCAATTCAATTTAAAAAACCTAGTAACCTTGTAATACATTTCACTCAATCTCAGAAAATAACTAGCATATTTACAAATCAAATTAACTCGGTTCAATCTCAATAATTTTAAAGAAAAATCTAAATAAGACTATTTACATATGCCATCTAACTAATTCACATTTGTCTCACTTCTAAAACAAACTTCATATCATATTTTCAAATCAAAAGGCACTAATATAAAGTTGTGTCATTTGTAGACTTATAATTTTTGACTAGTCATTCCCCATTTATGAAAAGGTTTATAAGATTCTAATAAGTACCTCAACATTATTAGGAACATGAGTTCCAATAGAAGAGCGTGGACCAACAACACTACTTTCATTGCCTAATGCTTGTGCCATCATTTCTTCTATATCATTCTCATCCAAATTAGGATTTTGTTGCTTAAGCATGAATTTCACCATTGCCTCCATGCCTTGCATCCTCTTTGTTATAACTTTCATTTTAATGGCATGTCCTTTTTGGATAAAATCAATTTCTTGACTTTTCTTCAATATTGAGGGTTTCATATTCCTCCCATAGCAACGAACTTGGCCAGACTTTTCTTTTCCAAACAATGACTCAAATGTTTGTTCCCTAGATTTAGTCAAGTCTTCAATAGAACTTTGGAGCTTAGACTAACAAAAAACATCAATGTTATCAATAAGTAAAATATATAGATCTTTCAAACATATTTCATATGTACAAATAAACTTACAATAACATCTAGTGTTTCTTCATCCACCACTTTTCTTTACGATCTGGACGACCTTGTCGAGTTTTAATGAACATTTCAGCTCTACTAACTTCTTCTCCATCACCCTCTCAACACTCTATTAATTAAAAATTAGTAGTAAAACCAATATTAATGAAAATTAGTAGACATATAAGATGAGACATAACCCAATTATATCATACCAATTCAACTCGAACTTTAGCAAAGTCGACTGGTCCCATATGATGCATATACTTTTGCTTAGCCATATTCATTGCATTCTTTTCACTAATGCTTTGTAGTTTGGAAAGGAAAACATACATCAATATAAATGTACTACAAGATCTTAAAAAAAATTATAGTTTTTAGATATCACTACAATGATTTTATTTATAACACATAAAATGTTCATACCATGATATTATTATTCTTCCAATATGCTATCAATTGCTTGAAATCATCTTCAGGAATGTTCAACAGATGATATTTCAATTGCTCTTTCAAAGTGGAATATTTCAAAAAATGTATTTTCTTGATATAACACTTATAGCGTCTCCATGCATCATTTATACGACTGAAAACCGCTTTCTCTCCTTTCTCAGAAATATTGAATTTTTCTTAAAAAGAACATATCATCATTCATATGCACAAATATTTAATAATTCAAATATTTGAAGAACTTTATTCAAATACCATAACATATTTACACATTTGATCCCTGCACTCCTTGACCAGAGCCTTGAAGTTTGTGTAAATTAGAGGACAAAAGTCTGAATTCCGTGCTATGGTCCCAAGGAAATTACTCAAGTCAGACACAACTTTGTCATTAGGACCAATAGGCTCTCCATTTCTGTCCAAGATGACTTTTGGACAATGTTGAGTATTTCTTGCATGTATTTGGAAGCATTTAGTTGGTCTCCATGATCGTTTCTTGATTATGCCTAATTGACATTAAAATTAGCTAAGCTACAAAATAAATGATAAAAGCTTAGAATAATAAACTTGGTGAGATTGTAATATTACCTTCAGATGCATTGATTTCAATGTTTTTCTCAAGCAACACATTTTCTTCTTCAGTAAGTTGTTCAACAACTTTTTGATTTTGACATTCTTCATCTTGATGCACACTTTCTTCTTCCCTGTCTTGTTCATCTTTCTCTACATTTTCATCAAGAAACTCACCAATTAGCATTGATCTACAAAATTTCGATCCGTGTGGCTTCTTCTTGGCGACACTCTTTTGCCTAATCATTGACCCATCATTTTCAACCAATCCCTTTTTCATTTTTTTCATTTGGGACCCTCGCAGAATTCACCTCTTTTGTTATTTCTTGTTTTTGTGGCTATTGTTTGTCAACTTCAATTGGGTCTTTTTCAATGCTTTGAAGCTTTGAGGTAGAATTGCTTTGTTTTGTAGATTTTTCTTTTCTTTGACATTTGTTTGGCATGAACTATGTTTAGGGATCTCTTAATGGCTTTTATCCTTGCTCTTGAATCATGAATGGCCTCTTCAACTATGTTATTCTTTTGAGGTTTCCTAGGTTGAATATTTTGTGCTTGCCTCATAGTAGGAGTAAAAGTGTTTTTTTCACTTTGGCCTCCAACTTCAAACATAGAAGCAACCATAGGTGGCTTACCTAGCATATCAATACTTGTTATTTTCTCACATTTGATTTGGATCCTTCTAAGCAATTCCTTACTTGATTTGACTTTAGGTAGGTCCAAATTAATACCATTTTTTTCAACCTTGTTAAGAGTATTGCTTCATGTTCCATGGCCTGAAAAGAAGATGATAATATCCAATGAAATAAGCAATACATATTATTGAAATATAAAAAATAGGTATTACTACTACAAAACATAAAATAAAAAATACAAAATCATAGAGAGTTAAACTTTGATTCTTTATTACTGATGAGTTATATTTTCCCTTATTCCATTGCCTTTTTGTGCCCATCTTGATGGTTGTTAGTGCTTAATTGTCTTTTGTTAGTATATTTTGCTTAATTGGGCTTCATTGAGCCATTATTCTAAATTTTGAGTAATTTAACATTAATTGGTCTAACTTTGTTTCTAATTACTTTTTAGGTATTTTGTGAAACAACTTTGGAGCTTCGATAATAATCTTAAGATGAAGAGAGAGTTGCCACATCATTGTCATGTCTGTCCATGTCATTTCCATGTCTAGTTCATGTCATTTCCACATTACTTTAGTGATTGGGCAGCATTTTGGGCCCATAGTGGTATTTTTGTAATTCTGCTTACCAAAATAACAATTTTGTTAATATGTGAATGTGTTTTTTATTCATAAAATTTTGAAATTTGGTTATTATTTTTTCAATGAATTTCGAAATTTTATTATTTGTGAATTTTATTTTTCACCGAATTTTGAAATCTGATTGTGCGAATTGTTTTTGTTCATCGAGTTTCGAACCCTATTATGTGTAAATTTTGATGAAGTTTTATGTTCATCCCTCGAAAGAATTAACGAAATTTCTTGTTTTGATTAGATCTCGAATTATGTTGTTTGATTTGTTATTACTAAAAGGATAAAAGGAGAGAAAAAAAAGTTTGGAAATGCAGAAAGAAAACCGTGAGATGGTGGAGAAAGTGCCCTTTTCTGGTCCCTAATAATTCATAAAGAGAATGTAAGAAAAGCCAATATAATAAGTTGCACTAAAGACTTCCTGCAACATTAAGAAAAGGAATTAAAAACAAAGGAGATAGATTTATAATATTAGGAAAAACATTGCAAAATTGTTTTAGATACACTTATTTGCAAAAGTATTTTTTAGATCATCTGATCAATAAAAATGAATCGCATAAAAATCTTCAAATAAGATTTATGGAAAACTACAAAAATTTTCAAAACACAATCTCATATTTCTTATTACTTTTTTCACATATTTAAATACTCATGTTTGTTCCTTACCATTATACTCTCGTAATAAGTTTAATTCAAGAAGAATTTACAAATGCAAATAATTAAGTGGACTTACTGCATTTACCATTGTTCATGCCGAAATAAAGCAATTACTTCCCGCAACTCATCATTTTCTTCTTGCACCTCACCATTTCTGGAATTTATTTTCCGAAATACAATAAACAATTATGAATTTTTTTTCAAAAGTCAGATATCCCCTTAATGGCTTTGGTAGAGAAGAACGTGAAACGCTAGAGTTGTGGGTTCACCCATGGCAGTAGCTCAAGAATGGTTGGCAGAGATGAACAACGGTTGCTCTATGAATGAAAGGGATGCAAACAAGAGAGAAGGAAAAAACAAGCATGGGAAATCATAAATTTTTTTATAGATTTATTTATGTTTACACAAACTTAATCAAACAAGAACATGAAACCTATCTTAAATAGGTTCTATGAAACTCTCACAAAGGTAACCATAAGCTACAAGTTCTTACCTTTCTAACTAACCCTAACCTTCTATACCTCCTACTTTAACATCCCCCCTCAAGCTGGACTATAGATGTTCAATAGGCCAAGCTTGGAGGTGATGATGTGATACTAACGATGATGGATGATTTTGGTGAATCCGTTTGCAAGTTGTTCTTTTGAGCGTATGGGAAGAAAATGGAAGAGGTTAGATTGCACCTTTTCACGGATAATGTGATAGTCAATAGTGCGCTATGGAAGCTTTGGTTGTGGGCGATGTGGTGCGTAGATTTATTGTCACAATACATAACAACAATGTCTGTTGGTTCAATTTGAAGGTCACAAAGGAGGTAGCTTAACCATTGAACTTCACATGTTGTAGTGGCTAGGGCTCGATATTCTGTCTTAGTGGAGGACCTAGAAATAGTTCCTTGTTTCTTGGATTTCTAGGAAACTAGAGAAAAACCTAGGAAGATGTAGAATCCAATTGTGGATTTTTTGGTGTCCAGGCAAGTCCCCTAGTCAGAATCACTAAAAACTTTCAATTGGATGTGATTGTCAGTAGAAAGAACAATCTTTGTGAAGGACTGACCTTTATGTATCTTAGGACATGTTGAATGGTAGCATAATGATTGACAGTAAGTGCCTGTATAAACTGGCTAAGTAAGTGTATGGAAAAACATAGATCATGCCTAGTGTTAGTGACATAGAGGATCTTCTCTATTAGTTGTCTATAAATTGTGGGGTCTGTTAGAGGTTCAGTAGCATCATATAGAGCTTTGGTGTCTTTAAGGTAAGGTGTTAAGCAAGGTTTGCATCTGAGCATGCCAATTTGATTTAGAATATCCAAGGCATACTTGCACTAGCATGTGTGTATGCCTTTCTTAGATCTAGCCACTTCAAACCCAAGAAAATATTTGAGATCTCCTAGATATTTGATCTTGAAGGCATTATGTAGGAGAGTCTTAACATGTTCGATTTCCTTCAAGGAATTTCCTGTTAAAATAACATCATCTACATACACTAGGAGAGCTAGAAAATAGCTAGAATTATTTTTAACAAAAAGAGAGTGATCAGGTTGAGATTGAACAAAACCAATAAAGATTAAAAAGGAAGATAGTTTGTCAAACCACTGCCTACTAGCCTGTTTTAGACCATAAAGGGATTTGCATAACTTGCACACTTATCCTTGAGTATCAAGGCCTGGTAGAGGGGTCATGTACACTTCTTCTCTTAAATCCCCATGAAGAAAGGTATTATCTACGTCAAGTTGATGTAAATGCCAATTTTTAGTGGCAATAATAGCAAGGAGAAGTCTAACTGAAGTTAACTTTGCAACTGGGGAAAAAGTATCCAAGAAAATTATCCTTTTGAGTTGAGTGTATCCTTTTACCACAAGTTGAGCCTTGTGTCTTTCAAGGGTTCCTATTTCCCTTATACTTAACCTTGTACGCCAATTTGCAACCTATAATAGTTTTGCCTTTGGGTAATTGGGCCAAATACCAAGTTTTATTGAGTTGTAGGGTCTGAATTTCATTTTCCATAGCCTTGATCCATTTGGGTTGAGTGCATGCTTCATTTTAAGACTTTGGTTCATTAGTGGAGGAAATAGCAAGAGTAAAAATTAACTATTTTTCAAATAAAGAGTGACATGAGAGAATAGTAGAGATGGGATAAAGGGTTTTGAGAGCATTTTTGAACTCTATATTATTGTGAGTAGAGTTAGAAAGATTGACCAGATGATGATAATCTTTAAGATAATCTGGGACGCATCTAACTCTGTCAAATATTCTTATATGAGTAGAATCAGGTTCTATCTTTGTTGTAGAGTCTACAAGGTTCTCTTGTTCAGATGTATGAATAGAACTGTCTTCAGCCCATAAATCATAACCAGTTTGGGTAACATGGGTATTGTTGTCAGTGTGGATGTAATCATAGAAAACATCATCAATATTTCCTTCACTTTCTTTAATTAGATTTCTTGTTTTATCCTCATTGTTTACATAAGGAAAGACATGTTCATAAACAATAACATTCCTATTTATGAAAATCTCCCCTGTCTTGATATCTAAAACTATGTATCCTTTCACACCAGTTTTATAACCAATAAAAACACCTTTTCTGGCCCTAGGGTCAAATTTAGTTCTATTGTTTTCCAAAGTAGAGGCATAACAAAGACAACAAAAAACTTTCAAATCAAGGAGAGTAGGAGGGTCACCATGAAATATTTCATAAGGACTTAGTTTTGAGAGTTGGAGTAGGCAGCCTATTTATCAAATGAATAGCATGAGAAATAGCATATGTCCAATAAGATTTAGGCAAGTTAGATTGAAACATTAAGCTATGAGCAACATTCAAAATATGTTGGTGTTTTTTTTCAACAATGACATTTTATTGTGGGGTTTCAACACAACTATGCTGATGAGCAATACCATAGTGACTATACAGATAAATGTAATTGAATTCAAGGCCATTATTAGACTTGATGATTTTAATATCTTTTCCATACTAATATTTAGCATAAGTAATGAAATTCCTTAGTAGGGACCTAGTTTCGACGCTAGAATGCATCATAAAAGCCTATGTGTGTTTACTTAGATCATGAACAATACTTGAGAAATATTTATGACCATGAATCGACATAACAGGCATAGGACCCTATATATCTACATGTATAACATCAAACATAGTTATAGAGGTAATAGTGCTATGGGGAAAGAGAAGCTTGAAATACTTGGCATAATGACATATGTCATAGATAGAATTATTCACAGATTGCACATAAAGGAAATTGGTACAAATTTGTTCAATAACCTTGTTCCCAAGATCTCCTAATCTAAAGTGCCAAAACTCAATATCATTTTTTTTTACAATTCAGAGCTAGACTAAAACAAACAAAGTTCTTATTCGATACAGGAAAATATTGTAAGTAATATAGGCCATTGATGAATTTAGCATGTCCAATCGTCTTCAAGGTAGGACTGCTTTGAATCTGGCACATCTTAGAAGAGAAAGTAAGAACACAATTCAAGTTTTGATCAAGGTTTGGACAAATATTAAATTGAAAGTAAATTCTGGAATGTAGAGAACATTAAAAATGATAAAATTTTCTAAAAATTGTACTGTCCCAGCAAAATGTATAGTGACAGTAGAAGAATTAGGTAATTTTATGCATATAGGTTCAATTTTATGAAAGGCAACAAAATGTTCTTTAGTGTATGTGACATGGTTAGTGGCACCAGTGTCTAAAATCCAAGAAATACTACATTGTTGTGCGATATAGTTGAATGTGCTTGAGTCTTTCCTTTGAACTTGGTTTATATTGTGCCTTGGGTTTTCAATGTGCTCAATAAACTACAAGAGCTTTTGTATCTACTTAGTAGTAAATCCAGTAGATTCTTATTCGGTAGTTTTAGTACCATTTCCTATCAAATATTCTTTAACATTTAGATTGCATGTAGGTTGACCATTGTTACCTTTGTCTTGATAACCAAAATCCCGTCTTTGCTTGAACCAAGGTGGATACTCGTGTGTAGAATAACACTCATCAATGGTATGGTTCATTTTATGACAGTAGGAGCATTGCTTTCCAACATTGGGATTCCTTCCTCTTCCCCTTCCATGTCCTCCCCAGCCATTACCACGTCCTTGAGGCTTCCAGTTACCCTGTTCAACTTGTTTCGAGCTACTTTGTTTCTCAACAACATTGACAACAACTTTACTTTCATTGTTGTACCCAAGATTGCCATTATTTTGTCTTTCTTGTTGTATTATGAGAGAAAAGCACGATTGATGCTAAGGAGAGGTTCCATCAACAAGATTTGAGTGCAAACATGATTGTAGGTATCATTTCATCCCTTTATGAAGCAAATGACATACTCAATCTCTATATTTTACAGAATTTCTGGACTGATTACACTTGCACTGAATATCACAGCTGTAATGTGGTATGGGTTTCAAAGATTCCAATTCTTTCCACAAAATCTTTAAGTTTATAAAAAATTGGGATATATTTCTATCACCTTGGTGAATGGAGTGAATCTCTTAAAGCAGGTATGAAATCTTGAAATAATCTCCCTTAGAAAATCTCTCTTTTAACTCTTGCTAAAGATCTCTACCATATTTTTCAGCTATATGTGAGGACAAGGTCTTTGTGATCCAAGATAGAACCATCATTTTTTATCTTTCCCATGCATTGTATAGGGGTTCATCCTTTTTGGGTGCCTTAATATTGCCATATATGAATTTAATATAGTTTTTGGAAACAAGACCATGTTTCAAATTCCTACTCCAGGATGAGTAAATGGTCTCATTGAGATTCTGGCTGACAATAACAAGTTCAGGATTCTCTCTTGTATGAAGATAATATGGAATGCAGGGGTTGAGAATCTGGTCTACTATCTTTTTCTGTGCAAATTCTTCATTTTTGTTCTTGTCGTCCATTTTGCAAAAAGGTACCAAGAATGGAGAAAGAAGAAAGGGGAAGCAGTGGAAGCAGGCAGGTTACGAACCTGCTCTAATGCCATAATGGCTTTGGCAGAGAGGAACATGAAACCCTAGAGTTGTGGGTTCACCCATGGCAACAGCTTGAGAATGGCTGGCAGAGATGAACAATGGTTGCTTTGTGAGAGAAAGGGACGCACATACAAGAGAAGGAAAAAATAGGTATGGGAAATCATAAAACTCTGAGATAAATTTGTTTCTATTTGCACAAACTTAACCAAACAAGAACATGGAACCTATCTTAAATAAGTTCCATGAAACTCTCACAAAGGTAGCCGTAAACTACAAGTTGCTACCTTTCTAACTAACTGTAACCTCCTATACCTCCTACTCTAACATCCCACAAGGAAAGCATTCTCGAGAAGCTTTTGATGGGGTGAGAGAAGAAATTTGATGAGGAGAAGAAATTTGATGAGTTGAGGAACAATTGCCCTAAATAAATGGCTCATACTAGAGGAAAACTGATTTTCATCAATAACTTAACTTTTGGGAGAGTTCATTTTATAAGTGACACAATGGAGGTTGTTTGATGGGAAGGAGTAATGTTTTGGAGTTTGAATTCAAATGGCTACTGCTATTTAGTTGATTCTCGAATTCGCTAACTATTTATTTTATAAAATATAATTTATTAAAGGACGCAAAGAAAAAAACTAAGGTAGTTTGTGTTGTCGTTGACATTTTAAAAGGAAGAAACATTTCAGAATTGATTTTGATATTGTTGTATTATTTATTTCGAACAATACTTTATAACATGGGAGTTATGTTTCGGTCACAAAGAATTTATCTATATCTACTGTACTGGTTCCTCTATTTTTCTCAAGTACATAAAATTTCATATATATGACAAAGATCGGTAACTAACAAAGTTTGTGTCTAGTTTACATTAATAAAATAGTTACCAAAAACATTAATATAAAGAATTTATGAGATTCATATTTATCTATTTTTGTTATTAAAGTGACACTAAATATATTACTATAACCTAGTTTCAATTCCTAATCAATTGTTAAGTCCGATCTATAAGTGATCAATTCATGAAAATAATATTGAAAATTGAACTAATAAACAAAAAAGAAAAAGTGAAATAAAAATCAAAATTTCAAAAATACAATGAACATTTCATATAATTTAACTAACAGTTTATACTCTCATACAAAGGCGGATCATAGGAGCAGGGAGGAGCCTAGGCCCCCCAAATATTTTTGATTTTTTCCAAAATTATATATCCATTTTCTTTAATTTTTAAAAATTTTGAAAATTTTAAAATTATATATAGTATATTTTAGAAATTGATGATAATTAAATTGTGTCTCTTTATTTATTTTATAAAATAAAATATTTAATGTTAATAAATAATAAATAAAAAAAAAATATTTAGGTTTAATTAGTCTTCTAGTATCTGTTTTCGTATAAAAATATCAAATTGCCACTAAATTGAAAGTAAAAGAATTGGAAGATCAACTTACATTTTTGGAAATAATAACCAAAAGAGTAATTAAATCAAACATTTATTAAAATATTTTTTATTTTCTTCTATCATTGGCTTTTAAAATTTTGACAAAATTGTACTCATCTCTCACTATCATATGTTTTTTTTGAATAAAAAATGAAGTTAGACACATACTCATTATGTTTGCTCTCATTTCTCATCTGTTTCCTTCATTTCTCGAAGAAAAAAAATGTAACTCTCTCTTGTCTTACTTGATGATGAAATATTACTTTAATAGTTATTAAAATTATTTTTTATCTCATGAGCCTTTTGTATACTTACTTTTTATGATTATAGAAGAAAAAAATCATGTATTATATGTTTTTTTATAACCGATTTTTAATTGTGACTTGATTATAATATATTTTTCTTCTAATACTTATGCTCTCAATATTTTATTAGATTATGATAAATTATTTTTTTAGTATATTTAAAAAAAAACATATCGATGAAGAATAAAATAATGAATTTATTTTGTAGGAGTAGTAAAAGGGAAGCTACACGTGAAGATGAAAACAAGTTAAATTATATTTCTTCACATCTTTTAAAGTATTTAAAGCATTATACTAATAATCCAATCTAACGATCCAATTGTTTTATAGAAGAGTCATTTTTTGAAGTGTTATACTAATGGTCCAATCAAATGATCAAAAAATTATATTATTCTAGCCCCTCCAAAACTCTTGGTCAAGATCCGCCATTGCTCTCATAGTAGAAGAGAAAATGAAAGAGAAGAGATAGTAAAATTTGATGTTAATACGATGAATTGACATTCCATCTTAATTTTACATTTGTAATTAATAATAGCTTGTTTATAAAATTTTCGTAACTTTAATAGTAGAGTATTGTATTAGCAATCACTATACAAAAATTTGGACTTAGAGTCGGTGAAAAATCAACACAAATGACAAAAACTAGACGCTAACTCGTCATTAGCATTCGGGTAGTGTCGGTCAATCAAATAAACTCTCAACGAGGAGACATGACGACGTTCCAAATAACTAACACTACTATTGTCAGTTAAATCCGTGCTAAGATTGACGTCACACGTTTATATTAAATTATAAAATTTAAATATTTATTAACAAGTGTCATATAAAGCAATATACTCTAAATAAAATATCAATAATTTTGAGATGAAAAAAAAAAACATGAAGAATATATTGCACATAATTATCAAATGGCATAATGCAGTTATAAATATCAAGACCTAGAAAAAAAATAAGGGAGAACAAAATTTAAGTATTGAAATACTATCATATTAATTCTTTAAGAGAAAAGAGAACTTCGAATAATCAATGTTTAATGTTATGTTCGCTTCTACAATCTATTGTAGACGCAGATGGGTGAGCAAGTGAGTGAGTGACACTCATGTTCCTTGTGTTTCTTTTTGTAGATTGAGGGAAAGACCTACATTTTCATCCCTCTTGGTTGAACAGATCTAAAGAGAAGCATCTTACATTTGCCAAATTAACCTTTACTTTTTTCTTGATATTCCTCGTTTTATTGTGTATTGGTAGTGCCAAAGATTGCATCATCCAGAGGGTAGGGATGTTCGAAGAGTACTCTGGTGTGTTATGAAGCTGATAATCTATAGGGTAAGTAGCCATTAGAAGGGATCCAATCTTATATTAGTTGAAATCGATTCGTGTGTGAAAAAGTAGAGAGGGATTCGATCCCATTTCTGTGCAAATTCGATCCTGATTGCTTCGAAACATTTATTAAAACACATTATCAAAAAAATATTATTTTATTAATTTTTATAATTAATTTTTTCAATTTTAATAGTAAAAAAAATTGCAAATAATTGTAACTCATACATACAAATACCAATTTATATTACTTATTATATAATGGGCAATATGTTAATCTATTTTTTACTCCTATTAAATCATTCTTTTTGATTTATCACATCAACCAAATCACTCATAAACTCTTACAAACTTTATTTTTAAATCCACTCACTATCACTTCTAAATCTCTTAAAAAAAAACATAATTCATTCTCAAATCCACTCCAACTCATTATGAACACAATTTAAGATTTTGTTATTTTGTGATCATTTGCTGTTGACACGTAATAAGAAATGCGGATTTGCTCTTGTTGTCTGTCTTCGTTTGCAGTCATTTGAAAGTGATGGCGAGAGCATATTTGAGAGCTCACTCGTTCATTCCATCTTGCCTAACTTGAAGATATTTGTGAATGATAGACAAGCTTTTACAAAAATAATTTTGCTACTATCATGTACAGCAGTGTTTTTTTCATTCTGTTGTTTTTGCTTTAAATATTCTTATTGAATTTTAATTTAACTTTTCTATCTAATTGTTAATCGTTACCTAAATGTTATTTAAAATAAAAAGACATCTTTTAAAATTATTATTAATGTAAAAGAATAATACAAAATGTCAACAATTAGATATCCACAATAATAATGGGATGTATTCTTTATTCATTACTATTATTTTTTTTTCAAATTTATTGAATAACAGTTTTTAAAAAAATAATTTTCAGTCATAAAAATCATTTAATATTACAATTATCATAAAGGATAATGTGGTAATATTTCTTTACTATCTATTAATTTTATTTATTTATTATCAGTCAAATCATTCAAAAATTTTCAAAAATTTCATCCTCAAAATCACCAATTTTTACCTCTAAATCCTTTAAAGAAACAACACAAATTTTATCTTTAAATCTATTCAAATTCATCCACCTATACTCTTCTTCAAATGCAGTTCAACCCTCAAATGCAATTAAAAAAATGTTTAATCATGCCTTTGATATCTATTTTCGTAGCGAAATCTCAATTTGGTCCCTCTATTTTTTTTATTTCAATTTGGTCTCTGTTTTGGGAAATTTGATCTAAATGTAGTCCTTTTCGTTAGTGGTACAGTAATCGCATTAAATGGGGTGCCACGTGTTAGTTCATCGATTTTTTGAATTTTTTATTTATTTATTTTTTTTTTATTAATTTTTTTTTAAAATAAAAAAATTTGCCATGTGTCAAGCTGTCGTCGTGTCACGTGGCAGTGACAGAGTGATATGACAGTGATAATGTCAGGTGTCAGTATTATGCTAGGTGTCATTTCCTCGGTCTCGATTTGGTCCCTGTATTCTAATTTTTGTCTCAATTTAGTCTCTATTTTTGTAAAAATAGTGCAATTTCCCAAATTGAAACAAAAACTAATTTTTATATAAATGTCATACAAATATTTTTCTTAAATTTGATATTTTTATTATATATTTTTAACATAGCTAAGTTTATTTAAATTTGTGTTTCACATTCAACTTTATTTAAAATTGTTTTCAAATTTTAAATTTATATGTTTTTTATTGTTACATGAACTAGTTAATTTATGATTTTTTTTTCTATTAACATTATTTTCTATTAACAACTTTAAAACAATTTTAAATAAAAGTCAATGTAAAATATTAATTAAATGAACTTAATTTTGTTAAAAATATTTACTTGAAATATCAATTTTGATACCAATATTTGTGTACATTTATATAAAAATTAAATTTGATTTCAATTTGGAGAGGGACAAAATTGTTCGATTTTTACAAAAATTGGGACTGAATTGAGACAAAAATTAAAATAAAGGGAACAAATTGAGAAAGTGGAAATGACATAAGTGACCCGTGTCATTGTCACTGCCACATCACTTTGTCACTATCATGTGGCACGATGACAACTTGACACGTGACCATTTTTTTTTAATTAAAAAATTCAAAAATAAAAAAAAATTCAAAAAATCGAGAAACTGACACGTGGCACCCCATTTAACGCTGTTACTATACCACTAACGGAAAGGACTACATTGAGATCAAATTTCCCAAAACAGGAACCAAATTGAGATGAAAAAAAAATAGAGGGACCAAATTGAGATTTCGCTCCGAAAATAGGAACCAAAGACATGATTAAACCTAAAAAAAACACACCCTTATGAGTCATATTCATTTTTGTAGAGTGATATTGGATTCTGAGCATAATTGAACTCTCTTGCATGAGAGATTATTTTATTCATTGTAATTGTGAGTTCTCTATCTTATAGGGAGATTGAGAAAGATACAAAAAGAGGTAAAACTTGTTGTAATCTGGAGATGTTTATACTTGTGTTTCTTGGAAAGGGTTAAACTCGTGATACTTAGAGATGTTGATACTCGTTGTAACCTAGAGAGATTGGTAATCGTGTTAGTCAAATGTGTTGATTAGTGAATTTCTTAAGCAGGTGGCTTAAGAGAATAGACTAGCCTCAAATGGAGGTGAACCAATATAAATCTTTGTGCGCATTCTTCTCTCTTACTCTTTATATTATTTTCATTTGCAATAGCACGTCTAGGGATGCCAATGGATCGAGTCGGGCATGATAATGCTTACCCGTAACTCTACTCGCAAAAAAAATTCACCCACTACCCGTCCGTTTACTTGGGATACCTACGAATATTTTAAAAAATATACTTTCTAAATTTTTAAAATAAAATTTAAATAAAAAAATATAAATTAAATATAAGTTATATTTTAATTTTATTTAAATTTAACTTAAAAAACACAAATTAAATTTTAATTTTAATCTTTTACGATATAAATAGTATGATACCTCACCCGATCCATTTATAAATGAGTATTTAAATACTCACTACCCTAAAGAATAAATATCTTCAAATACCAATTATCTGTTACGGATTCCAAGTCACCGATATTTTCATCATTCCAATATATATATATATATATATATATATATATATATATATATATATATATATATATATATAACAATTTTAAAATATCCAAAGACTGTACTCACGTTTTTAGAGTTACGATACACCAACTGAGACATAGAGACAGGGGAAGGAGCGAAAATTTCTCAACTCCTTCCAACGAGATTTGAGGGCGGTGTAATAGTTAGAGAGAGATATGGTACGTTAGCGAAGGCCATAAAGAATTTCATAAAGCTTTCCAATACTAAGCAAATCACCTTGAGAAAAAGAAGATGACACCGGCAATGGAGGGAGAAAAAGAGTGAAGGAGCCAAGTATTACAACATTCTCAAGAAGGATACCAAGAATTTGGAGAAGAAGGAATGGATATGGAACCAGCATAATACCCCTTTTGTTTTTAGAAATCAAAACCATTTTATATGAACAAGATCATGAATTGTAATTTGTTCCACTGAGAACAGGCGTGATAAAAACAGAGATAGAGATAGGTCGTTCACTAGAATGAATGTAAAAAGGTATGAATGAATCGAGGCTCGGATTTCGGAGAATAATTTCTAGACTCTTACTAGTGGTATTGGAATTTGTGTCTGGCATGATGAAGAAAAAGGGTCAGAGCTCACACTAATGCCATAAAAGGAAACAGACTAAAACAAAGAAAGGTGAACAAGAATTTTTTGTATCCACTTTCAGTCATATTTGCTTCAATAACAGTAAAATATATACACAAATAAAAGATGACCAAATAGAATAAGGATTAAAAGAAACACTAGAAACTTGTTCTATATAGCTCACTACGAATCGATATAATTTTCTATTATGCCCTTTTTATTTTGTATGTCCATGTCGCCTAATTTTGTACCAATTTGGCCCTTTCCTCCGTTAGAACTTGATCATGGCTATAAAAACTTGCTAGTCCAAAGTCACCCAAACGAGCATCGAAGTCCTCATCAACAAGAATCTTGTATCTCAATCTCGTTAAGCTTTCAATCTCAGCTGCAAATTCCCTCATTCCTTGAGCTGAAGTTCTCATCTTTCTCTTAACAGCAACCTAACTTCCTGTGCTAGGTAACACACCTTTCTACACATAACCAAACCCTCCAATCCAAGTAGCTGGCACTTCAACTTTACGTGGCTTTTGTGCTCTCAATGAATATTGGTTTCTCATTTTAGGTGTAAAGTGTAACACTTTATTGAATAGTAAGGAGATATTCTTTTGTAGGAGGAGATGCATGTAACGTTACAATAGCCTGCAATTGATTCCTGTGAATTCTGGTTCAATGTTTCTGTGAAGTCTCCCACGTGGAAGGAGAACTTTTCAATGCCCTGTGAAGCAAAAATCTTAGTTTTTTATGGTTTTCACGAGATACCCATTTCTCCAACTACTGCTATTTATTCCACCCAACCAACTATAATGTGAAATCCTCTCTAACACCAATTTTTTCAACCTTCTCTCACACAATTATCTCACAACTCCATCTGGTTCTTGAAGCCTTTGTATGGAAGAGAAAGAAGAAGAATAAGAAGGTGATAAGGTTTTGGAGACAATGGATAGAAAACGTCCAAGAAAGTTAGACTTAAACGCACCCCTTTTATCCACAAGGCGTTCAGTTGTTGGAGACTCATCTTATTACTCAACAAGTTCAGTATCTGCAATCCAAAATACAAGTGAAAGAGTTCCATTTTCATGGGAGAAAGCACCAGGTAAGCCAAAAGTCACAGAGAGAAATAGCAACGCTCAAGATGGTGGCACGCCACGCCTAAGACTACCACCTAGCAAATGGCTTCTTTCAAAAGAAGCATCTGAAACGGATGTTGATGATGCTAATGATGCATTCTCAGATGCTATGGATGTTTTCTCTCTATCAGAGGCATTAGATTATGTGCAAAGGAAATCAGAGAATGTTCATAGTGAAAAGAATGAAGGGTTGAGGCTAAAGCTTGCAGAGTCTAATGGATACCAATCTCCAACCTATATGATCAATCGCTTTCTTCCTGATGCAACTGCTTTGGCTGCATCATCTGCTTTACATTTTTCTGGGAACTTTGAAGACAAAGATTGTGATACTTGTGGAAGTTATCCACAGTGTTATACAAGGCATTCGTATGCTTCTTCTCCAAAGGGTTGCGGCTTGGAACTTCTGTTTCCATGGCGTGTGAAGCATAAGCTTTGTGCTATGGAGAGCCCTGTGTTGCCATGCTCCACTAATCTGCACAAGCATCAACGTAGCTCAAAACAGAAGAAGCATGGTTCATCGATTAATTATATTCCTTGTACAAACGTGAAAGAAGATATTTGATGGGTAGGGCCACTAGTTCTTTCATTTGTTCATTTTTATTTCATACAAAATCTTTATATAGATGTGTATAAAATATATATATACCATGTGTTATGTTAGCTACTTAAATTCGTGCTTGTGTGGACCGTAGTGATAATTAATGTGCATTTATGTGTGACAAAAGATCGATTCAATGTGATAGAAATGATCTTTTTCGAGAAATCCGAAGTTATTCGGGTTGAATTCGTTTCATCTAGCTATTATTTGGGGCTGCTGAAAATATTTACATCAAAATAATTGATTTTTTTAGTGAATGCTTTTGTTTACTCGAAGCTTTTGACATTACTAGATTTGTGATTTGAGGTTTGTAATTCAACTCATTACAAAAAAAAAAAAAAAACATAAAGATTTTTATGTAAAATTTCACACCATATTTGTAACAAAAATGGAATAAAATATGGAAAACTCTAGCAATTATGTTTTCGTATAATATACCGAACATTAAACAAATGTAAATAACTATAAACTGAAAATACATACACTATAAAGAAATATACACATGCTGAGGGCATAGATAATCGAAGCATTGAAATAAAGATGTCAAAAATGATAAAATGATTTAAACAAGAGCAGAATATGGAGAACAGAAACTTAGAGGAAATCAGGACATTTTATTCAAGGAAGATGGCATCCAGGAAGTTTCCACTGAAAAGCGGTTAATGAACATAATCGAGAAAGTAACCGTACTAGATAAAAAAAAAAAAAAAAGAGTTAGTTATGGTAACCGTTCTCTAAGATATGGGATGAATGGGAACAACTAAGTTTTTTTTCAAGTAGTTATTAAATTTATGTAATTTTTTCTTTATTTTTTTTAGTTTAATTGTCAGAAAATATAAATAAGTTATTCAGATGTAAAATGATATGACAAACTGTTATTACAATACAAAAATCCTTGAGAACGCCATGAATAAAGAAAATGGAATTCAATGATGATTATTGTAATTTGGGTTACTGTTTTTATAGATTTTATTTATCGATTTCTCTTTTATCCTTGACAATTTATTTTACTACAATTTATATTCTTGCAATTATGTCAATTCATCTTCATCTTCATCTACATTTTCTTAATTTCATTTTTCTTTTTACCACAGTTTCCTTTTTGTTTTTACCAAACATCACGTTCATATACAAAAGCACAAAAAATATGATTGTTGGAAAGAGATGCATGGATTCCTGATTGAAATACACATTAGAAAAGAGAATTCAACAACTTCAATATACTCATGAAAAATCCACAACATAAGTGGTTTACATATTGACTTTGTTTTAATTTTGGAATTTTAAATATTAATGCGCTCTAATTTAGATTGAAAAACAGTAGTATTAAAGAACTATCTCTTGATTCAATACAAGAAGAACTTGTGGAGGAGTCTTTGCAATTCAAAGGACATGAAGAAATGAAGATCATGACTTGGAACACAATTATAGAATAGTTATAGGTAATTAAAGTATTTGTAATCTTTTTTTTTTTACGTTTTAAACAGTTTGTAATTGTTGTTAGGCGAGCGAACTCATTGGACGGCAAGTTGTTGGGCGACGAGTCGTTAGGCGACCAACACACATTGGGCGAAGAGTCTAAGTCTCTTTACGAATTTTGAAGTTATTTTTGCGATCCAACGTCTTTGTCCTTTCTTTTAGGATTTCTTGGGCTGCTTAACATATGTGCCTATATAAGGGCATAAAAAACATATGTAAAGAACTTTTTAGTCATTATATGAATTTGAATTAATCAAAGAGAGGATTCTCTAAGTTCTTGTCTTAGAACAATCGGTTCTTATCAAAGAGTGAAATCTTAGTGACAAATCTTCCTTGACTTATCAATATGTTAGATTGTTGTGTCTCCATTCCTATCTTATTTCACATTCTATATCTGATTTTCTTGTTTATATTTCAAAAGGATTCAAAGTCAAAAATGATCATAATCTTTTTTTTGGATATGATTGTATCATTTTGGTATATAGAGTAAGGTTCTCGTTTGAATTTCTTCTTCAATCTTATTTTTCTACCATATGAAGAAAACCTTTTTTTAATGTTTGTCTTTGAAATTATTTGTTTTCTGTCTTCTATTCCAATTAATTGTTTACAAATGCAATTACATTATTTTATGAGTCTTGGTGATTGAAGGGATTTCTGTTGCAGAACATTTAATCTCGCCCAATGAGCCATCAATCTCACCCAGCAAGAGAAGCCAAAGAGAACTTCTCGCCTAGTGAGTCATCTCGTCGATCGAGAGTTTTATGTTGCATCTTTTCCATTTTCTATGTTTGAACTACAAAATTAAAAAAGTAAAGAAAGATTAGAGGATCCAAAAACAAAAGAAAAGAAAAGTATTTGCTTGTGGTTTGTTTGATCTTTGATTTGGCATTCAATATTGTAGTAGAGTCTCCGCATTGTTTAAATTAATTCTTTTTTATAGTCCTATTTATTATAGCTTATTGTTTTGCATAGTTTAAAATGCCTTAATGTTTTTGTCTAGAGTTTTGTTTCTACTTTGGCCTCTTGAGTTAAGTTTTAGGTCTTGCAAAGTTTTTCACATTGATTGTCATTCTTGTTTAAGCTATTGAAGTCCTTTGCTAAGTGCTAAAGAGAAGTTGAATGGAAAAAGGCAAGAGAGTATTTTTCGGAAAAGAGCCTATAAGTGTGATGTACGAATAGACTTTTGAGTTAAACAATTAGAAGAGTGGTGAGGTCTTAAATATATTTTGTTATTTTGTTTTACTAACTTTTATTGTAGGATCTAGCAATATTATGCAACATGTTTCAACGGAGGAATTCTTCTAGGAGTTGTTTTATGTATGCTTTAAGAATCATTTGGTTAGACGACTTGAAACTAACAAGTGAGTGGCACGAAGAGATGCACCTAGAGTTTGTTTGGCCTTGGTGGAGGATGTCAATACAATCGTGTGACACATAGTACATCTAAATGAAGACCTTAATTGGAATGAAAGTATATGACTAATGAAGATCCTAAGAACTACATTTTATACTTGAAAGAGAAGGAAGAATGGAAAAATCTAAAGGTGTTGAAAAGATAAAAGCAAGAGCAAATAGCATAAAGAGAACAAAAAGAGAGAGATAAGCATTAAGAGAAAAGGAAGTAGAAGAAAGGAATGAGGGATAAAGGAGAAAGAACAAAGAGATAAGGAAGAAGAAGAAAGAAAGGAGAGAATGGAGAAAGAAAAGAGAATAAAAGAAAGGAAAATAAGAAGAAAGGACAGAGAGAGGAGTAAGAAAAAAGAGAGAAAGAGGAATAAGAAAAGAAAGAATGAGAGAAATATACTAACTCAACTCTTTTTGTTTTATGGCCTAGGGAAAAATTGTTCATCAAGAAGCAATGGTATCAACAATGGGAATAAGAAAGAATGACATTACCGAGGGAAGACTTATTCATCAAGGAAAAATGGCATCAACAAAGGAAAGAAGAAAGTATGATTGAGAAAGAAGACGCAAGCGTAGAAATATATGCACATGACTTAGTTTGTTTCACTACAAAAAAAATTGAAATTAGCGACGGAATTTTACCGACGGATATACTTCTGTCGGTAAATTTGAATTACCGACGGATTTTACCGACGGATTCTCAAATTTGAATTACCGACGGAAAAATTCGTCGGTAAAAAAATTTCATTTACCGACAGAAAAATCTGTCGGTAAAATCCGTCGATAATTCAAATTTTTTTGACCGACAAAATTACCGATGGATTTTTCCGTCGGTAAAAGAAGCGGGAAATTTCTCGCCCAAATTTGAATTACCGACGGAAAAATTCGTCGATAAAAGAAGCGGGAAATTTCTCGCTCAAATTTGAATTACCGACAGATTTTTTCGTCGGTAAATCCATCGATACTTACATAACTCAAAATCCGTCGGTAAAATTCGTCGATAATTTATTTTTTTTTATCGACAAAATTACCGACGGATTTATCCGTCGATAAAAGAAGCGGAAATTTTCCCGCCCAAATCTGACCTTATAAGAAGATGAGGAGAAGGAGAAAAGAAGAAAAAGAAGGAGAAGAAGAAGAAGAAGAAGAGAATGCTTTTGACATTACTAGATTTGTGATTTGAGGTTTGTAATTCAACTCATTACAAAAAAAAAAAAACCATAAAGATTTTTCTGTAAAATTTCACACCATATTTGTAACAAAAATGGAATAAAATATGGAAAACTCTAGCAATTATGTTTTCGTATAATATACCGAACATTAAACAAATGTAAAAAGCTATAAACAGAAAATGCATATTTTAAATTATAAAGAAATATACACATGCTGAGGGCACAGATAATCGAAGCATGAAGTAAAGATGTCAAAAATGATAAAATGATATAAACAAGAGCAGAATATGGAGAACAAAAACTTAGAGGAAATCAAGACATTGAATGAACATTACATCAACGAAGATGGCATCCGGGAAGTTTCCACTGAAAAGCGGTTAATGAACATAATCAAGAAAGGAACCGTGCTAGATAAAAAAAAAAAAAAGAGTTAGTTATGGCAACCGTTGTAAGATATGGGAGGAATGGGAACAACTAACTACGCAATATGGGCTGCTTTCAAGTAGTTATTAAATTTATATATTTTTTCTTTATTTTATTTAATATTCAGAAAATATAAATTAGTTATTCAAATGTAAAATGAATATGACAAACTGTGATTACATCACAAAATCTCTAAGAACGTCGTGAATAGAGAAAATGGAATTCGATGATGATTGTTGTAATTTCAGCGACAGCTTTTATAGATTTTCTTTATCAGTTTCTCTTTAATCTTGAGAATTTATTTTACCACAATTTACATTCTTGCAATTACATTAATTTATCTTCATCTTCAGGTTTTTTTTTTATTTCAAGGTCGTTTTGGACCAAAATTTGTAAATATGGATCTTTTAATTTTTTTTTTATAATATAAGAACAAGTCGTCAGGTTACAAGACGACATTATAAGTGAAGTCGTCCTGTATTCTGCCAATTTTTATTTATTTTTTTTAAAAACGAAGTCATCATGCATGAAAACAGTTTCGGTTTCGAGGGAAAAGTGAAGTCATCAGGTCATGTAACGACTTCACTTTTCAAATTTTTTTTAATTTTTTTGTAACTAAACTTAATGAACTTCCCTCCCGGATACCAAAAACTGGAACTAAGACACAGCAAAATTCCTGCCAAAAACCAAATCCCAACAAAATAAAAATGACAACTTTGAGAGAGGACAAATCTTGACAAGTCTTTCTGCACTTCAATTTGAGCTAACCCCAATTGGGAAAGCAATTAAAAGCCAAGGAATAGCAAAAAGGGTGCAACCTGAGACGATGAATGTACAGACCCAATCAAGAAAAAGCAGAAAGACTCTGGATTAATGAGGAGGCTTCAATTTTAAATTTTTTAAATATATAACATCTCTAGGAAGAATAAAACTTATAAAAAAAGATTTAAAACTTGCAAGGTGTTACAAACTTTAAAACAAAAAAAAAAAAAAAAACTAAAATGTGAAGTTGTCATGTATCTTGATGACTTCACTTTTTCTTTAAACTGATATCGTTCTCATGCATAACGACTTTGCTTTTTTTTAAAAAAAAAAAAGAAACCGGTAGGAGACAGGACGACTTCACCTGTAATGTCGTTATGTCTTCTGACGACTTGCCCCTAATTTACCAAAAAAAAAAAGTAATCAACCCACTTTTACGATTTTGACTCAAGAGAAACCCTAATATACAAAAAGGTCTCATCTTCATCTACATTTTCTTAATTTCATTTTTCTTTTTACCACAATTTCATTTTTCTTTTTACCAAACATCATTCCATGTTCATATACAAAAGCATAAAAAATATGATTGTTGAAAAGAGATGCATGAATTCCTAATTGAAATACACATTAAAAAAGAGAATTCAACAACTTGAATATACTCATGAAAAATCCACAACATAAGTGGGTTTACATATTGACTTTGTTTTAATTTTGGAATTTTAAATATTAACACACTCTAATTTAGATTGAAAAATAGTAGTGACAAAGGACTATCTATTGATTCAATACAAAAAGAACTTGGGGAGGAGCCTTTGCAATTCAAAGGACATGAAGAAATGAAGATCATGGTTGGAACACAATTATAGAATAGTCATAGGTAATTAAAGTATTTGTAATCTTTTTTTTTTTTTTTACGTTTTAAACAGTTTGTAATTGTTGTTAGGCGAGTGAACTCATTGGGCGACAAGTCGTTGGGCAACGAGTCGTTGGGCGACTAACACTCATTGGGTGAAGAGTCTGAGTCTCTTTTCGAATTTTGAAGTTATTTTTGCGGCACAACGTCTTTTTCCTTTCTTTTAGGATTTCTTGGGCTGTTTAACATTTGTGCCTATATAAGTGCATAAAAAACATATGTAAAGAACTTTTTAGTCATTATATGAATTTGAATTAATCAAAGAGAGAATTCTCTAGGTTCTTGTCTTAGAACAATCGGTTCTTATCAAAGAGTGAAATCTTAGTGACAAATCTTCCTTGAGTTATCAATTTGTTATATTGTTGCATCTCTATTCCTGTCTAATCTCGCATTCTTTATCCGATTTTCTTGTTTATATTTCAGAAGGATTCAAAGTCAAAAATGATCATAATCTTATTTTTGGATCTGATTGTATCATTTTGGTATCTAAAGCAAGGTTCTCGTTTGAATTTCTTCTTCAATCTTATTTTTCTCTCATATAAAGAAAACCTTTTTTTTAATGTTTTTCTTTGAAATTATTTGTTTTGTGTTTTCTATTCCAATTATTTGTTTACAAATGCAATTACATTTTTTTTTTTTAGTCTTGGTGATTGAAGGGATTTCTGTTGCAAATTTTGTGTTTTGTCAAACATTCAATCGCGCCCAATGAGCCACCAATCTCGCCCAGCAAGAGAAGCCAGAGAGAACTTCTCGCCTAGTGAGTCATCTCGCCGAACAAGAGTTTTATGTTGCATCTTTTCTATTTTCTATGTTTGAACTACAAAATTAAAAAGTAAAGAAAGATTAGAGGATCCAAAAACAAAAGAAAAGAAAAGTATTTTCTTGTGGTTTGTTTGATCTGTTTGATTTGGCATTCAATATTGTCCTAGAGTCTCCGCATTGTTTAAATTAATTCTTTTTTATAGTCCTATTTATTATAGCTTTATTGTTTTGCATCTTTTAAAATGCCTTAATGTTTTTGTCTAGAGTTTTGTTTCTACTTTGGCCTCTTAAGTTAAGTTTTAGGTCTCGCAAAGTTTTTCACATTGATTGTCATTCTTGCTTAAGCTATTGAAGTCCTTTGCTAAGTGCTAAAGAGAATTTGAATGAAAAAAGGTAAGAGAGTATTTTTCGGAAAAGAGCCTATAAGTGTGATATACGAATAAACTTTTGAGTGAAACACTTAGAAGAGTGGTGAGGTCTAAAATATATTTTGTTATTTTGTTTTACTAACTTTTATTGTAGGATCTAGCAATATTATGCAACATGTTTCAATGGAGGAATTCTTCTAGGAGTTGTTTTACGTATGCTTTAACATATCCTACTCCTCATAAGAATCATTTGGTTAGACGACTTGAAACTAACAAGTGAGTGGCACGAAGAGATGCACCTAGAGTTTGTTTGGCCTTGGTGGAGGATGTCAATACAATCGTGTGACGCATAGTACATCTTGTTAGAATTATGGTGCTTGATTTAGTCCCACATCGCTTAGAATAGTGAGATGTGGTTCTCTATTTTACTATATAAGAGACTCTATGTAAAGCTTTAAGATACACCAGAAATACAAATACTTCCTAGTGTAGTCGTGGACGTAGGCATACACATTGTACGCCGAACCACGTTAAATTCTCTGTTTCTATTTTTCTCTCCTTTATTCTTCCTTTATTGCCTTGTTCCTAACAATTGGTATCAAGAGCCATTTTTCTTAGTATGCTCTGTGGTTGCAGCATTGTCTGATCTTCCACATCAGAAAAGATTTGGTTTCTTTTTTTTTCTTCTTGGGGATCTCAGTTTAGAGAAGTAGTGGGAGCTTTGGTCAAAAGCTGCAACAGGAGCTTTGGTCAAAGGCAGCAAGAGCTTTGGTCAAAGCCAGCAGGAGCTTTAGTTAAAAGCAGCAGGAGCTTTCATCAAAGCAGCAAGAGCAATGACATTGGAAGAAGGGAAGGTGAGGATTGAGAAGTTTGATGGCAGTGACTTCGGGTTCTGGAAGATGCAGATAGAGGACTACCTGTATTAGAAGAAGTTGTATCTACCCTTAACAGGGCAAAAGCCAACTGACATGGAGCAGGCGGAATGGGATTTGTTAGATCGGCAGACACTCGGTGTGATCCGGTTGACATTAGCCAAGAATGTTGCGTTCAACATCATGAACGAGAACACAACCGTAGATTTGATGAAGGCATTGTCAAATATGTATGAGAAGCCATCTGCAGCCAATAAAGTGTATTTGATTCGCAGGCTAGTCAACCTAAAAATGGGTGAAGGTAACTCAATTACTAATCATATTAGTGAATTCAATACAATTATTGCGCAGTTGACATCAGTGCAGATAACATTTGATGATGAGGTGAAAGCATTAATTTTATTATCATCTCTTCCGGAAAGTTGGAGTGCAACTGTTACTGCAGTTAGTAATTCTGCAAGTAATAGTAAGTTGAAGCTTGATAACATCCGTGACCTGATCTTAAGCGAAGATGTTCGCAGGAAAAGTTCAGGGGAATCTTTCAGTTCTAGTTCCGGTTCAGCATTGAGTACTGAAACTAGAGGAAGAAGTAGCCAGAAAGGTCGTAATCAAGGCCGAGGCAGATCAAAGTCTAGAGAGAAATCAAAACCAAAATTCCGGAATGATATCACTTGTTGGAATTGTCAGAAAAGGGGTCACTTTACAAATCAATGTAGGGCTCCAAGGAAGAACAACAAGAGGCAAGATGATGATCAATCAACAAATGCAGCAACTGATGAAATTAAAGATGCACTATTATGTAGTCTAGATAGTTCTATTGACTCATGGATTATGGACTCAGGTGCGTCATTTCATACTACACCTTCCTTAGAACTATTATCTAACTATGTTCCAGGAAAGTTTGGGAAGGTCTACCTTGCAGATGAGAAATCTCTTGATATTATAGGAAGAGGTGATATCAATATCAGAACCTCTAATGGAAGTGTGTGGACTTTGAATAATGTCAGACATATTCCTGCCTTAAAGAGAAACTTAATATCTATAGGGCAGTTGGATGATGAAGGACATTACACCACCTTTGGAGATGGACACTGGAAAGTAATGAAAGGTAATCTTGTTGTTGCTCGTGGAAAGAAGCGAGGATCTCTTTACATGATTGCAGATGAGGATATGATATCAGTTGCAGAAGTTGGCAACAGTTCCTCTTTGTGGCATCAGAGACTTGGGCATATGAGTGAGAAAGGAATGAAGCTCATGGTCTCAAAAGGTAAAATACCTAACTTGAAGCATGTTGACGTTGGACCTTGCGAACATTGTATCTTTGGAAAGCAGAAAAAGGTTAGCTTCTCCAAAACAAGTAAGTCGTCTAAAGTTGAAAGACTAGCACTAGTGCATACAGATGTTTGGGGGCCAGCTCCAGTGAAATCTCTTGGAGGTTCACAATATTACGTAACCTTCATTGATGACTCTACAAGAAAGGTATGGGTTTATTTTCTTAAGAATAAATCTGATGTGTTTTCTGTGTTTAAAAGGTGGAAACAGGAGGTTGAGACTCAAACAGGTTTAAAGATTAAATGTTTGAAGTCTGATAATGGTGGAGAATATGACAGTAATCAATTCAAGGAGTTTTGTTCAGAGAATGGGATCAGAATGATCAAGACGGTTACAGGAACACCAGAACAAAATGGTATGGCAGAAAGAATGAACAGAACCTTGAATGAAAGGGCAAGATGTATGAGAATCCAGTCAGGATTACCCAAGGTATTTTGGGCAGATGCAATAAGCACAACAGCCTATCTCATAAACAGAGGACCATCAGTTCCTTTAGGTTATCAGTTACCTGAAGAAGTATGGTCTGGAAATGAGGTAAACCTTTCACATCTGAAAGTTTTTGGTTGTGCTTCATATATTTTGTTGAACTCTAATAGTAGAGATAAATTGGACCCTAAGGCAAAGCGATGCTATTTCATTGGCTATGGATCTGACATGTATGGCTACAGGTTTTGGGATGACCAAAACAAGAAAATTATTAGAAGTAGAAATGTTACTTTTAATCAAAACATGTTCTATAAGGACAGAACTGCAGAATTTGCAAATGCAAATAAAAAGCCAGAGCAGGTATTATTAGAAGAAGTTTCAGAAAGTGATGTAGCCAACAGAAGGCAGAATACAGAAGTAGAGCCTGAGTCAGAGCCCGAGTCAGAGTTTGGGTCAGAACCTGAACAGATAGTAGAGTCAGTAACTCCTGAATTACCGACTAGAAGGTCTAGCAGAACAATTGTAGCACCACAAAGGTACTCCCCTTCATTGCATTACTTGTTGTTGACTGATGCTGGTGAGCCAGAGCATTTTGCTGAGGCTATGCAGGGAGGTGAATCTATTAAGTGGGAGCTAGCAATGGAAGATGAGATAAAGTCTCTTCAGAAGAATAAAACATGGTCTTTAACCAAGCTTCCAGAAGGAAAGAAGGTTTTGCAAAACAGGTGGGTCTATCGGTTAAAAGAAGAACCAGATGGCAGCAAACGATATAAGGCCAGACTCGTAGTGAAAGGGTTCCAACAGAGACAAGGAATTGACTTCACAGAAATTTTCTCTCTTGTTGTCAAGATGACTACCATCAGAGTTATCTTGAGTATAGTAGCTGCAGAAAATCTTCATCTGGAGCAGTTAGATGTGAAAACTGCATTCCTACATGGAGATCTTGAGGAAGAAATCTTTATGGCACAACCAAAAGGTTTTGAAGTACAAGGCAAAGAGAATCTTGTATGCAAGCTTCATAAAAGTTTGTATGGGTTGAAACAAGCACTGCGACAATAGTATAAGAAGTTTAATGAGTTTATGAGAAACTCAGGATTTCACAGATGTGAAGAAGATCATTGTTGTTATGTGAAGAAATATGTTGATAGTTATATCATTCTTGCCTTGTATGTTGATGACATGTTGATTGCTGGTGCTAATATGACAGAAATTGACAGGTTGAAGAAACAATTGTCAGAAAATTTTGGAAATGAAGGATCTTGGTCCAGCCAAGCAAATTCTTGTTATGAGAATTTCCAGGGATAGATCTAAAGGTATTCTAAATTTATCTCAGGAAAAAATATATAGAAAAATTGCTTTGTAGGTTCAATGTTGGAAATGCTAAAACCAGGAATACACCTTTGGGAACTCACTTAAAGTTCTCAAAAAGGCAATCTTCTTAGACAGAGGAAGAAGAAAATCACATGTCTAAAGTGCCATATGCATCTGCAGTAGGGAGCTTGATGTATGCTATGGTTTGCACCAGACCTGATATAGCACATGCAGTGGGAGTTGTGAGCAGGTTTCTATCCAATCCCGGAAAGGAGCATTGGGAAGGAGTGAAGTGGATATTGAGATATTTGAAGGGCACTTCAAAGATGCATTTGTCCTTTAAAAGAAGTAATCTCACTTTACAGGGGTTTTCTGATGCAGATTTGGGAGGTGATTTGGATGGTAGAAAGAGCACAACAGGTTATATTTTTACGTTGGGTGGCACAGCTATCAGTTGGAAGTCCAAACTTCAAGGAAGAGTCTCCCTTTCAACCACTGAAGCTGAACATATAACTATCTCAGAAACAGCAAAAGAGATGATATGGTTGAAGAATCTTCTAAAAGAATTAGGAAAAGGGCAAGATGAACCTTCATTGTTCAGTGACAGTCAAAGTGCCATTTGTCTTGCTAAAAATCCAATTCTTCACTCCAGATGCAAACACATTGAATTAAAGTATCATTTTATCAGAAACTTGATAAATGATGGAGATTTGATTTTGTTGAAGATTCCAGGTGCAGAGAATTCAGCTGATATGTTGACCAAGACTGTCACAACAACTAAGTTGAGGCTTTGCATTGCCTCAACTGGCCTTCGAGAAAATTGATGATGAAGGCACTACACTAGGTGGTAATGTAAATCAAACCCCAAGTGGGAGAATTGTTAGAATTATGGTGCTTGATTTAGTCCCACATCGCTTAGAATAGTGAGATGTGGTTCTCTATTTTACTATATAAGAGACTTTATGTAAAACTTTAAGATACACCAGAAATACAAATACTTCCTAGTGTAGTCGTGGACGTAGGCATACACATTGTACGCCGAACCACGTTAAATTCTCTGTGTCTATTTTTCTCTCCTTTATTCTTCCTTTATTGCCTTGTTCCTAACACATCTAAATGAAGACCTTAATTGGAATGAAAGTCATATGACTAATGAAGACCCTAAGAACTACATTCTATACTTGAAAGAGAGCAAATAACATAAAGAGAACAAAAAGAGAGAGAAGCATTAAGAGAAAGGAAGTAGAAGAAAGGAATGAGGGATAAAGGAGAAAGAGAAAAAAGAGAAGGAAGAAGAAGAAAGAAAGGAGAGAAAGCAAAAGAAAAGAGAAGAAAAGAGAGGAAAAGAAGAAGAAAGGACATAAAGAGGATTAAGAAAAAAGAGAGAAAGAGGAATAAGAAAAGAGAGAATGAGAAAAATATACTAACTCAACTCTCTTTTTTTTTATGGCCTAGGGAAGAATTGTTCATCAAGAAGCAATGGTATCAACAATGGGAATAAGAAATAATGACATTACCTAGGGAAGACTTATTCATCAAGGAAAAATGGCATCAACAAAGGAAAGAAGAAAGTATGATTGAGAAAGAAGACACAAGCGTAGAAATATATGCACATGAGTTAGTTTGTTTGTCCATCCCCAACAAACCTATAGGCAATCAAAGTCATAATTATAGTTTGATTGTTTATCTAGACAATATTATTTTGTTTTTATTTTAGCATAACATTTTTACTTTGAAATTGTTTGATGTTTGACCTAGGAGGTAAAATTTCTATTTTGGATTATTTTATATTTGTGTATTTGATTTATGTTTGTGTTTGTGCTTAGGATCGTTTAGAATTCATGGTCGAATTCTCTCCAAGATGGCGAGAATGATTAGAGATTGATCAGGTCAAAAGAAACAATAACTCAAGAGAAGGACCTCTTACAAAGAAATAATCCACCTCATGGAAATCAACTACAAAGAAATTATCCACCTCATGGAAGGATAAGGAGAAATTTAAGAAGGAGAGAACTACTTCTAACACTACCAAACATACAAAGAAGGAGTTTTAAAGTGGTACGAATTTGAGGACAAATTCTCTACAAGAATGAGGGTATGATAGAGAACTATACCCTAATCTAATACAAAGGAAAAAGGATCTTCAAGTGGTATGAATTTGAGGACAAATTTTCTTCAAGAAAAAGGGTGTGATAGAGGACTATCTCCTGATTTAGTACATGAAAAACTTAAGGATGAGCCTTTGCAATTCAAAGAACATGAAGATTATGGCCTGGAACACAATTATAGAATACTTTTAGGCAATTATAAGTATTTGAAATTTTCTTTTAAGTTTTAAATAGTTTGTAACTGTCATTGGGCAAGTGAACTCGATGGGCAATGGGTTAATGGGAGAGCTACACTCGCTAGGCAAAGAGTCTGGTCTACTTTTGAATTTTCAAGTTATTTTTGCGGCCCAACATCTTTTGGCTTTCTTTTAGTCTTTTTTAGGTTGCTTAACATGTCCATAAACAAATGTAAAGAACTTTTTAGTCATTATATGAATTTGAGTTACTCAAAGAGAGGATTCTCTTGGTCCCTGTCTTAGGTTAATTGATTCTTATTAAAGAGTGAAATCTTTGTGACAAATCTTCCTTGACTTATCAATCTGCTACATTGTGGCATCTTCATTTCCATCTAATTTCGCGATCTTTATCTATTTTTCTTATTTATATTTCAAAAGGATTCAAAGTCAGAAACGATCGTAACCTTTCATATATAGGATCATATCAAGTAGTTTTGCAAGACCAATTAACAACAAATCCACATCGAGTTGATTTGGTTCAATTAAAGCACATTGGACAATATCAAACCAAAATCCTTGAGAAATAATTTGGCACACTTGGTGGAACCAACTTGTGTTTTACCTTGACTCACAAAGAGGGTTAGTTATAAAAAAGTGTGAGTTTGAGGAGTGTTAACAATGCATGAGATTAAGAAGTGGTCTAGCAAAACCTGACATAGTAAGTTGGACTTGCTATGAGAGGTCTTCATATATACGTCACAGTAAGTTAATTAACAATTTCAGGATTGTTAACCCAATTTAAAGCAAGTCAGAATTACTATGACACATATTTTAACACCTGACATAACTTATTATGTAAGTTCTTTCCAGCGTCATAGAAAACACACATTTTCTATTTTCAATGATCAAGCTTGATAAATGGTAGAAAAAAAAGATTAAGGTATTCAAAATGAGTTCAAAGCTATTCAATTGCCAAAAAAAAGAGAGATTATAATAACTACTTTCTTCTAGCAATTATTTATAATATTCTTCAAAGAAAAGATGTTAAGACAAGCCATTATTTGTAAGTATTGAAACCTTGTCCAAATATTTTTGTACCCACAAGCTTTTGAAAGAATATAATTTGTGTTCAATCTAAGGAGGGAATGCTTAGCCTTCTAAATGTTAAAGACGCAAGCTCTCTCTAGTGAGTGAAACCTATGAATTATTGATCACAAAGCTATTTTCTCTATCATAAGTTAGAAGTAGCTTGTTGTTTAAAGAATATTCATGTTAAGTAAGGAGTGACTTTTTGTTAAAATAATACTCGTACAAAGTTAGCTGAGATGGACTATGATCCAAATAAATGTAATTGAGAAATTGTTGAAACAAAAACGAGGAAGAGTAACTAAGAGATTCAGTGCAGGAGCGATGATGCAATGCAAGGACATAAAATTGAAGTAGGGACTTCAAGGAGTGATGGACACTCTTCTAATTTTTTTCCCTTTTTATATTCATTGTCCTTGTGGTATCTTCTAAACTTTCTAATAATTTTTAAACTTAAAGCACATGAATATGTATTTGATATAATAAAACTATCTTGTAATAATGATTTAAAAGTATTTTCAATTCCTAAATTTATAACAATAATTTAATATTTTCTCTCTATTTATTTTTTATCCAACCGTGATTGGCACGATTTTAATTTAAAATATTCTTAAGTGAAGTTGTGTGAATTTAATAGAATTTCAACTTTCAAAATGTTTTGAACTAAATTTTTTTTCATAAGCATAATTTATACTTTATTTGCATGATTTTTTCACAGTAAAGTCATGTCATCTTGGCATAACTTGCCAAATTTTGTTATTTATTTTCAAAACTTCCTTATTTTAAGCAATTTAAAGAAAGTGTACGAAAATGGTTTTTGCGGTTGTAGCACATCGATTTAGGATATCATTTTATACATGACATTAGAAATCAAACAATTAATGTTTGAGAAAATTCGCACTAACTATAATAGCTCAGATATAATGATCAAGTCTTTACCAAAAGATAAGTACGAGTTTTGAGAAGAGTTGCCAGAATATTATAGTGGTCCACCTAAATTGGTAGAAAAGATGAAAGGTTTTCCTCTTTAGAAACGGAAAAAGAACAAGACAAATTAAAAAAAAAAATACTAAATAGAATTCTTATATAGACTAAATGGAAAGAAAAAGGAAAAGATAAAAAAAGAAAGAAGCTCTCCTTCGTTCTAAGCCACACTTTGGTCATCAACGTTTGTCAGGGAAACGTATGTCTTACGTTGTTATGTAAAGCTTTTTGAGAAGCCAAAAACAGAGTTTTTGAAATATATAACTTCAGTTCTACCTGAGAGAATTCTTTTGAGTGAATTATCAAAAAACATATATTTGGAATCTTTCCTAACATAATGCATGACTGCATTTTGTGATTTCTAAAACTAATATGCACATGCATGAGCGTCACAGAATTGCATTTCTCACACAAATAACATAAATTATAAATTAAACTAAAGAATTTAGCTTATGATTGGATTTGACAGATGCTAAGCTAGCTGCACTTATAGGATGTAGACCACATTAAAAATTCAATATAAGTTGGAAGTGTTACATTATATAAAAGTAACTAAAATGAAAGATACATAAACAAGAAAACCCACTAAGTCTTTCATATGCATTTATTAATAACTCTTATCTTCTCTCATGTTTTTTCCTTCTCCTTTTGACCTGTGATAGAAAGGTAGCTTGAAAATCAAATGCAGTTGACTAATAATTTATTTTTGGACATCTTAAATTTATTAGCTTTATTCTTCTTTTTTTATTATTTTAAATTAATATTGTTAGCATTCATATCGATCATTTTCTGAATGGCTGTACTCGTCCTGTTCATGTAAATATATATACCTGATTCAGACCAGTCAACACAGGCCTAAACAATAGTTAAAAAATATGTTAAACGTTATTATATATATTGACATTTCAACTAGATTGACACTCTAAAATATATCTATTATTTATTGTTATATGAAAAATATTATTAAAACAATAAGAGAAAAGACAAAAACAGAGTCTGATGAAAGCCATAAACAAAAAAATATAAGATCAAACTTTTCAAGAACATACATTTTCTTGAACATAGGAAAATTTGTATTGCTTATGGAATTAGTTTTGGATACCTCATTTAAATCAAAGACTATGAAAAAAAAATCATCAATTTGTACAAAATAGAGGTCCACCAATTTGTACCAGTTAAGTCTCATAAATTGGGTAGAAGGTAAAGTAAAGTGTAGTAGGTACAAACAATTAAATGTGAATTAATATGGTAAAAGGAAATTAAAGAAGAAATTAGATGAATATTCTTCTGCTATCTGCCAGCTTCTATGGAGATTGTACTCCTGTCAATGGAGGGTAAACTGTACGAGGATGATGAAGTCTCACCCGTAGACATGGCTTTTGAAAACCCTAAGCTTGTCGTGCTACTTTGAGAATCATAGTATCTGCAATCAGAGATATCAGGAAAAGGATCATCAAAGTTTAGGTACCTAGTCACTTGTTGGATAGAGGGTCTATACTCAGCTTTGTTTTGAGTACACAGCAGACCCAGTTTCAGAACCAATTCTGCTTCCTCTTCATCATAAACTGAATCTAACTTTGGATCAACCACTTCAAGAATCTGACCCAGATGGGAATTTTCAAGAACCCAATCCACCAAGAAAAAATGACCTGATGAACCAACTGGTCTTGTTCCTGCAACCATTTCAAGAAGAAGGACCCCAAATGCATACACATCAGAGCTTGTAGATGCTTTTCCTGTCCTAGTTAACTCTGGTGCAATATACCCAATTGTTCCAACCACACTTGTTGTGTGTGAAACTTGATCATGGCTATAAAGCCTTGCTAGTCCAAAGTCACCTAAATGAGCATTGAAGTCCCCATCAATAAGAATATTGCTTGATTTCACATCTCTGTGTATCACCACTTGCTCCCATTCTTCATGCAGATACAACAACCCAGCAGCTACACCTTTCAGAATTCTGAATCTCTGATCCCAATCCAAGACAAAGCTTTTGCTGAATAGGAGAGAGTCAAGGCTCCCATTTGGAATGTAATCATAAACCAAGAGGAGATCATTCTTGTGCTTGCACCACCCTTGAAGGTTCACCAAATTCTTGTGCCTCAATCTTCCTAAGCTTTCAATCTCAGCTGCAAATTCCCTCATTCCTTTGGCTGGAGTTCTCAGGATCCTTTTAACAGCAACCTCGGATCCTGTGCTGGGTAACACCCCTTTGTACACAGAACCAAAGCCTCCAACTCCAATTAGTTGGCTCTCTGTGAACCCCTTTGTTGCTAGGTGAAGATCTCTGTATCTGAACCTATGAGGACAATCCATTTCCCAGTCCTCAAGAGTTTCAAACACCATGTATCTCTTATAGAGTGTCACAAAAAGCAAAAGACACAACAAGGTAAATGTCAGAGCAGACAAGATGCCAATTACAACCTTGATCCAAGGAAAAGTGTTTGAGTGTTTCTCCTTTGGTGGTGGCTTTGGAAGTAGTGCATAATCTAGTTGAGGGGCAACCCCATTCACTGCAAAACTCCACCCTAGAATATAATGAGCACTTGATTTTCTCTTACCTGTTGATGCAGAGAAACCAAAAAACATGCTCTCCTTCATGACAGACTCAAGGCCAACACGCTGAGATATAAGAGGTTTGCTTGGTTTTGATTTCGGATAAGAGGCTATTGTGAGATTCAGTATATCTGTTTCACCATCATATTCAATCCAAACACAAACAGCATCAGCCATCTCCATGTTGAACTCTTCCTTTTTGCCATCTTCAAAGTAAGCAGCAGGCTCAGATATATTTGAGGACATGCCATTTTTGTTCACCCCCACATGGTTTCCCACAGTGTCAGTGGCATCTTTGTAGCCATTCACCGTATCAAACTCAACCACCAAGATTTGATTTGAGGAGTTCATATCATTGGAAGAGTTGAAGAGACCAAGAAGATGGCCACCTTCAGCTTGTGGGAACTGTGTTGAAGGAGCTATGGTGAAGGCAAGACCAAAGCCACCAGGACCAGAGCTTGGTGACACAATTGAGAAAACAAAGAAAGTACTGAAGGAGAAAACCTTTGGCTTGGGGACTGAAGCATTTTTGTCAAGTATTTTGATGGATTCATTGTAGAATGCATGGCCAACAATATTGTTTTCTCTTCTTGTAAGCTCAAGTCTACCTTGCTTGTCAATCTTTGCCTTCTCTTCAAGGGTGATATTGCTTTCATTGAAGCCATGGAATGTGAAGGAAAAAGCAGTGGAAGAAACTAAGAGAAAGAGAAAAGTGAGGAGGCCAAAGAGTATTTTTGGAGCCATTAGCACAATTGGGAGAATTTTGATGCCAAAACATGTATGCCAAGCATATACTTATAGGTTCAAAGCAAGTGGACAAGGTCAAGAAAGAAAAGTATGTATAAATGCCAAAAACCATGCAAGTGAGTGATGTGATATATCAGAACAAGTAAAACCATTATTATCATTTGTGGTGTAGAACAAAGTAGTTGGAAATGGGACTGAAATTTCTCTGCCATAAATTTCATGAGAACGTGTTAAAGCTCTCTGAACTTTGAAGTCTTCTTCGATTAGAAATTATCTTTGATGCAGCAAGAGACCGCAATTGACATAGAAATTTTTCGTTTTCGTCGCTTGTGCGAACATCACGCTTCACATGTGCACAAACATGAGAAGTAAAAAAATTCTACAGTATCTTTTAAGATTAATAATTGGAAAACCGTGTATGCCATTGGGCCTTTTGTAGTTTAAACTATTTAAAAGAGAAATTGTTAAAAATAAAAGATATTATTTAATATAAATATGTTTCTAAAAAAAAAGCATAAGATGTAAAATAATTAGTAGTGTTTATCGATAAAAATATTTGTATACGTCAGATAATATTGTTTTTTATATGAATTTATCAAGTTAAAAATATTTACTTTACGTTGGTGTAGAGTCGAATATTTACTTGAACAATTTTTTGATGTGCTCACTCTATTATTGTATCTCTTCGTTCAAGTAATTTTGTTGTCAATCAATCACTGGGTACATATTCCCTTTAAGCTTATTTCCTTACTTGTTTAGGGTAATTATGTGTTTAATTAACTTTAGTGATGACCGATCGGTTTTCTCTTCAACCGTCTGGCCCGTTGTACCTAACTCCATTCGGTTGTGCCACCAAGATAAACTTCTTTAGCTCTAGTCCGACCTAGAACCAACTGACGATATCCATCCCACATTGCGCAAAAGGCCAAGGGGAAATGATATTGTGCAGCTCGAAGGAAGGTGCCTTCACGTCGTCGTTGTGTTCTTGACATCTATTGCATTTTCCCAAAAACATCTTACAGTGAACTTCAATGGTTGGCCAAAAATAGCCTGCTCGTAAGATCTGAGCCTTCATTCCGCAGATGTCATTGTGTAGTTCATCCATCACGTACTAATCTTCTTCCTCGGATAGACATTTGAGGAGAGGTGTTAAGAAGCCTCTCTTGTAGAGATCTTCACTGATAGTAATGAACCACAGTGATTCAACTAGCGTATGTCGATTTGAGCACCAAACCATCTTTCTACTTCTTCACCAAGGCACAAATTTTCGTTCTCTAGTCATTTTGCTTCATCGTAGAGATGTTCAGACATTCCTCGACCGTTGGCTAGGTTAGCACCTACCTTGTCTTTCTTCTTTCCCCTCTACTAGCTTAGGCAACAGGTTTGCTTGTTTGCTCGGGGAATATGCTCGAGGGTGGCTTCCTCAAACTCCTTCACCAGTTGTGTTACCTTCTCATAGTACTCGAGTGACAAGTCATCCTTAACTTGATATCTTCCTTGAACTTGGCCGACCACGAGTTGTGAATCGGTTTTACATTTTAGTCTTTGTGCTCCCATATCCTTGGCTAAGGTTAAGCCGACCACTAGAGATTCATATTTCTCCTAATTGTTGGATAATTTAATTTGAAGATCAAGGACTGCTCTAAACACAGGTCGTTCGGGCCTTCAACACTATACTCGTTCCTCCACCTTTCTTGTTTGAGGACCCATCCACATATAGAGTCCACTAATGGTCAGTTGTGTTGGTCTAGGGTCCCTACAGCTCTACTACAAACTCTGAGAGGTGTTGATCCTTTATAGAGATGTAGGGCTTAAACTTGAGTCCAAACTTCGGAAGCTCTATTGCCCACAGTATCATCAGAGGTCAAGCTTCTTCAAGATCTTGGTGACCGGGTTATCTATTTACACCACCACTTAATGACTTTGAAAGCAGTGTCGCAAACACCAAGCGATGACAAGTAAGGCCAAAACAACCTTCCAATCAGCTAATACTTGGCCTTGGCATTCTGTAGCACCCTACTAATGAAATATATTGGCTTTTGCTTTGCGTCTTCCTGCACAAGAGCGACATTGATAGCCTCTTCGAACACCGACAAGTAAAATGGCACTGCTTGGCCAAATTTTGCTCTACACATGACAGGAGGCCTGGTTAAGGTTGCCTTAATTTCTTCAAAATCATTTTTGCACCGTTCGTCCCACTTGTCGGAGGTTTTCTTCTTCATCACCTTCAAGATGGGCTTTATTTTCTCTACTAGGCATGGCAAGAATCTTAGCAGAGAGGTAAGTAGACTGACGAACTGTTGTATCTCTTTGAGATTTTAACATAAAGCCTAGAAACTTCTTGCCCCCATGCCAAACATGCATTTGGCAAGGTTCAACCACATGTTGTACTTCCAGATCTAGTGAAAATTTTTTGCCAAGTCTTCCACATGGTTATCGACTTATCGAGTTTTTACCACCATATCATCAACGTATATTTCCATGCTTTAACAAATATGATCGTGGAAGATTTTATCCATTAGTCATTGGTAAAAGGCTCCCTCGTTCTTCATGTAGAACGACATCACCTCATGATAGTGGTTCTCTTGGTCGGTGATGAACGTAATTTTCTCCCTTTCTGGACGGTATATTTGTGACGAGAAAAAAAATTATTACTTTTTAACTATTATTTATTTATTTATATTATTTTCTATATTATACTAAAAAAATTGAAACATAATTTTACAATAACATATCACATAATTAAAATATTCACATAAACATATAATGCATCTTATATCCACACCATTTAGTACATCTTATATTTCCTATACTAGAAGAGTAAGAAGTGTTATTTATTTACAGTTTCCCCTTCATATACTGGCTTTCAAAAAGATGGAGGGAAAAGGTTATGGATAGGGTTCACTTGGACTGTTGGGGGTAAATAAAAGGTAACTTTGATTTATCCTTTGATGACAATTGTAACATCCCTAAGGAATATTACTTCATTGAATAAATAATATGGAAAATGAATTTGAAACGTCGCAATATTATTATTTCCAAAACGCGGGAAAATTTAAATTAATATTCAATGCGACAAAATTTAAATGGAATTAACCAATAGTATTACAAGTTCCAATATTCCAAATGAAATGATAAAAACATAGTAAAAAAATCCCTAGCTCTAATCCCAGCTAGTCCTCACTCCGTCGCCTGAACATCCTCAGCATCACCTGTATCATCATCTGCTCCTGTGTAATGAATCACACGATCATCGCCAAACACAAACAAAAAGGGTGAGCTGATAAAATTAGAAATTAACATATACAATAACACAAGGTAAGTACCCCCCCATCTTATTTATTCTAATTAGTTCTTAGACAAGACCTTAAACCCCATGGCTTTTCAACCTTTAATCACACAAATAGTTAGCCTTGGACTCAGGAATATGATGCTCACACGAACCTGCCTGCTTGTGGTTCTGCCTCTACGAACCTCCTCGCTCGTAGTCCTGCTCTACAAACCTCCCCGCTCATAGTCTTGGTCTACGGACCTGCCCGCCCATAGTCCAACATATGTGATCCACCAGCCACGTACCTCCCCGCACGCAGCATCTCTCAAGTGTGAGCATGAAACATACGAACCTACCTCGCTCGTATCCCCACATGAGAGTAACTGGATATGAACCTCCCTTCTCATATCATCACATGTTTACCACCATCCATGAACCTACCCGCTCATGGCACATCATCCCCTGATCCAAGTATAGCATCCTTGCTTAAAAGCATCAGTCCGCAGCGTCATCACCTGGCGTAGCCTAAGCACTGCCAAGCGAAATCTGCCCAAACTGCGTGGCGGAACACCCCTTGCCGCCAGGCGCCAGCCTCTCGCAAACCCACTGTTGTGGTGTCTATCGCCTAGCGGACCACAACTTGCCACCAGGCGCAAGTGTGACAGTAACTCTCCCATGGTACTCTTATCGCCTAGCGCACCCACCCGTGCCGCCAGGCCCCATACCAATAGTAGACATCTACTGTTTTAGCACCTCAAATGGTCTGACTTGCAGTATACACCACTCCCAAAGATTCAAATAGACATTCCTCTATCAAGGTTACATTATGGGTAGTTTGCAACTCTCATATGTTCATGCACCTATCCTTTACAATTGTTAATCCATCCCTTCAAGGTTTCTAAGTTGCCAAGGGCTTTATCATAGTATAGTAAGTACATCCATGCCTATGGTAATAACCAACAATGCACTATCTTACGTCAGACATTCCAAATATACTGCACTATAATGAATAAAACCTTCCTCCCAATAGTCTTAAATACCTTTCATATAATTCCACATGGATGACCATCTGAATTGACATTTTTCATCCACTTAGTACCAATCAAATTCTACCAATAGACACTATTAACTTATTCCTACTTACCACACCCAATATAGCATAATCACATATCATCCATCTATGTATATGAGCCACGAATGACACCTAAAGTCCATAAATCATGATCAACAACTATCAATAACACGTAAGTAACGAACTAGGATTCCAAAACCTGAAACTTTTATTTAGAATTATCATTCTCCCTTTCTTTCCTTAACATTCCTTCCAACACACCATAACATAGTCATATTTTCCAACCTATTACCATTCACATACTCAATTCCCATAAGTATATTATCCCTTCACGTGTCATCATTTAATACCACTCACAACCTCTTCCCTCGCGACAAACCAAAATCAACACAACATTGTGCCACTGTTCTCGTCATCGCCTGGCGGCAAGCTAGGTGCCGCCAGGCGGCAAATCAGAACCCAGGAAAACTTCCAGGTTGATATACCTGCATATACCCAATACGTCCAAAACTCAATCCAGACACCAATTTCAATAAACATGATAATACACACATGATTCATCATCCCCAACGTTCTATAATATTAGTCTCTCTCTAATTCTCACCCATACTGGCCATGATGATTCAAATTCAAGTTATTCCCTTCCAAAACCCCACGTCTATCCATGATAAATCTAAAAAATGTTCTCACAGCATCATCGGACCCCCAATTCTAGAAGTTTTAGACTATTAACACATATCATCATTCACAAAGGCACATTCAGAAGTCACAAACTACAAGCCAAGAAAAACGGGACCAGTGTCGTGTCCCCTAGTGGCCATTCAATCCTGCTAGGTGGTTCATGTCAAAATCTCAAAAACATAGGCAAAGTCTGATGCGTCGCCTGGCGGCTCGGGCTGTACCGACAGGCGGTTTCTGGGCAAAAACCCAAAAACTCCAAAAAACAGTGTCCAAGGGGTTGGGTTTTCATGCAATGGGACATAGCAAGGCATAATCATTCAAACACGAATAAAAGTACAAGGAATAGCTCCCCTTACCTGGAATGATTGCTCAAAAATCGAATTTTGGTTTGTCTCTAACCCAAAAGCTCTCCTAGCCTCTTCTTGCACTCCAACAATTTCTTCCACACTCAAACCTCTCAGCAACCAGCACAAAAATACCCCTGAAAACCCTTTGCCTAATCTTGACACGAAACACAACACTCATTTCTTCTCCAATTTTGCTCTCTCTCTCTCTCTCTCTCACAATTACTACCCTAATTAAGTGAGATTGCTCTAAAAACGAAAATTAAATAAAAATGGTGATTAAGGCTATTCAAAGAGTAATAACCTAGTGTTTTCCAGCCCGTAGGTTGCCTCTGAATTGGTTGTTAGGGTTCTTAAACCCTTTCATATTCATGCCAAGGAAAATTTGGCAAAAAGAGAGTAAATTTGTTCTTAGCAAGGTTTAAACCCACCACCATTCAATCACAAAGCAATTACACAACCAATTCAACCAATCATGTTTTGTGATAATTCCTAAAATTTTAGGATTACATTATAACCCATCACATTCCAATATAACATTAAAATAATGCATAAATTAAATAACATAGAATTTGGCATACATAGGATTTGAATCCAAGTCTTCTCACACAATCCAAGTACTCTCAACCACTTGAGCTAGTACTTTTCCACGTCATATAGCTCTGCATTAAATGTCTTAAAGGCTCCTATTACCCGCATTTATTAAATAATTATTTACTTAATTATTTAAATTTCTCGGGTCTTACAACAATCGGCGCGTTTGGAGCATAAAGGAAAGTAATAGTAGAGTTTCTAGTTCCCTTAAATGTCACATAATTATTCACTGCATTGGTTTGCCATGCATTTCCCAGGAAAACAGCCATAATGTCGGCAAAGAAGGGATCAGGCATGTTAGGACAACCATCTATGATAAGGTTATAGAATTTTGTTTTTCACACACAATCATAGAAATAGGGAAGTGAGACAAATATCACATAAAAAATATACATATCATAATAAGATAAAATGAAATGAAAATTCTCCCAAATCCATAAAACTGGATTTTATCATATTTTATAAAGATATTGATTAATTTTGTAGTGACTAGTTAGGATAAATGAGCTCATGGCCAACAAAGTAACTCAAGAACATCTCATCTTGAGTAATACTAACTCGTTTAAATCTCCAAGGTCATACCTCCAACTACAATAATCAAATCCTTATTTATCATAAATTTTATTTCAATATTAAACCATATAATTATATAAATAAATAGATAGAATTAGTGAATAATTAAAATAAATATAAATAAATAAAAAGGACCAATACGTAATTGGAGGTAAATATAAATAAGTGAATAAGAGTAAATATAAATTAAATAAATAGGACCAGTGCACAACTGAAGATGAATATAAACAAATATATAGGAACGAGAACTAAATATAAATTAGAATGAGGTTAGGGACACCTCACTTAAGGTAAATATAAAGATAAAAATAATTATGAACAGATAAAAATAATCAAAGTAAAAAGATAAAATGATAGATGTCTCCTCCCCTTACCTTAGCTATGAAAGATATACTTTTGAAGATGATCTTTGTATTTGATTTTTCTCCTTTTTCTTTTCTCACACTAGCAAAGACTGTGTGCTTCTCCTCCTTCTTCTTTTTTCTCACTGTCTCTCTTTCCTTCTCCCCTTGGATTCACTTCACCCATATTTATATTAACATTTTTTAATGATTGCATTTAGTTTAAAATGCAATATTTTATTTTTGTTTCAGTTCTTCCTTGGTTTAGTTTAGTTAGTTAAAGATTAGGCTACCAAGATTTTTTTTATCCTATTTGACGTTAACATTAACCTGGCCTAGCATTAATTGTGATTTGCTATTTTGACCACTCTTGGTGCATGCAAATGGATTGTAACGTTGTGGTGCAGATTCAATCTAATTTTTTTTTAGTTTACTTTATCATAATATATAAAGTTTCTACACATATATTATTAAAGTTCAGTTTGGAGAAGACTATAATTTTTTTTATTAAATATATCCATGATATTTAAAATTACTTCAACAAACATGATAAAGGTGTATAACGGAACAAGATTATAAAATTATTGTGTAATACGTATTATAAATGTGTTTATATTATTATTATTATTATTATTATTATTATTATAAAGGCAAAACATATGTTTTTTCTGAAACTGAAATGCTAGTTGTAATGTTATAAGTATTATAACTTATTTTATTATTGAAGTATATTATTTTATAGTAATATTTTTATTATAATTATTTTAATTGCAAACACTTAAATTTTGATTTCTTGAATAATTATTATTTTTATATCATATGTTCATAATTTATTATACTAGTCACAATACATATGAAAATAATGTATCATAAGATTTTAGGTATTGACATACTGAAAACATTGTGGTATAAATTTTGAGATGTTACAATATTAGTATCTAGTTATACCCTGAGTACACATCTAGAAAGCTTAGCACTTTGTGGCCTAAGGCTCCATCGACCAGTCGATCGATGCTAGGGAGGGGGTATACGTCCTTAGGACACACGTTGTTGAGATCAGTGAAGTCGGTGCACATCCGCCTTTGGCCACTCAACTATTTTAGCAGGATCACCTTGGTAAGTCAAGTGGTGTATTGTACTTCCTTGAAGAGCCTTGCTCCCTATAACGTTTTCACCTCAACTTCAATGACCTTCTTTAAGTGCCCTGATATGTCTCTTCTATGCTGATGAAGAGGAGCCAACTCTAGTGAATCCTCCAAATATGGTATTTATGTGCCCTCTCAACAGGTGGTCCCAACTCTTACTTTTGTTTTGGCTCCTTCTCCTGGATAAAAAATACTAACATAAAGGACCAAATTGAAGCATTTTTGAAAAAACTAACACCAAATTGAGTAATTCAACCTAAGCTAAACTATGTGACCTAATGGTAAGACTAAAAGGCACTTAGAACCTTCAAAGCACTTACCAACTAAGATGTGTTTCACTATAAAAAATTAATGTTCTAATTAGGAGATGTGATTGAACACCAAAGGCTCCCCAAGGCACCTAATTAAGCCAAGTTACGAGAAACAAAACAAAGCAACAAATTACAACTCAAAATAAAATGTGAATACAAACAAATTGATTCTCCTGCTCTCTAAGTGTTTCTCTCCTTCTCTTCTTGTCTCCTACACCAAGGCTTCAAGTCCACTTTAGGTTTCCACCCCCTAAGATGCTACCTCAAGGGTTGGTTCACCTCTAAAGAGAGCTTACACAAAAAACTGAAAGGAGTCGAAGAAAGAAAGCAAGAAAAGGCTTAAATGAACAAGAGCTAAACTCAAGAGGAGTTGAGTGTGACAAAACCAAGAACAACCAAGAAAGACAAGCAAAAAATTAAAATTTAAGAAACAAGGTTAAGCACACAAAGGGAAACACCTAAAGAAAGGCAGTGAATAGATGAACAAAACCAAAAACAACTAGAGAATGAGATGGATGCTTCTTCTTCTCTTTGGCTGAATGCTAATGATGCTTAAAGACATTCTTTTAGCTTCAAACTAAGACATAAGTTGTTGTAATATCCAATTTTTCACACATAATTTTTTTTTTGAAGTGTAGCAAAATAAAATACCCAAAGAAGGTAGTGGTAGTGGTTCCAGGGCACTTATTTTGATCACTTTTATTCTTGATTATTTTTTTTTGCTCCTTTTTTATGAAATTTTTTTTCTATTCTTCTCAATATTTTTCCAGCACCAAAATAGAACCATTACAACACATTTTCATCATGTATTTTGCACCTGAACAAGAAGTAACTCAAAATGGAAAGAAACCTACTACAATCAAAAGATAGAATATGAAACTCAAGCAAACATAATGGAAACCTAACCCTATGAACTTGCTAATGAACTAATAACAAGTATGAACTCAAAGATGCAAAATAAAAGCACTGAAATGGACATACATGGTGTAGCTTTGAACATGAATATATACTTTTTTGTGATTTTTCAAAGTTAAACTAGGAAGTGGAGACAAAAAAAAGGACTAGACATGACTTTAGACAACATGGAATGATTTGAAAATACAAGTGACCCAAACATATGATATGAAAGAATGGAAAATGTGAGAAAAAGAGTCAAGAAAAACTAACCACATGTAACATGTTATCCAACACATTTAGGAGCATTTAGAAGGCACAAAACAGTAGTCAAAACTACCAAAACAAAACTTGGAAAACGTTAATGACAAAATTCTAGCAGCTTTAACCTTTGATGACTATTTTGCTAATAAATTTCTCCACGGAACTCTAAATGAGTTGTTTTTTTTTTTTTTGTTGGAAACTAGATTCAAAGTGCTTTCATTTGACTACAACGCATAATTTTTGGACCCCTAGGTTGGATACAATTTAATTTTAAAAATTGTAGATATTTACTACCAACATTGTTTTGTGTGTAAAGGTTTATTTGGACCATTCCAAGATAGCTACAAAACGATGCTAGGAAAACACAATAACCTAAGCTTTGATTACCAAATGATGGGATAAACTCCTCCAAGTTGTATGACTCATGTCAGGGGAGACTCCCAAATGAATGGCGGTTTGCATAAGCTTGATGGTGGTGGAAATATGGTACGCATATGGTGGTTTTATGTGATGAGATGGTGGCTCCCCCTCCAAGCTATATGACTCAGGCAAGCAGGAAAGACTATGTTGGTGTTTGAGTGCTCTCAAGAGAGGTTGGGCTAACTCTTAAGGAAGGGGTAACTATAGGAAACTTAGAATGGGTGATCTTGCCTTGGTGACCTAAGTTGAGTAGTGCGACACAAAATTGGCAGCATAACTTTACTCAATCAAAAGGTGATTTACATGGAGGGAGACACATCTATTTATAAGCTTAGGTAACCCTAAAGGTATCTCCAAATTGTAGAAGCAAAATCCTAATACTCTAACTTAGAGACCAAGATAAAATCCTCTCATTAGGAGTATGACACATGACTACTACTAAAGAGAAATCATCTCTATTAGGAGCATGACACATGATCACTACTAAAGAGAAATTTTCTCCATTAGGAACATGACACATGGCAAGAGCATGTGTCTCACAAAAAAACAACTTGAAGAATACTCTAGGCAATGGCCTAGAAGCTTCTAGAAGGTTTGCTATCCAAACTAGAGTTTTTACCCTAGACTCATGTGTCTCCTTAGGGTCCATCTCCTCTAGGCCCAAAACCCTACACTACAATCCTAGGACTAAATACAAGGCTCAAAAGAAAACCCAAACTATTTCACCTATTATACAAGGCCAAAAGAAAACCCCTATACTACTTAACCTATTATACAAGACCCAAGAAGAAAACTTTATACTACTAGACCCATAATGTTAGGCCCAAAATAAACTTAACATAATAAAAATTCATTAATAACCGATAATGATAGGAGTTTGGACTCACTTTCTACATATGACTTCAACTCTTCTTATGTCAAGAGGATATGCCATCATCTTTAGTATCCAATTTGTTGAATAAATATGCAGAGGATACTTACATTTAACACCAATATTATAAGCCAAAACTGGATGTGCATATTAGTCCCTCTTTCCTTGCACACACTTCATTATAGCCCCTAAGAAAACCAAGTATTGCACTATTTATTTCATAATCTGACAGACAATTTTCTAATTAATTCTCGAACATGAGGAACAATATTTATGGACAATGGACCAAAATGAAAAATCGTTATCTTAATGGCTGATAAAAATAAGAAGGTCAACTAATTAATATAGGAAAGCGTCACAATAGAAAAAACTTTGGAGAGTATTAAAAGTCATAATTGTTTTCCATCGAGTTTTCTTGTTTCGACATCTTCTTCCAAAAGTTAGTAAAAGAAATCAAAATGCTACATTTGTTCTTACTCCCCGTTAAACTAAAGTTTTGAATTTTCTTCTATTTGGTAACTAGTTAGCTTTGAGCAAATTTATCAATTTGTAATTAGCTATTTATTAATTTAACAAATACGCTTAATATATATATATATATATATATATATATATATATATATATATATATATATATATATATATATATATATATATATATATATATATATATATATATATATACCCGAGAAAGGGACACGTATAATGTACGTTCATATACTCTCAAGTTAGACAAGGAATGATCACACGATTGATAATTTAGTTATCATGAGATAATTTCAAACCTAAAATATTTTTTTATCATACAAACATTTTTTTTTTCAAATTACAAGAATATAAAAAATCACAATTTAAATTTAAAAGATTAAAATCGAACTTAATCTCACACAATAATATCTATAAACTATGTTGTTTTGAAGGAAAAATAGAAAGAAGACAATATACAACTAGGTGGTTTGAAGGAAAAGTATAAAAAATAAATTAGATTTTTTTTTTTTGGGTTTAAAATTGCTTTGATATACGTCTAATAGTTTCACATCACTTGAGAGTTTAGGTCAAGGATAATTTAAATATATTTTTCTCTCTCAATCTTATGAGGCATCTTTTAAGAATAAAAGCATGACATAGTTTCAAGTTTCAAGGTAGAAAATATCTTAAATGCGATAATTAATCCTAACAATGTTATCTCAACGAGTTTGATGTAGAAACACATTGTTTCAATATCCTTAAAAGTAGAGAGAAAGAGCAATTTAAGTACGCCTTTTAAGATGTTTTTTAAGTACAAAATATCAAATGCAGTGATTGGCGACTTATTTAAGTGAACTTGAGTTTGTTTCCCTTCAATCTCGATTGCAGAGTTTGTCCCAATACAAATGGATGTCAAAATGGGCCAAGCCCGCCAGGTCGACCTGCCAACCCGCCAAGAAAAGGGTGGGCCGGGTTGGAATTTTCAGCCCGCCAATCCGCTGTAACTCGACCCGCCTAGCTCGCTAGTTTAACGGGCCAAAACGGGTTAGCCTGTCAACCCGTTTTTTTTTATGTTTAAAATTAAAAATAATACTTTTTTATATTATATAAATAAATTTATATATATAATAGATTTATAAACAAAAATTTAAAAAAATTAAAAAAAAGCTAAAAACAAAATTAAAAATAAAATTAAAAAAATTAAAAAAAACTAAAAAAAAAAGAGGCGGGTCAGCCGCCGGCCCACCAACCTGCCCTAAGACGAAATGGGTTACAATATCCAGCCCGGTTTTTGGTGGCAGACCAGGCCAAAACGGGTCGGGCTGGCCCATTTTGCCACCCCTAAGTACATTCAATAGTCTCACATAACTTACACCTTCTCCTTCCACCTTCTAAGACACCTTTTAAAGAATAAAACTCTGACAAAACTTCAACCTTCAAAGCAAATAGTACCTCAAAATTGGTGATTGACTGTGTCGATGATATATCAACAGACTTAAGCTCATTTCTCTTAAACCTTAATAAGGTGGTTTGTTCTGATACATTCAATAATCTCACATCGCTTAGAAGTTGAGACCAAAGACAAGTTAAATGCATCTTCATCCTTTAACCTTTCGAGATACATTTTAAGAACAAAACCTTACAAAACTTCAGATTCAAAAGCGAACAATACCTCAGATATGGTGATTGACCATAACCATGTTATCTTAATGAACATGAGGTTGAAACATTAACGTCATATGTCGGGACAAAAGCGAGGTTCTAAATACAAATCATTGCTTTCCAAGGGATTTGAAATCCTCATTCCCTTAGCTCTCAGCTCAGGAGAATGGAAGAGTTGTCTCAAAGATTAGACATGTTCTCCTAAACTTTAACTGTAGAGTTTGTTTCAGTACATTCAATAGTCTTTATATTATACCTAGGCAAACTCAGACAACTATCCGGTTTAAATTGCCTACATATAGTCATATTATAAAAAAAATAGACGGATGGTCAATCGAACAACATAACACACATAACAGCCCAGACCGCCTACTATAAAGGATAGTGTATGATGAAGAGCCGCTAACTCCAAAACTTAGGGACTTACAAACGAGGCTCCTATCGTCTTCCCATGGTGACACAGGAATTGGGCTTAGCCCAAGCCCATCCAAAATCCAAATATTGGCCCAACGTAACTAAAGAGGGGCCCAACCCATAAGAAGTGGCAGACACAATTAATGACTCTATAAATACACCTGGACCCCAACAATTAAAATGTACGCTTTCATTAATTCACTAATATGATATTTGATTTTTGAGAGCCCTTGCTGACTTGATCGTCAGAGCTCTTTCCGCAGGTAACCCCTTAAGGGTCCAGACCGCCAACATTAAGAGAAGACACATCCAAGTCAAAGAGAAACCCGTCCGAGAAGTCAATGATTGAGGTAAAATATGATTTGTGTTCCCTAACATTTTGTCCCTTTCTGCAGGAACAGTCTCACATCACTTAGAAAATAAGGTCAAAGACAATTTAATTACACATTCATTCCTAAACTTCTGAGATGTTCTTTTAATGAGAAAATCGTAACGGAACTTCGAATTTCAAAAGAAACAATAACGATTGATTTTAATCATGTTATTTCAATAAACTTAAGGGAAAAAAAAGAAGTAATAAAAGAAAATATCACATTAAATTACATGCCACATATACACGTATGAAGAGAAAAAAGTGAAAACTCGCCACATATACACGTATGAAGAGAAAAAAGTGAAAACTCTAAAGAAATTAATATGTTTTTAAAACGAGTTATATCTCGTAATTTTTTAGAATAAATGTGCGAGTAACTTTATAATTATAGAAATATTTAATTTAATTATTTAAGTTGTTGTTTTTATAACAACTGGTGAAAATATATGCGATAATCGCATTTGTGCTCACTTTTTTAATTTTAAAATAAATATGAATAATATTTAAAATTTTATTATAAATATTTTATATATTTATTTTGTATATAATTTTGTATTAAAGGTACTTATTTTAATTTAAAAGGATTAATTTAAAAAAAGAATTAAATAAATATAAAAATTATTTATTTAATTATTTTAATTTAAAAAAATTATTAAAAGATAAAATTAGAAATAAAAATATGGACACAAAAAATAAGATATGTCTTTCGTATGAATAGAGTTTTCATTAAAGAAATAACACTCTTTACCTCGTTTTCACCCTTTCTTCCCATTTTTCTTCTTTACATTCCCATGGATAAGAGTTTGATTAACAAGGTCAATATGTCATTGTTATGGAAGAAGATGCTTCCATGGTGTGTACGATGACAATAATTCATGAAAAGTTTAAATGTGATGTCACATGATGTGGTCAATGAACACTTTTGAATCATTCTAGGTTAATATTTTTAGTTGTTTTTCAATTATCATATTTTCTGAACTTATATATTATTCTCTTTTAAAATTGAAAATAATATTAATGATTTTTATTAAAAATCTTATTTAAAGTTTTTCTAATTTATGTTTATATTTATTATTACGTAAAGATAAATATAAAATGAAAATCTCATAAATATTGATTGGATAAACAGTTAATGCATTTTTAACTTTACATGAAAAATAAAAAACAGTAAAAGTATTAAATAATAAAAGACTTTCCTACAAAATCTACTTAATAGCAGCTTCTTTTCTTATCACTTTGACACTTTTTTTTTTGCTATGATTTATATAATCTAGAATATACATTAGAAGAAATAAATTACAGAATAAAGTAGATATTTGATGAAAAAAGAAAAAAAATTATAAAATACAAAAAATTACGGATAATACACCAGTGCAGGAAGGGCCTTTGGCAGCGGTTGTTTTTAATATTCTGCACCGGTTCGGGAACCGAAGCATATTGGGGCGAGGCCAAAAGGTCATAGCTTTTGGCCTCGGTTAAGAACCGAAGCCATAGAGGGCGCTTCTGCCTCGGTTTTCAGTGCACCCGAGGCCATAGACCCTGCCTTTTGCCTCGGTTTTCACTGCACCCGAGGCCATATGGGCCTTTTTTTTTTTTTAAATTCGATAACCCTTTTGGCCTCGGTTTTTGCTGCACCCGAGGCCATATGGGCTTTTTTTGGCCTCGGTTTTTGTTGCACCCGAGGCCATATGGGTTTTTTTTTTTTTTTTTAGATTCGATACCCTTTTGGCCTCGGTTTTGGCTGCACCCGAGGCCAAAAGCACCCTTTTTGCTTCGTTTCTGGTATGAACCGAGGCCTAATACTCTGTTTTTTTTTTAAATGCAGTTTCTGTTTTGGTGTTATTCCCACATTTAAACCTGCAAATTTTGTTCAGCACCCAGCACAGACCAGAATAGACCAGAACAAAATATTTTAAAACACATCCACAATTCAAATTCATTTAAAAGACAATTACAAATCATTTACAATCAAGATACATGTTCTAATCAATAGTATTGTACATTTCAATTATATATTTGGCACATGCTATCCTACCAAACTTGATGGACTTTGCGGGAATTGTTGCAGGACTCTTGAATGTCTACAAAATAATAGATTAAGTTAAGTTAGTATATAAAAAGGAAATATTGCAAAGTATTCATTTTAATTCAAATATATATTACCGTTTCCCAATTTGTTGTAATACGAGCACGCACAGTGGTTGTCATCCATTGCATTATATAGTAACCGCACTCATATGAGCCGGTTTGTCTATTACACTACATTATATTAACAACGTTACAATTAATTAATGAAGAAAATCAAGCAAACAATCATGAAGATATGGATAGAAATATCAAACCTGGAGAGAACACCATACAAGACCTTTTGCCTTAGCCGTTGATCTCCCTAACAACATGTTATGTACAGCAATTGAACTATGATATAGGGAATAAGTTAGGATATTTTTATATTACATGTCATATTCATAAGATTGATATTGAGGTTCTTACCAATCTATCACTTGTCTAAGATGGTTGGGGGAGGGCGATGCAAAGAGCAAAACCACACAGCAAGGTTCTCCCTTAGGGAAACCACAAGTAACTGCCAATGACGCCTGATAAGAAAATAAATTCATTGTTATGCATTAAAATGACTTATTATATTCATAAGTTAACAAAAATGACTTACCCAGCAAGATAAGGGACAAAATAAATTTCTTTTCCACGTTGAAAGCATTTGGTCACATATGCTTGAATGTCATCAAACTTGTTGCCTTCATGGGTGAGTTGGGGGTCTATAAACCCATATACATCATTCAGCCCCATAGTTTCAGTGACACCAGACAGATACCTAAACCAAAAATTGATTTGATATAAGTAAATACATAAATATATCAAATAACTATATATAATGACTAAAAGACTTACATCATCCATAATTGAATAATGGTAATATTGAGTTCTTCTTGTCCTCGTGCAAGCTCCAAGTCATCTTGGGAATGCAAGTAAAGTGGGATGTCAAGATCTCTCCCAAAAATGTTAGCATCCCAAGGAACCTGCATCGGCTTATCAGCTATGATTTCTGCAAGTTGGAGCAATGCACCAAGAGGATCATCCAAAGAGAGAAGAATCTTCTTTGATTGAGGTTTTTCCTATATTGATGCAATTTCAGTTAAAATGGAATATAATTTAAGTTTGAATATAATAAACATGTAAACTTAAAAATGTAGTATATTTGTGGGTTTAAGAGTCTGTACCGGGGGGTCAGTATCAACCAAATCTCTAGGCCAGGCGAAGGAGGCTCAGTATCTTCACCCTCAGAAGGTGGGGGCCTAGATTTTTTCTTTTCTGTCATTATCTTCTCTTCAAGTTTTCTATACCCACCACGAGATAATATGTGCGGGTTTGTATTTTGAGCACTTATGCTTTGAGCCTTTTTCCTCTTGACCTATAACATATAAAACCCATTTTATGAATTAGTTAAAATTTTGCATAATTATCAATTGTGCTATTGATGATTTCAAATAAACATACCTGCCATCCCTCAGATGTCCGAAGCTCAAGAAACTGACGCCATGTGTCTTCATCAATCCAAGTGTATTTCAACAATGGATTTTCATTCTTTTTATGTCCAAAGACATACCTTGACGTCAACTTGGTCTTAAAACCACGAAATTTCTCAGCCACCGATGACAAACATTTTTGTCTTAAGGTCGACACATTTGGAATATCAAATGTTAGCTGCAATATAGAAAATGTCATCAACAATATTTATCATATTATCAACAAAGTCAAAGTATAACTTTAATAACATTAATATTAGTTACCAATAAATCTTGCCATATCATTTCCCGATCAACTTCAGTGACATGATCAAAAGATGGCGTAAGGATTGATATTCTCTCTCGTGCCAACATTCCTAAATAGCTTTTGAAGACGTCCCCATAACGACCACTAGGTTCACCAGTGTCGACGTTAATATCAACATGTGTTTTCTGACCTTTAGCTCTTCTAATTAAGAGCTCTCTCAACCTAGTGGCTCCTCTAGTGGGTCTCTTAGTAGGTGCTTCATCCTCTGATGAAGTATGTTCAGCCATGTATCTGTGAAATGAAAACATAAAAAAACATTAATAAGCAACTGACAAATTAATATATAAAACATTATTTAACAAAACACCTAAATGTTAACAAGAATATGAAATTCATACATAAAGTTATTGATTGGTCATATGTATATTCCTTCATCGTGATCTTCTCGAATTGCATGTACATCATCAACTAGATGGATTTCATCAATATTTGTCGTTCTTCTAAATGGGTGGGTGACAGCAATATTAAGATCACTCATATTCTCTTCATTAGGATCAATTTGTTTTTTTCCATGAAGAGCGACAAACCAATGTTCAGACGCAGGATCTTTAACATAGAAAACCTGAGATGCTTGTTGTGCCATGATAAATGGCTCGTCTCGATAACCCACCTTTCGAAAATCCACTAGAGTCATTCCTGATTCATCTATTTTGACACCACTCTTATTGTCAATCCACTTACATTTGAACAGTGGAATAGTAAACATGGTATAATCAACCTCCCATATCTCTTGTATTACACCATAGTATGTCATTGATCCTACTACGGGATTTTGATCTTTAGATGTAGAAAATTGTAGCGGCTCGGCTTCAAGACTGACTCCACTATTTTGTACTGTGCTTTTATCATCAAGACACTTTGTATAGAATGTGCAATTATTGATTTCATAACCTGTACAACAGATGACATCAAATTTCAACCCATTTGCTAACCACATCAAAGTTTCAGAGCATTGCGCATCTTTCAAAACCTCAGATTTAAACCAAGGCATGAATGTTCTATTATGTTCCATCAAATGCCATTTCTCTGATTGTCTTGGATTGTTCTCTTTCACAATGACTTTGTGTGCAGATAAGTAAGGCATTACCTCATTTGTGTTGTTCAAAATGTATAGGTGTGCTTGCATCAACTCTTCGCGATTTTTGGTAACCACACTCACACCTCGTATGCTGTTACTTATAGAACACCTGTTCAACCATGATCTGTGAGGAACTCCTATCGGTTTTGCTTTTGCCATGTAATCTGAACAGAACTCGACACTTTCTTCAGCAATATATCTTTCGATCATTGAAGCTTCTGGACGATATTGATTTTTCACATACCCTTTCAAAATCTTCATGTAACGTTCAATGGGATACATCCATCTTAAGTATACTGGTCCACAAAACTTGATTTCTCTCACCACATGAACAAGTAAATGTACCATGATGTCAAAAAATGATGGAGGGAAAAACATCTCTAGCTGACGCAAGATGATAACAATTTCGGCTTGAAGTTCATCTAACTTTAAAGGATCAATGACTTTGCTACAAATTGAAGAGAAGAATGCACACAAACGCGTTATAGTTTGTCTAACATTTTTGGGTAAAATTCCACGAATAGCTACAGGTAACAATTGTTGCATTAAGATGTGGCAATCGTGAGACTTGAGGCCAACAAGCTTCAAGTCTTGCATGGACACTAAACTCTGAATATTTGAAGAGTATCCTTGAGGTACCTTGACACTCTTTAAACATAAGCAAAAACTTATCTTCTCTTGTCTGGACATAGTGTAACATGCAGGGGGCAAATAAGTGCGCCTACCAACCTCCCTTGGTGCCAAGTCTTCTCGGATCTTCATTTCAACCAAATCCAAACGAGCATTTACTCCATCTTTTGTCTTTCCCTGAATGTTGAGTAGTGTACCAATCAAGCTATCACACACATTCTTCTCTACATGCATGACATCTATGCAATGCCTAACTTCTAACTTCGACCAATATGGAAGGTCAAAGAATATTGATTTTTTCTTCCAAGGGCTCGATGCAGATGACTTCTTGGACGTTTTACCAAATACATGATGTACTTTATTAACTTTTTCATGAATTTCAATGCCAGTTAATGGAGTTGGTGCTTTGTCATTCTCTTGATGTCCATTGAATGCTTTCTTTAACCTTCGATAAGGATGATTAGCTTGTAAAAACCTTCGATGGCGCAGATACACGGTCTTCCTTCCATTTTTCAATTGATGAGATGCAGTGTTTTCTTCACATATAGGACATGCTTTATGACCCTTGACACTGTACCCTGACAAATTACCATAAGCTGGAAAGTCATTAATGGTGCAAAATAACATTGCATGCATCATGAAAGTTTCAGAAGCAACAGCATCAAATACTTCAACACCATCAACCCACAACACCTTCAAGTCTTCAACTAGAGGATTGAGATATACATCTATGTCATTTCCAGGCTGCTTTGGACCAGATATCATCATAGACAACATCATGTATTTTCTCTTCATGTAGAGTCCAGGAGATAAGTTGTAAATGAATAATATAACAGGCCAACAACTGTGATTTGTACTTAAATTACCAAATGGATTCATTCCATCGGTAGCTAAGCCAAAACGAATATTTCTACATTCTTCACCGAACTTGGGAAATTCCTGATCAATATTTTTCCATTGCATTGAATCAGCTGGATGACGAAGGAGTCCGTCACATCTTCTCTCAGTTGCATGCCATCTAAGGTTTTTAGCGTCTTTAGGATTTGCAAACAAACGCTTAAGTCTAGGCACGATTGGAAGGTACCAGACTACTTTCAAAGCAGATCCTTCCTTCTCTATTTGACCATTATCTTCACTGTTTCTTTTCTGCTTGTACCGTGATGACCCACACTTTGGACATTTTTTCAAATCTTCAAATTCTTTTCTGTATAATATGCAATCATTAGGACATGCGTGTATCCTTTTATACTCCATACCCATCGGACAAAGAATTTTCTTGGCATCATAGTTTCGAGTGGGTAGAGTATTTCCTTCGGGAAGAATTTCATTCAAGAGCACGAGCAATTCTGTGAAGCTTTTATCTGTCCAACCATTGGTCGCTTTCAAATTCATAAGTCTTAAAACCGCTGATAATCGCGTGAACTTAGTTGAACCAACATACAGCGGAGTTTCCGCATCAGCAGACATCGTCTCATACACATGCGCTTGTGCAAAAGCTTCTGCGCCAACATCCCGTATCATATCCTCTATATTGTCTTCTTCTACTCGCTCTTCACATCGCTCTTCACATCGCTCTTCCCGTCGCTCTTCTCGTCGCTCTTTCATGGAGGAATTGGCAAGATATTCAGATCGAGAAACAGTTGGAATGTGTATTAATTCGCCGTGCCATGTCCATATTGTATAACTTTTAAGGAAACCATCACAAATAAGATGTTCCCTAACTTGAGTTGCATTCAATTTTCTTCCATTCAAACAGTTGACACACGGACATCTGAACTTCACCTCATCATCACTTCTCCCCTCATAACGTTGCGCAAATTTTATAAATTCTTCTACTCCATTCTCATACTCAGCGCTAATACGTGGTAAATTAATCCAATCTCGATCCATACTGAAATTGCGTGAACAATTTCAGTAATCTTTGAATCAATGCTCACGTCGTAATCAAGGTGTGACCCTATCCCATTTAAGAAGATTCACTTTCCTTATTTTATTGGTACATATTACTTTTAAAATACATATCTTAAATTTCACGAAATTTTGCCAGCATTTCGCATTGGCCTTCAGGATACACGAAATGAAAGTGATTATAAACCACAATCAAATATGCACCCGAAGATCAATACAAAACACAATTGACAAATATTCATGAATTTTAAGATATGTATTTTAAATATATATGCACTAATAAATTACTAGAAAGTGATTAATCTTCTTAAACTGTCCAATCGGACAATTCAAGATTCAATACATTTAAATTATTAGTATTGTATCCCCTTATATCTAATTTTAAAAAAATGTAATTTTTTCAAAATGAAAACTCGGGGACAATACATAATTTACGTATTGAATCTCAAACGGGAAACTAAGGCTAACTCACATATAAGAAAAACAAACAACATGTTTTAACAAATAATTAATAAAATATATAAAGCAAACAACAGATTGGCATCGTAGGAACATATTAGAATTAGGAACCTGGGAGCGCGTAAAAAGAGCAGATGACACTGGAAGATGATGCAATTCAACGCGTTCGAAAGCTACAAGAGATAACAAAAAACACAAGAGAAAGTCATAAATAACAAATAAAAGCAAAAACAACAATTTCCTTAACATCATATATTACCTATTTAATTATAGTGTTTTTACAATTCTCTTAAATTAAATTCAGACTTAATGCTCTACGCCTGAAGACACAATGCTCTTAAATTGAGACTCAATCCTTTCACAAAATTAATCAAAACACTCCAAACAATTTCTATCTCAATCCAAATTAACACTCACAATAACTAAAATTTAAAATTAACATACACAAAAACAGAAAATCAAACAAAAACGCGTTGAAAATTTACCTTAAAAAAAACCGCGGCGCGACAATTGCGGCAAAAGAACCAAAATGTTCGCGTGGTGGTGGAGGGACGCCGGAACACTTGCAGAGAGACAGAGAGAGGGACCACTGTCGCAGCAGCGTGGCCGGAGGCGACACGACACGGCGGCAGGGGGCTGGCGTGGATTTCTCGCCGGAAGTCGCGGAGAGAGAACGCGAGACAGCGGCGGCTCGCGTGCTCGCGTGGTGGCGTGGTTTTCTCGACGGGGTGGCAGTGGTGGAGGAGCGAAATGGAGGAGGAGCAGCGCGAGATGGTGGCCGGAATTGCAGAGAGAAATGGAGGAGAGAAATTGCAGAGAGAGCTGCGCGCGCGAGGAAGAAAGGGGCTGCAGTTTTGAGCCCTAATTAAACAATATGGCCTTGGTTCAATTTAGAACCGAGGCATATAACACCTTTTGGCCTCGGGTCCCTACCACCCGAGGCATATAACCACTTTTGGCACCGGTTATTGTTCCAACCGAGGCCTATATGTCAAAACGAGAATGGCATTTTTGAAATTTTGGGCATCCTTTTTGGCTTCGGGCCTTGTTAACCGAGGCCTAACATCGCTTTTGGCTTCGGTTTTTTTACAACCGAGGGCTATAACTGATTTTGGCAGCGGGTTTTAGGGGAACCGAGGCATAAAAGTTGCCTATAATTGCAAAATTGTCACCGCGCCATTATAGGCTTCGGTTCCTGGCCAACCGAGGCCTATAAGGCGAGGTAGAAATCCAATTCTGCACTAGTGATAGTTTTTCACATCTAAAATTCTTTCATTTATATTTGACATTATTCTTTACTATTTTTTTTTCAAATACAAAAAATTATTTTTTTTATGATATTTTACTACTCATAAGTATCATATTATTGGAAAATGATGTGAAACAACTGTTTTTTTTTTCTTTTCAAAATGCACCTTCATGCATTCAATCTAAAGAAAGTGATTTCACTTTCTTTAGAAAGTTCCAATTATTTCAATGTCTTAGATTAGTGTAGGGAATGTAGAAAAGTGAGTAGAGGATCAAAAGTGACTAGTATGATATCAAAATGAAGTTTCGAAAAGAAAGGTTAAACATTCCAAATCTGTATAACTATAGATAAAATTATATTATATAAATTCTGTATTTTAAGATAATATCACACATCATTGTAACAAATTTGATTGTACCTATTAGAGCTGTCAAAATGGGTTGGAATCCGCGAGCCAACTAGGTTCACCACGGGTTCGGGTTGGGTTGGTTAAATTTTTTTTATAAATTTCAATACGGGTTGATTTTTGACCCGACTTATTTAGGACCCGGCTCATCCGGGTTGAACCCATGGTGAGCCGGGTTGGCTCACCAACCCGCAGATAAAAGGGTCACACAAGTGTTTTATTTATTTTTATTAAGTTGGACTTTACATTTGGGTCATGTTAGGTTGTTTTTTTTATCTAACACATAAATAATTTGTATTTTTTTTATTTTGGTTTGTATTTTGATTGTATTAAATTTTATTTAGATTTTAATTAGAATTACAATTTAATTTTGACTGGAAAAAAATAAAAATAAAATAATATTTTTTTTTAATTAAGTGAACCCGTGAGCCAACCCGTTTAACCCGTCAACCCGTTTAACCCGTCAACCCGTGGTGGACCGGGCCGAATTCAAATTTTGTTGGCTCGCTAAAAAGTGAGGCGGGTTGGGTTGACTCACTAAATCATTAATCCGTGATGGATCGAATCGGGTCAGGTCGGGTTACCCATTTTGACAGCTCTAGTACCTATTATATATGTTGTCTATTATAATTTTTTCATAAGTATTTGAAATAATTAATTATCAAAATGTAAAAGAAGGTGTTGAAAATCATGTATACATATGTTAAAACTTTACTTAATAAATCAATTTTGTAACATTAAATTAAGTTTAGAATTCACTAAAGATTAAATATATTCATAAAATTTTATTATCTAATGTGATAAGTGATGATAAAGCATAAAATCTTAAAAGGTTTATTCGGTGTGTTCAATATTCTCACATCGCCTAAAAGTCAAGGTCAAAGACAATTTAAATACATATTTTTTCTTCAACCTTTTAAAATATTTAAAAAAATTGAACTTCAAAGTATATAATAATGATTTATTCAAAGGATATTATCTCTATAACATTAAAAAAATAATAAAAAGAAATATCACTTGATACTAAAGTGAAAAAGATAAAAGAAATCAATAATTTTTTGAAATGATTTATATGAATAAATATATAAGTAACTTTATAATTATAGAACTATTTAATTTTAATTATTTAATTTGTTGATTTTTTATAGCACGTTTTCACCCTTTCTTTCCATTTTTCTTCTTTACATTCCCACGTGGATAAGAGTTTGATTAACAAGGTTAATATAATATGTCATTGTTATGGAGGAGGAATAATGCTTCCATGGTGTATACGATGATAATAAGTCCTCAATAGTTTAAATGTGATGTGACACGAAGTGGTCAATGAATATTTTTGAATCATCTAGGTTAATATTTTTAGTTGTTTTTCAATTATCATCTTTTCTAAACTTATTTATTTATTATGTTTTGAAATTAAAAATAATATTAATTGTTTTTGTTAAAGATATTATTTAAAGTTTTATTAATTTATAAACATATTTGTTATTATGTAAAGATAAATAGAGAATAAAAACCTCATATTTTTTATTGGATAAACAATTAATGGACTTTAATTTTTACATAAAAAATAAAAAAAACAGTCAAAAAGAAACAGGGAAAGTATTAAATAAATAAAAAATTCCTACAAAATCTACTTAATAGCAACTTCCTTTCTGATCACTCTCACAACTTTTTTCTTCTTTTTTTTTTCTGTCATAATCTAGAATATCATGCATTAGAAGAAGTAGGCTAACGTCCCACGTTTAAATAGTAACATAATTAAATAAAACATCACACAAATTATTATAAAGGGTAACATAGAGTATAAATATCACTCCTTACCATAAATCCCAGGTACTTGGAGAAAAGTCTAAAACACACCACGATGCTATTGACTAAACAAGGTAAAATTTGAACAGTACTTAAAATACAAGATAGTACATTGGCCTCGGCCTTATAAAGAACACCCGAAGCAGGGAATCCAACCCAAGAATAACTACGCATCGAAATCTCCATCACCTTGACGATCACGAGGAGTTCCCTGCTCACATCAATAAATTGATGATCATCGTAAAGGGAGAAAACCACACATAGAACATACAAACAAGCATAAAGGGTAAGCCAGAGTAAAAAAGGTTTTTAGCATGCAATTGAACATACAATTTAAAAGTCAAGCATACATACATCCACCAAGCATATAATGATCGATAAGCAATACACTAAGACTCAAGACACGGTTATCCTGATACATATAATCAGTCAGATTCACTGGATACTTGCACTTGTGGTGACCTCTACTACTCTGTAGAGCCAATTGCCAATGAGTTTTACCCTACCACTCACAAGGTTAGCCTTCAAACATCTAAGGCCATTATCCTGCCAAAGACTATGGCCTTCTGCTACTCTCACCACTCGAGTCAGTACGCTCTACATGAGACTAACTAACTCTTTAGAGTGTCAGGATGCAATCCTTACTTGAATCCTTACTAAATTATATAATGAGGCACCACCACGAACCTTCGTGGAATTACGTCCTAATCATGAGGCACCACCATGAGCTCCCACTAACAAGGGTCATGGAATTATGTTCTGACCATGAGGCACCACCACGCAACAATTGCGGAATTATGTCCTAACCAATGAGGCACCACCATGAGATCTCAGCTAGAGATTCATGGAATTACGTCCTGACCATGAGGCATCACTACAAAACCTTCATGGAATTACGTCCTGACCATACTAAAGTCATGTCTCACCAACCAACATAATATTATCTTGCATACCAATCTCATGCCAATATATATAACCAACCATCACATCATGTTTCATATGTATAATCATACCAAGCCCATCCATTCTAAACCACACAAATAGATCATGCATATAGACTCACATGTTTCATACTTTAATTAGGGGAAATCCACTCAATCATACACTCAACCCTCAAAAACAAGGAAGAAAATAGCATTAAAACACGCACATGTCTCACTCAAGCCTGACCCTCGCTCATGCAAAAGAGACCTTTTGCTCAAACTACAAGCTCTCGCTTAGGCGAGATTGTCATCAGAAAACACTGAAAGTTTCGCGAGCTCTCACTTTGGCGAGCTCCCCTCGTCTAAGCGAGACTACGCTTCGCCCAAAAGAGAGACTCCCTCGACCAAACTACTTCTAAAGCGAAACACATTAGGTTCCCACGAGTTCTCGCTTAGGTGAGCCCCTCTTGCCTGAGCGAGATGATTCGTCGCTCAAACGAAAGCCCTCAGCCTGAGCAAGAGCTCGAGCAACAACCTGAACTAGCTTCTACTATTCTCGCCTAAGCGAGACAAGCCTGCTTGGGCGAGAATATCAGTTCTGGCCACTGTTTCATGCATACAAACCAGATTCAAACCAAAAACATATACCGTGCATTTTTCACACCATCAGCAACACCATACAAATACCTAGGAACACAGAACAACCCAACAACAGGAAAAATAACATAAAAGATGAAACCCTAGCTTCCCTTATCTAAAAAATGCTAGCCAAGGACTTTGACACCTAAGTCAACGAACCCAACAACTCTTGGAGCAAACTCAAGAGCTAAGAACAGTGGCACATAATGAAAACGGGGTTACTACGGTGAACCCTAACAGGAACCACGAAAACAAGTTGGAGAAGAAAGAGTATGAGCTGCAGAACAACTTATGTGGAGCAAAAAATGAGGTTGAGCTAACTTGAATATGAATGAGCTTCAAACCCTAGCAAAGCACTGTTTGTGGGAAAAGGAGAGGGGTAAGGTGGCTGCTTTTGGTAAAGAGAGCATAATGAAAAGTCAAGAGGCTGAAAGGGAACCTTTAAGGGAGCACCCTATGGGTTGGCCCTTAGACCCAAGAGATGGGGCTAGGCCTTAAAACATTAGGGCTGAAAAAGTGGGTCTTACAAGTAGAAATAAATTATAGAATAAGGTAGATGTTTGATGAAAAAAGAAAAGAAAAAATTATAAACGTTTGTTGATAGTATAAAATATTTTCTTAAAAGAGGATGAAAACAACTTTCATATATAAATGCACCTTCATGCATTCAATATTTGTGTTAGTTTAGATTTGACTTTTTACCAAGTTCCAATTATTTCAATTCTTAGACAGTACAGGGAAAGGAGAAAAGTGCGGAGAGGATCAAAAGTGATTAGTATGATATCAAATGAAGTTCCAATTACATATAAAGGTTAAACATTCCAAATCTCTTATAAATATAGATAAAATTATATTATATTATATAAATTTTGTATTTTAAGATAATATCAAATATCATAGAAACAAATGTTATTATACCTATTATGTTGTCTCTTATAATAATTTGTTATTCTTACGAATATAAAATATTGAATCATCAACGTAAAAGAAGGTGCAGAAAATCAAATTAATAAAAAAAAATATTACTAAATTATATTATATGATATTATATATATATATATATATATATATATATATATATATATAAAAGTCAAAATTTTACTTAATAAATCAATTTTATAACATTAAATTAAGTTTAGGATAAGACAAAATATATTTATAAAAGTTTATTATCTAATAGGACCAAGTGATGATAAAGAGTAAAACTTTTAATGGAAAACCACGGCTAACAAATGTAAGTATGTAATTATATGTTCATCAATAAGGTGGGTACAAATATCACAATACTTAAACAAGATATTTGTTATTTATTAATAAATAATAGTCCATTTTAATTAATTTTTTTAAAAAATTATTAGTAAAAAAATATTAATTATAATTGTAATAACCAACTTAACCAAGATTTGATATTAATCAAATCATTACATAAACTATATAAAGTGACATAAAACATTATATATATATATATATATATATATATATATATATATATATATATATATATCAACTATTTCCTCAAAAGCACAATACTTTTTTGTGTGTCATTATTACATACATCATCCTCTGCTCACATGTATCATGTGATCATTGCACGAAAAAAATCGCAATTAAGAGAAATAAAGGGTAAGCTATTGAAATTTAACAATTCATATTCTTAAGCAAACCAAATACAATCATTCAAATATTTATAATCATAAATATATTCTAGACTCAAACTATGTATTGAGTTAGATGCTCATTAAGTATTGCACCTGTCATGTGATCTCATAGTTGATTATAGCATTATTATGACATTCACTACACCTCGCCTAACTCATCATGACAGGGTTAGTTCTTATCAATCCTCTAGGCCACTCAACAGATTTACTACATAAATGACACTAGCTCTACATTAACCTCAACCTCAATTCATACTATATAACAATCCATTTCCTCAAAATTGTGATTTCTCACCCTGCCACCACACAATTCACTCGACTTTGAGACATGTTATTCCTTCAAACTCAGACTCAATCAGAGAATTGTCCCCTCACTCAACGAGACACTATGGAGTATACACGTCCAACAAAGCCTTGCCTCACCCAACGATTCAGACCCTAGAGTTAAATTCCTTTAATTTCGCCCAAGGCCATATTCACTCAATGACCAAGTCTCCCCTACCTCTTTGGAATCATTCAAAATCATTTTTGCCTAGTGAATCCAACCCTTGCCCAAAGACCCCAAACCACCTTGACTTATGGAATTTTTCAAAAGGATTTCGCCCAACAACTATTTTCCTTGACATTTGACCAAGTCATTACCAATTTAGAAACCAATTATAATTTTTTATTTTATAAATTGGTATCTAAATTGATCATTATAATGACTAAACTTTTGATCACTAAATTTGATTGGTAATGAATTTTTTTTTTGGTGGTAATAAGTAATAATAATTAATTACCTTTCATTTATATTTGATTTTTCTGATTTATTTTTTTAGAATTATACATTTTATGAATTATGAGACTTAAGACTCGTTATTATTATGACTTACTTTTATTATTTATATTATTTTTAATGACAATTGATTTTTGAATGGAAAGGAACCCAACTAGTAAGAGTATCCATTTAGGGAAATTAAAATCAAAGGTCAAGGATTACTAACTTTTGTATATTCCAATGATGTGTAGCTTTGTATAGATTCTTTGTGCTCATAAGTTATGGTCTGTGTTTTTGTTATTGTAAGTAGAAAATTGTATTCATTTTGAAATTTGTAGTATGCCTTGCGCCAAATGCAAAATAACAGCATGTGTAAATATTGATTTTCTCTCACCTTCACAAAGGAAGGTGAGATTGTTGTAGAGAGTAGATAAACAAGGGAGAGAAAATAAGGAAGAGAAATGAGAAAGAAAAAGTAACTATTGTCTTATTAACATTAATTAAGGAATTAAAATTTAATAGTGTCTTTTTATAATATTTTAATGTCTGTTTTATTCTTTCTAATATTTTTTTACTCGATGTTGTTAGAACAAGGATCAACCGGAACAAATGATATCATGGAAGAAAAAAAAGATAAAAGAAGTTACTATAAAAATAGATGTAAGAGAAAAAATGTAAAAGAAAAAACCTTAATTTATAATATACTTTATTTTACCTCTCCCCTCACCAGCCTTTCATTTAATATTCTAATTTGAAACTATTATTTGTTGAAGATGCATTATACCAACCAAAGTCTCCAATAAGTTAAAAAAACAAAAGGGCTTTTTGAGTGGGATGAAATTAAATAATTGTAATATATCTTCTGATAAAAAAAAACCCATAAAACATATTCGTGGAAAATGTATTTATAAAAATTTAGTAGACATATTACTATTATGAATAGGAAATCGTAAACAATAATTAATAAATGTCATTGTTGAAGATGAATCTAAAAACAAATATTAATATTATCATTAATTTTTATTAAGAAAATTACTAATAAACTTTTAGTAATTATGAATAGGACAAATTACTTTTAGTAATGTTTTTTTTATGATCATATTTTTTAACCAACCATAATCAATTTCAAATTTTATTCAAAGAGTTTAAACATACTATTACTCAAACTAAGAATAATTTCCCTTTTTCCATTGAGGAGACTTCATTCAATACCTTATTAATTTATTTTCACTCAAACTAACAACTTGTTAGTATATATTGTTTATTGTACTACAATCATAAAATATTTGAATATTGATGAAAAGTAGACCTTAATATCCATTAAACAAAATGATTATAAGTTAAGGTTTCTTCAATATGAATATAAACTCCTTCAGAACTTGCTTGTATAAATAATTACCTCTTTAACATGTCTTCTAACTTTGTTCAAGAGAAAGGGACCAAGAGAGAGATTAATAGAAGGTGAATGTATCTGGAATACACTTCATTTAGCATGCAAGTTTAATAATGGAGAATGTAGATTTTCTGATAATTTTGCTTTTTTTTGCATGCTACAGCAAATCTTGTTCGTGAAGTAGCTCTGTTCCCCCCTTACTAACTATTATAGATATAACATTTTATGCAGAGTCAATTTCTGAACCATCACACACTGTATTATTAAATAACTGATTTTTTTTTTTTTTTTTATTTCTCAGTAGCATTCATTTCAAACTAGATTTGCAGACTTCTGGAACAGCAACTCCTCTGTAAGCCTTGCAAACATAATGTGCAAAATTTGCATAGTCCTGAACTCACACAAACAGCAATCTTGATTAGTATATTCTCAATAATCTAAAGATAATTTGACAATTAAATTTTGACAACTTTTTTTATATTTTGAAGTGACATTTTTTAACTAATTTTGAAATATAAAAAATCAGAAAATAAAATAATAGAAAGTCACTTAAAAAAATGTCACTTCAGCGCGTAAGAAAAAGTTATTAAAATTTAGTCGTTAAAAAATTATTTTTCATAATCTACACATCATAAGTGTGTGTCAATTAGAAAGTATGAGACAAAAAAAAGTACTAACTTTTCCAATTGGTTGATTGTTCACCACCACCCATGGTACAAATGAAGGAGATGGGGAAAGATGTGCAATTTGATCAATATATGTTTTTCCAAGCTGCATAAAAATTCAAATTTCACAATGTAACACCAGAACAAGTTATTAAGTAGTTCAGAACCATTAAGGTTTTAGCTAATAGAAAAGTAATAGAAGAAACCTGTGTTCCATTTCCCATGTTGAAGCAAATCAGAAGAAGTTCCGTAGGCAAACCCAATGGGTCTAAACAGTATTCCTTCCATTTGTTAATGGTTCCCTTAATTGCCAGAAACTCAAAGCAGTTGATCAATCCATATTGTATGTCCTGCATTACAGTATTATTGAAGATATCTCAGATCCATTAGAATTATTGAAATCATTATAAGTTACTACCATAGAGGTCTGGTTTCTCTGTGTCCCTGTTAACTATGGAGGGAAATTAATAGTATACTTACCACTTTATGCCAAAGATTAAGGGCACATGATTCCAATGAATTTAGCTCACATTCATCTGGCCCATTCTGCCATGCAGTGTATAAGTATGAGTCACTGATAAAGAAATATGAGAGGGATTTTGATTCAACATTTTGTTTTTATTTTACAAGTTTGATCTTTTAGGCTTAAGTTAGTCCCAACTCAAATTCTTAAAATTTCATGACATAAGAGTATTTTAATCATTATACTTGTTTTAAATCACAAATTTTACTTTCTTTTCTTTCTGCTAAAGTTAACTTAACTATAATAAAGTATTAAAATCTCCCTCTCTTTATCTCGTTTCCTGCAATCATACACTGTGTAAGTATTCTCTGCAGTTAGTGCATGGATTGCAGATTCTGACATATCAGAAATACTGCAACAGTAAAGTTTATTGACTGCATAATTGAGTGAGAAAAAATTACAAGACATTGGTAAAGTTAAATTCCTCTTCCCATATATAAGTGAAAACATCATGAAAAAGGCAACATTAACAGATCAGAAAAACTAAACTAAATTAAAACAACCGAAATATAGCAGAGACAACCATAACTCCTAGTCCTAGCATTTATGTAAGAATACTTTACTTTATATTTCCATAGATGCTTAAATGCATGTACCTTTGCTTTCTTCTCATCATAAGTTGAAACAAAAATACACTGATTTTTTTCTCAAATTTCTGAGACTTAAGCCTGTGATATTTCATTGCAGCAAAGCAAAGATAAAACTAAACCTGACATGATATGGAACTGTTGGTTTTATTGATGTAAGCTTTGGCCCAAGGAACAAGCCGAAGATTCATAATGCTGATGAGATTGCTGTCAAACACATTCTTCAGATCCCGAATAATGAATTGTGCACAAGATTGGCAAAGGCTATCATAATACACAGACACATTCACTGTCTGATGAGCCAATGGTGGATTAATGTTAGCACCATTAACAACACTAAGTGAGCCAGAAGAATTAGATGCACCCTCAGACTCATACATGGAAAGGAAAAGGATTAGCATCAATGCATTGGTGATAACTAGTTTTGAAAGAAACATTTTGTTTATACTTGTAGAAAGACTTTCCAGTGTGACTCTGGTGTATGTGAATTGTGAATGAAGAAAGATTTGGAACTGAGTCTCTGATATATAAGTATAAGTGTAAGTGTATAAGAAAAAGAAAAAGAAAAGAGAAATAGAGGAGAGAGAATTGGTATTTCAGTTTGGAGAACTTCAAATTCTACTTTCCATTTTGGTTTGGAAAATGTAGCAGAAAAGCCTTTATCTATGGTTTTGTTTACAAGTAAAAACTAGAGGGCATGAAGCCCATAAGTACAATAAAACAATGGACCATAACAGTAGAAGCTAAAACCTTTAGTTTTGTATTGTTGTGTTAACTTTGCTTAGGTCCTCAAAAATACAAGTTTCAAGCTTCATGCTATATCATAGGCATTCTTCTTTGTTTGTTTATTTTTCCTTCTCCCTTCTCTCTGTCTCATATCACCAACCACAAAAAGTTTAGATATTCCTTTTGTCTTTTACACTTCCTACTTTCTAGCTTCTTTTTTCTTTTTGCTCTAGTTTTCTTGGTATCCTATCTAAGTTTTAGATTTCCTTCTTTTATTTCTGTCTCTTTTGAACCCCAATTGTGAATCATATCAGTGATATTTTTATCTTATATATATATATATATATATATATATATATATATATATATATATATATATACATATATTTGTATGTATGTGTGTGTTACTAAATTGAAAGGGCTAGTTCCAAATTAAACTTTAGACTAGGCAAGTCCTGCAAAATTTCATTCTGTTTTTGTTCTCACAGTATCTATTTAAAAAGTCTGGCTTTGGTATAGGATTTAGTAGCATTCACCTTCCTTTACGTGAATGGTTTTATAAGTTACTGATAATATCACTATGTCAGTATAATTTTTCAATCAAGAAAGTGGGTTTTAGAACTCGTTATGTTATTTTTGCAAATGAAATTCAGGTAATAGTGCAGCATAAATAGAATTACTTGCAGTATATAAGTTGTGTATGCAAAAGAAAGTAAATAATGATAGTCAAGTACTTGCTAACTTTTAGTTAAATTTTAATTTGATGTCCTTTAATTATATGAGGTTTTAGTTGTAACGTCCCATGACTATAGTGTATAATAATTATTTATAAGAGTCAAGTAATATTGGATAGGTTCCAACTATGTGTCTAAAGGGGCTAATCTAGGCAAGTCCATTTTGTCTCACTTTTTAAATTAAGTAGAGAGGGATCTTTTAGGTTAATAAAGTGGGTAAGACAGAGTTCTTAGAAGAGAGAAAGAAGAGAAAAATTATTAGCATATTCATTTAGCTTCTCAGTAAAATTATGATTTCTTCTTCATTCATCATTTGTTGGGCTTAAATTTTGACAATAGGTTCACAACATAAAATTCTTCATTTAAACTATTGGGATTGTCATTTGGAGGGTTTTGATTAGAGAAATCACTCTCAAACTCTTGCTTTACTTTAGCTTTCTCTTTCTTTGTTGAGAACATTATTGTATTGATATATTAGATAGTTGCAGACATTTGTTTGTGTTTTTTATTTGACTCTCTTGCATCAATTTTTTTTTATCTTAGTGGATCTTGATTTATTGACTTATGCTGCTGGATTTTTACTTCATTTGTATTCTCTTTTGTGATTATTATTATTATTTTCTATTATTATTGTTCCTCGTAGAATTTTTAGCAAGCTTGGAGGAATTATTTATGCATATATTGGTGTTTTTGTTGTTGTTATTATTTTCCCCATCAAGTAATATAAACATAAAATCAATAGGTTATTCACATAAGTGGGTACATCTTATCCCAAAGGATAAGTTACACTACCAAATTAAAATAAAATTAACCATTTTTATACAAATCATAAATTTTAAAGAACATATAAACGTGAACTTAATATATGAAAATATCTCGATATAATGTTAGTCAAATGGTGAAATATAATCCAAGTTACTGGTAGTTTTCCTAAACTTCTAATTCATTTCAGAAAAACTTTAGACATTCTTAAGATTTATGATTCCTACACATTAACATACATAAATCATAATAAGATAAATCATGATCTATGAGAGATTCAATGAGAATAGATGAAATATGTTATTTGACATAAACCAAATCCTTTCTATTAACTAACGTCTATCAAATTGGTTACAGTAAATCTTATTTTATTCTATTATGACTTCTCATAATAATTAATAGGTCCTTATATCTTATTAAATCACATTTAGACTCATCTATTTTACATGAGTTACATAATTAAATTAATTTATCAATTAATTCTAACATGGTGGTCATTCAAAGGATCCTGCACCTGCAACTAGAGTTGTCAAAATGAGTTGGAAACCTCGAGCCAACCTGGCCTACCACAGGTTCGAGTCGGGTTGGGTTGAATTTTATTTATAAATTTCAGTACGGGTTAATTTTTGACCCGGTCCACCTAGAACTCGGGTTGAACATGTGGTGAGATGGATTGACTCACCAACCTATAAATAAAGGGTCTACAAATAAAGGGTCACACAAGTGTTTTTTTATTATATTGTGCTTTGTATTTAGGTTGGGGTTAGGTTGCTCTTTTTAGCCAACACATTGGTAATTTGTATTTTTGTGATTTTGGTTTGTATTTGGAGTTTAACATCCTTTTGGATTGTATTTAGATTTTATTGAAATTTATTTAGATTTTAATCATAATTATAATTTAACTTCTTTTAGACCAAAGAAAAAAATGTTTTTTTTTTAATTAAGTGAGTTAGTGAACCAACTCGTTTAACCCACCAACCCGATGGGTCAGACTAGGTTCGAATGTTTTTTGGTTCACTAATAAGTGACCTGGGTTGGGTTGGCTCACTAAATGACAAACTCGAGGTGGATCGAGCTGGACCAGGTCAAGTTACCCGTTTTGACAACTCTACCTGCAACATCTTGTGCTTAAGTGTTAAATGATGATTATAAACACAACATCAACAAAAGCAAAAGCATGAAGGATTGGTTAATATTTTTTATATTCAATATGAAGTTAAAATTTACAATTAGTAATAGTAAACGTAAGTCAACAAATTAACCATGCATTTATATATAGTTATGCAATCAAACATGCACTTGTAAAATAATTTCAACTTAATTTTCTTGAATCTAACATTTTTCAATACATCACCAAAATTTAAAAAGTCCAAACCTATTTTAAGAATTTGTTTTTTCTCATTTTAGACAAAAATAAATCATTCATCCCAAAAATTATAAATCATAATTATAAATAAAATCTAAATAACCTCAAATTTGGTCTATCTTCCTCAAAGCTTCAAAAGAAAAAGATAACTTGTGTTTTGGGTTGAAATGTTAAGCTAAGACTAAGGTAGGATTTTTATTATTTTTTTATGTTTGAGTTGGTGAGTCAATTGGCTCAACGGGTTCAACCCAATTGAGTCGAGTTTTTAGTACGTTGGGTAATTTTTGACTCGTATTGAAATTTACAATTTTTTTAACCTATCCCAACTTGAACCTGTGATGGATCAAATTGACTAAAGGGTTTTAATCTATTTTGACAACTCTAAGTGTTAACGACAAAATCTAATCTGTTATTTGAAATTTAGTGAAACATAGACATCTCTTTTTATTAATATATCAACAAATCAATACACACTAAACTTCAACTAGGTTAATCCAACGTATTTCATTAACAACTCAATTTCAAATAATAATGAAAACATTCAAAATAAACACTTAGATTTATTAATTTAAATTAGAACAATCACTACAAGAAAAACCTAACATAATGACCAAATTTAGTGATCAAAATTAATGTCACTATAGTGACCAATTTAAATACTAATATGTAAACTAAGAATTATTGTTAACTAAACTAGTTTCAAAAAATTATAATTCGTCTCTAAATTGGTAACTAAAATAGTTTATATTATTAATTGGTTTCTAAATTGGTCATTAACATTAGCTACTTAGGTTTTGACAACCAAATGAATTGGTAACTAAATTAGTCTCTAATGTTGGTATCGCGTAGCGGAATGACTAAACAATGGTCAAAAATCAAGACGGGGGGTGAATTGGATTTTTAAAAAACTTGACAGGTTTTAAAATTTTTCTCAAAATTTAATTAATTAACTTAAAATAATAGTTACTTTAAATGCAAGTGCAGATAAATAAGGAGTTTAAGGGAAGAAGATGCACACTGATATTTATACTGGTTCGGATCAAAAGACCCTACGTCCAGTTGTTAATCTCTTAAACAAGGAGATTAACTCAATCACTATAATAATCAAATTACAACAGATTATATAAGAGTAAAGATTAGAAAACACCTCTCTTGAACAACCACAAGAGATGAACAAAACTCCCCCTGAATCTTCTAAGAACTCACTTAGAAAAAGTTATCACTCACTCACACTAGGTTTTTCAAAGCTTTCTTTAAGAATCTCACAGAGCAACACTTTGCAGTCACAGCCAAAAAACTCTGAATCTTAAAAAGGTATTTTTGAAGTTGAACTGCAGTTCCTTAAATAGAGTTTTTGAAAATTAGGTTAAAAATTAAATCGTTATGTTCCAACTGCCAAGGATAATCGATTATCCTTATAATCGATTATTCCAGTAGGTTTTTGAAAATTAGGTTAAAAACTGAATCGTTAAGTTCCAACTGCCAAGGATAATCGATTATCACTAAGGATAATCGATTATTCCAGTAGGTTTCCTGAAAAGCAAATTTTGAACAGGATAATCGATTATTTCAGGAGATAATCGATTATTCCAGTAGGTTTTTGAAAAATACAAGTTCTGTACAGATAATCGATTATCAATAGTGATAATCGATTATCACTGTAGTTTTTCTAAAAATAAGAAACCTTCTAGAGAGACGAATGCAATGTTGATGATTCTAAGTTTAATTAAACTATTCTACAATACACTTATTTTATTTTACAAGATAACATTTGCATAATTAAACACTTTGTCTTCATTAGTGCTTGATCATCATTCAAAATCACTAGACTTCCTTCTTTTTGCCAACAATCTCCCCTTTTTGATGATGATCAAAAATATGTTTAAGGACTTGTTGCTACCTGCAATTTAGAGACTTGCAAAGAGAATGGTTAAAATAAAATAATGTGTCTTTATCATTTAAACTTATTCTCCCCCTTTTTGATCATAGGAGAAAAGGGTAGAGCTCCCCCTAAATGAAATAATGCTTGAGGGCACACAACAGGAGATAAAATACTTAATCATTCATTGATTCATAAATTAAAAGAGACTACAGGCAGTGGTAAAACATATGTAAGAAATCCTCCCCCTAAAATTCTGCACTCATGTCATCATCATGAGTGAATTCCTCATCAAACCTATGTTCTAAATGGGAAATTCTAGTATCAATCCCCCCTAATTAGCCCGACAACTTCTTCATGACGAGAGTTAGACAAAAGAAATAATTCTTCTAGTCTTTTGTTCATGTTGGCTATGTTGTCTTCTATAGAGAAAGATGAGCCATCACCACTTGAAGAGCCAACATTTTGTGTAGCAGGAGGTATGGATCAGTAGGAGGAAGTTCTTCATCTTCAGCATCATAGTTGGGCATATCATCTCTATGGACATAGGTATCACCAAGAGGAACAAGCTTTAGCTGTTTGAGAGAACTTTCAGCAATTTCATTTGCACGTAGGGTACTTTGACAAAGCTCCCCGGTGGTGTCAACTCCCTTATATTCGCAAATCCTGGAAATTAAGAGGGAATATGGGAGAGGACATTGTGAATACCTCTTTGCTTTGAGCATAGTGTCAAGGATTAAACTAGACCATTTTATCGGAACACGATTGAGAATCCCATACATTATGAGAAGGTCAGCCTCTGAGCACTGAGCATGATTGGTTCCTCTAAGACACAAAATCCAGACAATTAAGTAATGGATGAGTCTTTCATCCATTTTTAGTCCTCCAGCCAATAATTGTCTCCCAACATCCTGTGCTGGATTGCGTAAGAAAGATTGATAGGCCAAGATTCGATTGAAGCCATCAATCCCATTGAGAATTGATTCCGCAGCATCATTGATGGGAAATTTCGCCACATTTTCCCAAATATCATTATCGATGATAATGTCCACTCCTTTCACCTTTGATAAAGCAACTTCATCTCTGATCTTGAGATTGTAGTAGAAAACTCGTACAAGATCAGGATAGTAGTTTCCTTGCATTTCCACAAATGGTTTGATGCCTTGAAAATTAAAGAGAGCAGGAAACTCAAAACCTGCAGCTGTGAATTTTCGAGAAGTGATGTACTTGGGAGAGATGAGTGCTTTGTTTTTCCAAATCTGAACGAATTCATCCCTTCGATCTTCGTCAAAGATCCAACCTTCAATGGATGCGGATCTGATGGAAGGTTGAGTTGGACGTGGAGCAGTTCGTCTACGTGTTGGGATCTTTCTGCGAGATGATTCTGCCATGGCACTGATTGTTAAGAGCAAAAGATGACACTGAAGGAGTCTTTAGGGTTTTTTTTTAAAAGAAAAAAAGGGCAAATGATGAGAGGAGTTCGTTTCTGCGTGAATAGTTGAAATTGGGACTCTTAATTTATAAAGAGTAGGCTCCCAACGGCTAAAATGCGAAAATAAAAGCAAATCTAGCCGTTATAACGGCTATTTTTTCAAAAATTTTTACATAATGTCGTGCAATAATCGATTATCCTGAGTGATAATCGATTATTATTTCATAATATGAATTCCAGAAATTATTGGTATGAGCAAATAATCGATTATTGTAAGTAATAATCGATTATTCCAGAACGATTTTGAGTATTTTGATAAGGGTCATGATAATCGATTATCCTGCTTGATAATCGATTATTCCAGGAATTTAGAACTTATTTTGGGAGAAGATAATCGATTATCATGAGTGATAATCGATTATTGAGCGCTGTTTTACGAAAATATGAAAAGTGAAGGTCATTGCTCTTTCAAGAGACTTCTAATATTCCTAAATCTCTCCTAAGCTCATAAAATCTGTCTTTGGCTAAAGGCTTTGTAAAGATGTCCGCCAATTGATGCTTGGTGTCTACATAGTCTATCACACAATTTCCTTTACTTATGTGATCCCTTAAGAAGTGGTGTCTAATTTCTATGTGTTTTGTCCTAGAATGCATTATGGGATTCTTAGTTAAGTTTATGACACTAGTATTGTCACATTTTAGAGGTATATGATTTAGATAGATACTGTAATCCTCTAATTGTTGCTTCATCCATAGGATTTGGGCATAACAATTTCCAGCAGCAATGTATTCGGCCTCTGTAGTTGACAAAGCCACACAGGCTTGTTTTTTGGAGTGCCAAGAAACTAATGAGCTTCCTAAGAGGTGACAAGTACCACTGGTACTTTTTCTATCTATTTTACAGCCACCATAATCAGCATCAGAGTACCCTATTAAACTAAGTGATGCCCCAGAAGGATACCAAAGTCCAAAAGATATAGTTCTTTTAAGATATTTTAAGATTCTTTTTACTGCTATAAGATGTGATTCCTTAGGACTAGCTTGATATCTAGCACAAACACATACAAATTGCATAATATCAGGTCTACTTGCCGTAAGATATAAAAGAAATCCTATCATACCTCTAAACATGGTTTGATTTACCTCAATATTCGATTCATCTTTATCCAAATAGCAGGAAGTTGCCATAGGAGTACTTGCTGCTTTAGCATTGTCCATTTCAAATTTTTTAAGTATTTCCTTACAATATTTAGATTGAGATATGAATGTCCCTTCATCCATTTGTTTAATTTGCAAACCAAGGAAGAAGTTTAATTCTCCCATCATTGACATTTCAAACTCACCCTGCATTATGCTTGCAAAACCTTCACATAGAGATTTATTAGTTGATCCAAAAATTATATCATCAACATACACTTGAACCAATAAAATGTGTTCACCTACTCTTTTAATAAACAAAGTTGAGTCTATTTTACCTCTTTCAAAATCATTTTCGAGCAAAAATGTGCTTAAGCGTTCATACCAAGATCTAGGTGCTTGTTTTAAACCATAAAGTGCCTTTTTTCAATTTATAAATATGATTTGGAAATTTATAATCCTCAAAACCAGGAGGTTGTTCAACGTACACATCTTCTTTGATAAAATAATTTAGGAAAGCACTTTTGACATCCATTTGATATAATTTAAATTTCATAATAGAGGCATAAGCAAGAAGTAAGCGTATAGCTTCTAACCTTGCAACAGGGGCATATGTTTCATCATAGTCTATACCTTCTTCTTGTCGATATCCCTTTGCTACAAGCCTAGCTTTGTTCTTAGTAATATTTCCATCTTCATCCATCTTATTTCTGAAAACCCATCTTGTCCCAATCACTTGAAGTGATTCATTTCTTGGAATCAACTCCCATACTTTATTTCTTTCAAATTGATTGAGCTCCTCTTGCATTGCAATGCACCATTGATCATCTTGAAGAGCTTCTTGAACATTTTTTGGTTCAATCTGTGAAACAAAAGCAACATTCATACAGAAATTATTCATATTTCTAGTGATTACCCCTTTTGAAATATCACCAATGATGTTGTCTAGAGATAGTCCTCTTGGTGACTTCCAGCATTTTTCAAGATCTTCAGATTGAGAAGGTGGATTCTCATTTAAATACATCTCATCAAGGGCCTCCTGAATATATTCTTCATCACCTGTAATTTGCTTATTTGACTCAAGAGGATTCACCTCAAGGTCTACAACTTCATCAAAGACAACATGCATGGATTCTTCAACATTCAAAGTTCTTCGATTAAAGACTCTATATGCTTTACTAGTAAGAGAATATCCTAGAAATATTGCCTCATCAGCTTTAGAATCAAATTTTCCTAAATTTTCTTTTCCATTATTTAAAACAAAACATGTGCATCCAAAAATTTTAAGATGAGCAATATTTGGCTTTCTACCTTTAAATAATTCATAAGGAGTAATTTTTAAAATAGGCCTAATAAGCATTCTATTTAAAACATAACATGGAGTACTCACAGCATCAGCCCAGAAATATTTAGGAACATTATATTCATTTAGCATTGTTCTAGCTAGTTCCTCTAAGGATCTATTTTTCCTCTCTACAACTACATTCTGTTAAGGTGTCCTAGGTGCAGAGAAATTATGCAAAATTCCATTTTTATCACAAAATTTTTCAAATGACTCATTTTGAAATTCCCCACCATGATCACTTCTTATAATCTTAATTTTCAAATCTTTTTCATTTTGAACTAATTTTGCAAATTTTTTAAATGTTTTAAAGGCTTCACTTTTTAAGGTAAGAAAGAAGGTCCAAGTAAACCTAGAGTAGTCATCCACAATAACAAGAGCATAATAATTTCCTCCATAACTCTTAATCCTAGAGGGACCAAATAAATCCATATGCAAAAACTCTAAAGGCTTTGAAGTAGATAAAATATTTTTTGAATGAAAGGATGATCTTACTTGTTTTCCTTTTTGACAAGCAACACATATTTTATCTTTTTCAAATTTTATTTTTGGTAAACCAATTACTAAATCCTTAGAAATAAACTTATTCAACTGTTTCATGTGAATATGAGCAGCCCTTTTATGCCACAACCAAGGATTTTCTTCTTTTGCAACGAGACATGTTATATCACTAGATGATGCATAATCAAGATAAATTAAATAGATATTTTTGTGTCTCATACCTTTCAGAGCAATTTCCTTAGAATCCTTTTGGTGGATAGTGCAGTAATCACTTTCAAAGATAACTTTGAGACCTTTGTCACATAGTTGACTAATACTAAGGAGATTGTGCTTCAGTCCTTCTACAAGTAGCACATCCTTGATCTCCAAGGTATCCCCTCCACCAACATCTCCAATTCCAATTATTTTCCCTTTGTTGTTATCTCCATATGTAACAAATCCTTGATCCTTTCTTTTGAGATTCTTGATCTTCCTTTTATCACCCGTCATGTGTCTTGAGCATCCACTGTTAAGGTACCACATTGATTTTCTGGCTTTGGAAGTTAACTACAAAATAAGAAAAAATAATTTCTTTAGGTTCCCATTAACTTTATTGGGTCCTTGGGGTTAGAGAGATATAAGAATTATCTAGCAATAGGCATCCAAGTATACTTCCCATTTGGAACATCATAATGTTTAATATTGCATTTATTTGATGTATGCCCCTTTTTCATGCAATAAAAACAAGTAGCTAAACAATTATTTTTATAGTGAGCAGTTCCTTTTTCTACCCACACTCTACGAGTCCTTTTAATTTTATTTTTAGGAACATATTTGTTTCTACTTAGATTCTTCTTCTCAAAAACATGTTTTTCAAAAGATTTATTTTCTAAAGCATCTTTAAGTTGTTTTTCTAAAATCATTAACTCAAACATATAGCTTTTGCAAGATTCACATTCAACTGCCTCAATTTCTCTATTTTCTAAACTTAAGATTTTATTTTTCAAAACATTTTCTTGTTCAAGAGATTTTTCAAGATTGTCTTGTAACTCTTTAAAATCCTTTTTTAATTTTTTGTGAGCAATATCTAGTTTACTGGATTTAGCAAGCAATTCTTGAAAAACATCATAAAGAGAATCATAATCATTTTCATTGTCAGAGGAGCTTACCTCACTATCAGAGTGATCACTATTGGCCATTAAGCAAAAGTTTGCTTCTTCCTCATCGGATCCTTCAGAGTTGGATGAACTTGAGACATTATCTTCCCACGCTATGTATGCCTTTTTCTTATAATATTTCTTGCTTTTCTTTTCATCACTCCTTTTTGAATTTGGGCAGTCTGCTTTTACATGACCAGTTTCTCCACATCCATAGCATTTAAAGTTTGAGGAGCTTCCTTGATTCTTCTTCTTATTACTCTTGAATTGATTTCTTCCTTTGGACTTCATGAACTTTGTGAACTTCTTTATCATGAGACTGAGATTCTCATCATCATCAGAATCTTCTTCCTCTTTTTGCTTCTTGCCTTTGACAACCTCAGTTTTGAATGCAATATTCTTCTTTCTTCCTTGATCTTCTTCATCATTCAGTTTTCCCAGCTCAAGCTCGTGCTCTCTCAGTTTTCCAAACAGAGCCGCCATGGTCATTGTTGCAAGATTTTGTGACTCCGTGATAGCCGTCACCTTTGGCTGCCAAGTCCTATTCAAAGATTTAAGAATTTTTATGTTAAGTTCATCAGTATCAAAGGTTTTACCTAGCCCATTGAGATGGTTGACAATGTAAGTGAACCGCTTCTGCACATCGTATATGGTTTCTCCCTGCTGCATTCGAAACATCTCATATTCTTGTATCAAGGAGGTCTTTCTAGCCCGTTTGACATCGTTAGTTCCTTCATGAGTCACTCGAAGGATTTCCCACATCTCGCGTGTACTGGTGCAGACAGAAATTCTGTAGAACTCATCAAGAGTTAGAGCAGATGATATAATGTTTCTGGCTTTAACATCATATTGAGCTCGCCTATTTTCATCAGCAGTCCATTGAGCAAAAGGCTTTGGTTCCTGCACTTCATTAACAACGTTAACAAGCACAAATGGTCCATTCAAAACAGCATCCCAAATACCCCTATCAACTGATTCTAAAAATATTTGCATTCTGACTTTCCAGAAAGGATAGTTTTCACCCGTGAAAAGTGGAGGTCTATTGATAGACGCACCTTCAGCAAATGTTTGGTTTGACCCTACCATTTTCGAAGAATTTGAATAACTATCAAAGCAAGTTCTGATACCAATTGTTGGTATCGCGCAACGGAATGACTAAACAATGGTCAAAAATCAAGAGGGGGTGAATTGGATTTTAAAAAAACTTGACAGGTTTTAAAATTTTTCTCAAAATTTAATTAATTAACTTAAAATAATAGTTACTTTAAATGCAAGTGCAGATAAATAAGGAGTTTAAGGGAAGAAGATGCATACTGATATTTATACTGGTTCGGATCAAAAGATCCTACGTCCAGTTGTTAATCTCTTAAACAAGGAGATTAACTCAATCACTATAATAATCAAATTACAACAGATTATATAAGAGTAAAGATTAGAAAACACCTTTCTTGAACAACCACAAGAGATGAACAAAACTCCCCCTGAATCTCACAGAGGATAACCAGCTTTCCTAGCAACAGCACAACACTCAATCTTCTAAGAACTCACTTAGAAAAAGTTATCACTCACTCACACTAGATTTTCAAATCTTTCTTTAAGAATCTCACAGAGCAACACTTTGCAGTCACAGCCAAAAAACTCTGAATCTTAAAAAGGTATTTTTGAAGTTGAACTGCAGTTCCTTAAATAGAGTTTTCGAAAATTAGGTTAAAAATTAAATCGTTATGTTCCAACTGCCAAGGATAATCGATTATCACTAAGGATAATCGATTATTCCAGTAGGTTTTTGAAAATTAGGTTAAAAACTGAATCGTTAAGTTCCAACTGCCAAGGATAATCGATTATCACTAAGGATAATCGATTATTCCAGTAAGTTTCCTGAAAAGCAAATTTTGAACAGGATAATCGATTATTTCAGGAGATAATCGATTATTCTAGTAGGTTTTCGAACAATACAAGTTCTGTACAGATAATCGATTATCAATAGTGATAATCGATTATCAATAGTGATAATCGATTATCACTGTATTTTTTCTAAAAATAAGAAACCTTCTAGAGAGACGAATGCAATGTTGCTGATTCTAAGTTTAATTAAACTATTCTACAATACACTTATTTTATTTTACAAGATAACATTTGCATAATTAAACACTTTGTCTTCATTAGTGCTTGATCATTATTCAAAATCACTAGACTTCCTTCTTTTTGTTAACATCTAATTAATTATTTAGAGACCAATCTAGAAACCAATTCCTTTAGAAACCAAAACCTAAGTAGCTAATGTTAGTGACCAATTTAGAGACCAATTCATAATAGAAATTGTTTTAGTTACCAATTTAGAGACCAATTATACTTTTTTGAAACTAATTTAGTTATCAATAATTTGTAGTTTATAAATTAGTATCTAAATTGGTCACTATAATGATTAATTATTTATTATCACTAAATTTGGTCATTATTTAAGTTTTTTCTTGTATTTATTCAACTAAATAATAAAGCTCCAATTCTTTTTGGAACTCTTAAACATCGGAATTAAAAATTGTTGAGTGACATTTGGTTGGGGAGTGCAATTTTTTACCAGATCCCATTTCATTGGCCGGTTTTTTGTAATTATTTTGAATTTTCCACTATATTGATTTCATTGAGCGACAATTCAACATTTAAAATAACTATCAAATATCAATTCAACATTTAAAACAATTGTCTAATATTAATTTCACATTCCTAACAAACATAAAACATTATACTTTATTTAATACATAAACTAATCATCTACGACAAATTCAAATTCAACCAAATTTCACTTTTCAATAACTTTCAAAATTTGTTTAACATTTCACATGTAATCAAAATTCATCAAAAGTTAAAACCCAAATAACCTAATCACAGAAAATTTAAAATATGGTTAAATTATTTCTTTGGTCCCCATGTTCGTAGCAAAATATCAATTTGGTCCCTCAATTTTTTTTATCTCAATTTGGTCCCTATTTTGGGAAATTTGATGCAATCAAGTTCTTTCCGTTAGTGGTGTAGTAACATTGTTAAATGGGGTGTCACGTGTCAATTTCTGGATTTTTTATTTATTTTTTTTATTTTTTTTTTTGAATTTTTTTTTTATTTTTTTATAAAAATATTTGTATAACATTTATATGAAAGTTAATTTTTGTTTCAATTTGGAAGGGGACGAAATTGCACAATTTTTACAAAAATTGGGACTAAATTAATTGAGACAAAAATTAAAATACAGGAACTAAATTGAGAATGAGAAAATGACACCTGGCATAATTGTGACACATGGCACTATCATAGCCACGTGGCATGATATCAGCTTGACACGTGACAAATTTTTAATTTTTTTTTAAAATTTTAAAAAAATAAATAAATAATATAAAAAAATTCGAAAAATAAATAAAAAGTTCAAAAAATCCATAAACAAACACGTGGCACCCCATTTCATTTCCTCAATTTTTAACCTAAAGAACGTAGGTCTATGAGAGCATGAGAAAAGAAGAGTGTCAAGAAAAAGTTATTCAAATTGGAATTTTCCAAACTTAATAATCCAAAACCTTATATTTTAAATTAAAACTCAATTTACTATAAAATTGTTATTTCTCCTTATAAACATCATCATGAATGCAGACTTTAGAAAGAGAATGCAAAATATGGAACTTACTTAGTGATGAGATCATGGACCAAGAAAGACTAATTTATTATTAAGAAGTGGACTTTAGGTTTAAGCCAACCTCACGAAAGTTTGTTAGGTGAGGTTTGAACCTACTTATATACTATGAATCTGCCTAATTTCTAGACGTTGGTGGATGGTCCGATAGCGATCCAAAAGTGGGTGGATAATAAACCCAACAAACAACAAATTTTACTAGTATAGACTCTAAACCATGTATCTGATACCATGTTAAAAAGTGAATTTTAGGCCTAACTCGAACTTACAAAGCCAATTTTTAAGGCCAAGTTTGCACCTTTCTTTTTAAAGCCTAATAGATGCATAATTATAATAAATAAGAATAACGTCATAAGTTTCAAAAAATATCTCAAACTCCCCCCTTAAGTTGGTAAGTGTTTTCCATTCGCAACTTGGATATAATTCTTTCAAAATTATTGTAGTGCAGTCCTTTGGTAGCTTTATATGCAAGTTGTCCTTGAGAAGAAATAAAGTGTGCAAATCATGTCATTGTCAAGCTTTTCTTTAATAAAATGTCTATCTAGTTCAGTATGTTTGGTTTTATCATGTTGGACTGGATTATAGGCCATGCTAATTACATATTTGTTATGACAATATAGCTTCACAAGTCCATCATATTTTATCTTCAAGTCTTCTAGGATAATTTTCAGCCACAATAGCTCACATATCCCTTGAGCCATTGCTCAAAATTCTGCTTCAACAATGGACCTGATTACCACACTTTGTTTTTTACTCTTCCAAGTTACCAAGTTCCCACTAAGTAAAGCGCAATAACTACTAGTCGATTTTCTATCAACAATTGAACTTGCATAATCAGCATCAGTATATGCTTTAAGACTAATATTCTTGTTTCTTATGAACAAAATTCCTCAACTTTACATTTGGATCAACAAGTGTGTTTGATGGTTTGTAGGCCATTTGACTTATTCTAGCAACAAATAAGTAATATACTTATGTTGAGATATAAAAATCCATTTCTTGGAGTGAGCAACTTCAATTCTTAGGAAATCTTTCAATTTCCCAAGGTCTTAATTTCAAATTCTCTGGCCAGACATTGACTCAATCTTTTTTATTCATGTTCATCATTACTAGTCACAATAATATCATACACGTAGACAAACAAAAAGGTTACTCCCCCTAAATCAGAATGTTGAAAACTTACATGCTTTAAAATGTTCCCTATCTACTCAATTGATATGTGTTGCAGTTAGATTTTGAAAGGGGTGAAGATGAGATGAAACGAGGGAGGAAAATGGTTGTGTGAAGGCTCACAAGAATGAAATAAAAAGATGGGGATGATGTTTATATTCTCTCTCCTCTTCCTTTTTGTTTCATACATACATGATAGAGATAAATTATAAATATTTTTTAAGTGTAAAGTATATGTATCATTACAAGAAAATACTCATATAATGACCAATTTTAGTGACAAAATAATCAGCCACTATAGTGACCAATTTAAATATCAATTTATAACCTAAAAATTATTGGTAACTAAAATAGTTTCTAAATTGTTCTCTAAATTGGTCATTATAGTGAATTAGTCTCTAAATTTGTCGCTAACATTAACTATATAGGTTTTGGCTACCAAAGGAATTGGTGTCTAGAGACCAATTTAGAAGTCAATTCATTTGATAACAAAAACATTGGTAGCTAATGTTAATGACAACTTTAGAGACCAATTCACTATAGTGACTAATTTAGAGACAAATTTAGAAACCATTTTAGTTACCAATAATTTTTAGTTTATAAATTGGTATCTAAATTGGTTACTATAGTGACTCATTTTTTTCACTAAAAAAATTTGTCACTATTTAAGAATTTTCTTATAGTGTTTTGTTCTAATTCATTTAGTTTCTTCTTCTTTTTCTTTTTTTTTCTTTTAAGTTACTTATAGTAGGGGTAGTGGAACTAGTTGTTCTATTATCTTTTTCCATTATGAAGTCCAATTTGAATTATCACTATATGACTTTTTCTTTAGAGTTATGTTATCTTAAACTAATTTTTAATTTTAATTTTTCATATATGATTAAATGACTTAGATATTTAGGCTTTATGTTTTTTATAAGCAAACAATTCTCAATTAATATTATTCTTTTTGGTGACAAAATTAAGAATCCCAAAAATAAAAACATGTTACATTTTAAACACACATGTAATGTGCGAGTCAAGTAAAAAATGTTGAAATTAATCCTATTTAAGGAAGGATAGGTTACAATTCTATGTAAAATCATAGTCTATACTCAGGGTGTTTGAGTATAGGCTACAATTCAATCAAAGAACCATATATTATACTCTCACTATCTGAGTATAGGCTAGGTTCCCTCAGTGAATTATAGCCTATACTTATAAACCCAAAATATAGGTTATGTTTTTATTTGAACTATGGCCTATACTTTATTAGTTATTTAAAATATATCAGAATGTTTTTGTAGGTTATGTTTTTCATATGTTTGTAGCATATACTACATACTTAATTGATATATTTGGACTAGTGACATTTAAGTGAACATAGAAATAATGTCTTTAAAAAAATTGAAAAGAACAAAAGAAATGAAAATGATTCTCTACCAACATTTGTTATGAACACATATAAGAACAATATTGCTAGTACACCCACTTAAATATGAAAGAGTAAATTATAAGAAAATGGATAATAATGAATTATATAAATGAGTTAATCCAAAGTTTCATTAATTTAATTAGTTAAACCTATATAGATAAAATTATTACAATTGTAATTAACTACATGAAAGAATAACAAAGTCCAATAAACTAATAAAAAAATTATTTAATAATAGATAGAAGTTAATATTTGGATGATAGATATTTACATCTCAATCAGACATTGTTAGATGATCCATCGGATGAAGAGGAGACATCATAAAATTCAGCATTTTCAAAATATGTATTATTAGAAAATTAAAATGAAATAAATCAGCACTTTCTAGTATCTTATTATGATAATTTACACTTCTATGGTGAACATTCAAAGTTATAAATTGGTCGATAGAAGCTTAAGCTTATCTCCAAAGTATAAATATTTTACACACCCACATGAATAATCACATTAAAAGTATATATGCCAACCTAATTTAAATCAGTACTACTTAATCTACTTTCCAAAGTGTAAGGTCAGATTTCTTGCTTCATCTGCATAGCAAACAGGTATAAAGAAGTTATTGTCTTTTTCATTTGACTCATCATAAGTTTTTGTTGAATGTGATGATCTACAAGCACTTGGCATCATTTTGCCTTTGTAAGCCCTACAAATATAGGTCTCAAAATTTCTGTAGTCCTGCATCACACAAGAAAAGTCAAAACAATTTCGCCATAATTCAATATTCAGTTGTGTTCTACAATCTTCAGTTTGACATCACTCACAAACCTCTTGGAGCGCTTGGTTATTGACAACCACCCATGGAACAAATTTATGGGGTGGTTTAAGCTCAGATGTTTCTTTTCCATACTTCAAGTGAATCTGTTTGGTAGACACATAAGGTTGTTTGCATATAATTTGATATATGAAATTATATTCTTCTATCATAAAATATTAGTTATTAATATACTAAATTTAGGATTAAATATATTTTTAATCTCTAAATTTGGACAACAAAATTAGAATTCGTCTATGTTTCAAACTTTGATACAATTTAGATCTCAAACTTTAAAAATGAATAAATAGTTCTTCCAACTCAACTATGTGAATTTTTTTTTACGTGTTAAATGACATTTTAAGCTAGTGTTGAGTTGTTTACATCATTTGACACGTTCCAGTTCAAATGTCAATCTGAAACATTATTTAACACGTAAAAAAATTGATGTTGTTGGATTAAAAAGACTATATCTATTTATTTTTTAAGTTTTGGAGCCAAAATGTGTTGAAATTTGGAACAAAGATAAATTCCAATCTCGTGTCCAAGTTAAAGAACTAAATATATTTAACTCTTAAATTTATTGATTTTACTAATAACGTATATTAATTATAGAAGACATAAATGAAGAGTGAAATAAGAGAGTAAAAATAACTAACAGTTTTCCCATTTCCAGTTGTGTAACAATCAATAGGTGATGTGCCCAAACCAGTCATTTGGAAGCAGTTCATCCATTGCCTGTGTCTCCCTTCTAAACTCAAGCGCTCCAAACACTCAACAAATTTGAAATGCTGCACCTGCATGAACCGTAATTATGTGTTAATTAACTTATTAAAGTCAACAAATCTGAAATCTTACATTCTGCATGCATGAAAATGTGATGCATGAAAATGTGATGCATGACTACTTAAGGTTAGTATGATGACTTTTTTTTTCTAAGTTTTTTAAAATCATTTTTAGCAACTTTAAAGATATCATTTGTCATTCTGTATAAATAAATGGAAATTTCATTTTATAAATCGATTTTATAATTTGTAAGATTGAGTTGGAGTTAAACTAAATTTTTTAAGAAACTAAAAGTTAAAAGATAAATTAAATAAAGTTTATAAAATTGTTATATAGGAACTCTACCACGTCAGGATAGATTGTAATAGTGCAGGCCTCAATTGTGTTTAGGAAGCATTCATCCTCTCCATGCTGCAATAATTAAGAGAAAAATAAAATAAAATTAATGATGGTAAAAATAAATTATAAAACAAAATGAAATAGAAAATGATTTTATTAAAAAAATACATATTTCATATGGTGATGAAACATATATTTCATCATTTTTAATTCTTTTTATTATAGCTTGAAGATATTTGTATACTTGGGTCAACGTTACTTTTTTTTTACAAAATGAAACAATTTTTTTTAAAATTAATCATGAATGGTGTAAGTCGTGTCTCTCTCTCTCTCCAAACATTCCTTTCTTTTATTTTCAATTTCTTTCTAATCGTTTTCAAAATCTAATTGCACCACGGTAAAATTGAAAAGGTAAGAATCATTTTGAACCGATCAAATTTTAAAATAGAGTAAGTTTCTTTTTCTCTATAAAATCACTCATTTCTAGTTTTTGTGTTATTTCTAGTGGGATAGTTGAGAGAAGTGATTCTTTCATCTTAATCTATCTTATACTAAACTTTTGTCTTTTTTTGATAACATATTCTAGGTCTCTAGTTGTGAGTGGTAGTGCTTATAAAGCTAAGGGAATTTAGCTTTGAAGGATAGCTAGAAGAATTATAATTCTAGAGAGCACCAGAAGTTCCACTTGTTGGGCGAGTCAGAGCTCGTTGGGCGAGCTTAATAAAACAAGCTTCTAGGGGCCTATTTGTTGGGCAAGTTTATTTTGAGAAATCAATAAAGCATAGGGTGGTTGAGCAAGGGTTAAGTTCGCTAGTTGAATGTGTGGGATTTTAGCTCTAGTGCCGAATTTATTGGGCAAGACACCTTTTCGTTGGACGAGTTTACCTCCAGGGGTGTCTCGTTGAGTGAAAAGGGGACTCGTATAGTGAGTCTATGATGGTTGAGTGTTATGTGATGATTGAAAATATGAGGTTTCAAAGGTGATTATAATATTGATTTAATGAAATATGGTTTTGAATGTTGGAACATAGTGAATACATGGAAGGATGATGATTTTGTGGTGATAGTGAATGTTATGTTGTATAGAAATTGGTTTTTTGTACCACACAACTATTGGGTTAACTGTTTTATATTTTATGTATGGACATGTGATATGAATTTGTTGTATGAATGAGAAGGGGTGAATGCGATTCAAATGGTGAAGGTGATGATTTCATGCTTATAGGAGGATTGTGTTTGAACATTTTGGTTTATTTATGAATTGTATGAATGTGGTTAATTCTAAGAAGAATTGTTACATTGTCTAGTGTTAGGGTATGTATTGAGTAAGAGCCTAGATAGTGAAGTCATCCTAACTCTACTAAACTCATAAACTCATATAAAGAATGAAGTTTAGGTAGTGAGAGTTGAACAAGGTTCATATAGCAGGATTTGGTGTAGGAAAACACATTTCTGGCTAAGCTATAGTGAACTAACCCTATCATGAGTGATTTTTAGACCAAGCAGAACCAAGACTAGTCGTTACAGTGCTTTATAAAGTTACATGACAAGGGCATTACTTCATGAGCATTCAATTCAATACATGTCATTTTGAAAATTGAGTCTAGAATGCATTTGTGTTTATGAATTGTTATTGTATGATATGATTATGAGTCTTTCAAATTTCCGCATTGGTAAGTGTGTGAGCATATAACTTGTTAATATTTCACTAGCTTACCCTTATGTTTTTGTTGTGGTGCTTTTATCCTTCCTGCAATGATTGTATGTTATACGTGACTAGAAGATAATGTAGGGGGAGAGATGAGCAACGGTGAGACGGGTGAGGGTTGAATAGTGAGTAATTGTCACTTAGGTATAGTAGGGTGGTACTACTTAACCGTTGTACTACAAATGGAATATAAGGATTTTGTTTGCCCTTTCTTTTTCTTTTGGTAGCCTTTTCTTTTTATTTGAATATTAAATAGTTTTAAAAGGTGCAAAGAGAAAAAAATGGAGCAAATAAAAAGTCTCATATAATTTATCATTCTTAAATTAAAAATAAAGGATAGTTTCTTTTATGCCAAAAAAAAAACGTTTCATTTTGTCCTTTTTTAATTATGCAATATACAAGTAATTTACCCTTGACAAAATTTGCATGAACATTGAACTTGCACTAAGCTATTTTGTTTTTCACTCTCAAGTTTCCTCTTTAACCTCCATCGGGATGCATAAAAGGAAAAAATTCTCTCAGTGCCACCTTTTGATATTGTCACCCTTTCTTGTCAATAGAGATGACAACAAGTCGGGTCAGGCACGAATAGTACATACTGCTACCCAACCTGCAAAACAAAATACTCACTACCCACCTATTTGTCCATTGGGTACTCGCTTAAAAAATACCCATGACTTTTTTTTAAAACCCGCGGGTACCGGTGTATACCAGTATACCTGCGAATATTTAAAAAATATATATTTTATAAATTTTTTAAATAAAATTTAAATATAATTATATAAATATAAATAACTAAATTAAATATAAATTAAATTTTAATTTTAATTAAATTTAACCTAACAAAATATAAATTAAATTTTAATTTTAATTTTTGGTGGGTAACGGATACTAGTGAGTACAGGTAGTATGATATCTGCACCTGACCCGTTTATAAACGAGTATTAAATTTCTTGCTATATTTCTACTTTAAAATGAGAAATTCAGAAGGAATTTTCAAAAAAAAACTACTTTTAGAAGAAGAGAAAAAGAATAATAGAAGAACTGTAGGATAATCGCAAAAGAACATAGTAGAAGAACCATAGAATAATCGCAGAAGAAGAAAAAACAAAGAAGAACAGAAAAATAACCATATAAGAAAGACAACCGCAAAAGAAGAAGAAACAAAGAAGAATAGAAGAATAACCCTATAAGAAGGATAACCAAAGAAGAAAAATAATAAGAGGAGAATGAGGAAGGGGAGGAGGAGAAGTGGAGAGAAGCATAACCAAAGCAAGACCAAAGAAGAGGAAGAACGAAAGAAGAAGAAAAAAAAAGTAAAGAAGAAGAAGAAGAAGGACAAAAAAGAGAAGAAGAATCATATAACAATATTTACCAATAGATTTTACAAACAAAATTTATCAACGAGTATTTTACCAAGGAATTTTTTATTGTTGGTAGGCCCTTAATAATTTTAACTTATCGACGACAAAAAATTCATCAGTAATTACTGACAAATATTTACGGATAGATAATTACCAACAAATATTTACAGATAAATAATTACTAATTGATTTATGTTCGTCGATAATTATTGATAATTTTTTTATCTCTCAATAAAATTTATCGACGAATATTTTACTAAAAACATTTGGTCGTCGATATATCATCTATAATTTTGATTTATCAATGAATTTAATTTATCGATAATTCTTATTTTTTGTAGAGTTTGATAAAAAAAATTATATTCATTAGAAATAAAATCAAATTATAAATATATATAAACCTCATTTTGTAAAATTCAACTTTTGAAAAATTAAATTAAACTTAAATTCACTTAATAAAACCTATATTCTTTTTATCTCAATATTAAATAATATATTCAAGAAAATGAAATATAAATTTTAAAAATATAAAAATATAAAACACTTAAAAAAAATAGATATGGAAAGGAGGAAGGAGACAAGAGAGATGACATCCAAAAATAAGGTTATTTCCCCATTGAGACCTAACTCCTTTCTTTTTACCTTATCCCTAAAGGTTGATAATTGTGGTTGTTGAAGTATTGAATTCGGGCACGGAATCACTTGGGCAAATTAAGGGGCAAGAATTTATTAGGATGACAGTGCCTTTAAATTACGTTTTAGGGATCCCAGAAATTGACCCATAACTCTTACAACTTTCTTTCAATATCATAACTTCTACTTCTGCTTTCAGATTTCTTCTGGAACCACTTTGTGCATAATCATGCAAAGAGTTCAAATGAGGAGCTCATATAGTAAAATGACAAGTAAAAATCAATATAAAAAAAAAAAGGTTGTTCATCAGAATGTAGAGAATTAATTAAAATTCAAAGGAATTAGATATTTTCTATAAATTACAATTAATTTATGTATAAAGGAAAAAAAATTAAAAGAAATTGACATATTAACTTATTCATAAAAAATGTATCTTAAAAATTCTAATAAAGAAAAAGTTTATCCAAACTTCTTCTAAATGAAGAATAAAATTTGATTCCAACTCCAACTACTTAGATAATATTCTCATTCAGAAAACTTAGAACACTCACAATCCTCCTAATGAAAGTTTGCATTAATAATAACTACAAACTATCAGAAAAAAAAAACTTAAATTTTAATTAAAAATAACAACAAAACATACTAAAAATTAAGTTAGATTTTTCCCTTTAAAATAATTAGGTTTAGATAGAAAAAAAATCAACAATATGAAAAGAAAAGTGGAAGAAATTTTACCTGACAAACGACAGAACCATCGGGTGCAATCCAAGCATTTCCCCAAGGGACCAATCTGAGGTTGACTATGGAGATAAGATCCGTTTGGAAGAGCCTCACAAGACGATTCACAATGAAATCAGCACAATAGGGACACAAGCTCTCATAGTAGAGTGACACAGTTACCTTCTCATTTGGGGCAGAAGAAGAAGAAGATGAAGAAGATGATGGTGGCACCAAGAGCAAGAGCAGAAGAAAAAGAGAAAGGAGGAGGAAGCAACAGAAGAAGAATGAGCGAGGAAAAGAACGAAGAGAAGGAGCCATTTTCATGTGTTGTGTTTCTTAAGAATCAAAGGGTTTTGTTTAGTAGTAGTTGTTGTGCTGTCTTTGTGTTCTTTTGTGTTGTTGTGTTGTGTGATTCATAGGTTGTGGAAGAAAGGTATCTTCTTCCCTCTCTTGTCTCATCTGTTTCCTGCAAAGTGCTTTTCTTTTCATCTGTAAATTTATTATCAAAACATTATCATCTTAGTTTCCAATTTTATTATGTTTAGAATAAAATATTGTTTAAAAGTTTTAAATTTGATTTTAGTATCTTCAGAAAAATCTATTTAGAACTTATATACATTATCAGAAAAACACACATATCTTCTATCAATTTTAATTTGAAATTTTTTTCATATTACAAGTTTTTGTTATAAAAATTAATTTACAAGAAATTACTATTAAATTTTTTGAGAAATATATTTTACAAATAAGTTTTTCACACAAAAAATTACAAAAAATACTTGCAAATTTTATAATTATATAAAAAGTAATTATTCACAAAAATATTTATTTATCAATTAAAAATTTTATAAAAAATAACAAAAAATATTTTTTAATACAAAATTTTATAATAAATTCGTAAGAAAAATATCATAAAATATAAAATATTCTATTTATTTCTTCAAAATGTTCGATAAAAATGATAGTTTTTTTATATTCAAAATAGTTTAGGTAAAAAAAATAATTTTTATATTCAAAATAGTTTAGATAAAAAAAGTTTTCTTTTATCTTATAAAAATTGTTTACATAAAGTTTTATAGAATAAAGAAAAGTGACTTAAATAATATTGGAGATATCAGAAGCAATACGTTTTAAAATTAGGAAGACTAAAAATACAGAAAAGTATATGTTAAAGAAACTAAAAAATTATTTTATTGCTTAAATCCATTTTTTATTCTTGTAGTTTCCTTAACGTGCGTAAATTTTGTTCTCAAGCGAAATTAATATCATATTTAGTTTTATAAGTTTCAAAATTACGTAATATATTCAGCCTATAATATCAAATGCATAGGAAGAGAAGAAGAGAAAAAATAAATAAAAAAGTCATAAACTAAATAAGATTATCATACCATCTAAGCAAGCTATTTAGCATTAAACTATATAATAATATAATAGATAGTAAAAACTGTCTACACATATCTTAGACCATTTAAAAATAATAAGCAAGTTGGCTATCTAAGATTCCCATCAAGTTAAGAGTGAAGGTTAACCATTTTCAGCTTGAAACAATTATCGTAAAAAATGGTTAGGAAGAGGTTTTGTGAGAATGTCATTGAGTTGGTTTCTAGAAGAAACAAGTAGAAACTTGAGAAAACTGGCAATGACTTTTTTCTCTAACCAACTGACATCAATTTCTATATACTTCATCCTTTCATAAAAAAATAAAAAAAAAAAACTTGGTTGTCATAAAAAGAGAGTTGGATGCAATCATTGAATTTTGCAACGAGCGGATGCAATAGCATGATATTCAACTTCAAAAGAAATTCTAGATATGGTAGGTTGCTTCTTTGATTTTCATAAGACAATAGTCCTTCCTATATGTAAATCCAATATCCAATAACATGTTCTTGGATGCATAAGTTGTCGTGTGGTGGAAGTCAACACACTTGGAATACTACACTCTCAAGTAGAAAGAGTTGTGGAACAAGTTTAATTCTCAGTAGGATAATTATTCAAGGGAGATTATTGTGGATTGCACAATATTGAAGAGTTTGATTCTCAATGGGACAATTGCTAAAAAAAGATTATTGTAGGATACATTAATTATTTTCTGTTGGAGGTCAGCTGGATCAAGTCACAACCTGGATTATTGTGCTTTCTTTCACGAAAGCACTAAAGTGAACTATTAACATGTAATATCTCTATCTCTAAATTTAATAAATAAAAAATGATAAAAAGAACCTTGATTAAAACCATGATTTTGAAAGAAAAAAGACAACCTAGAGTTCATTACCTTCTAGCTTGCCTAGAGGTAGCTGCACGTAAACCTCTTCATTGAGATCTTCATGTAGGAAGGAATTCTTAACATCTAGTTGTGTAGGATGGCTGCAACAACTAGAATGACATGCACAATGGTTAGTTTTACAATTGGTGAGAAAGTGTGAAGAAAATATAAACCTTTTTTTATGTAAAACCCTTATCCATGAACCTTGCTTTGTATAATTATAAAGAATTGTTTGCTCTATACTTAACTTTGTATAACTATCTGCAATAAATAGCTTGTTTATGTTGAGGAAGAGTGACTATGCTCTAGGTGTTGTTGATTTTAAGAGCCTTAATTTCTTCGTTCATGGCTCTAATCTAGTTAGAATCCTTTTACAGTTTTCTTATAGAATTTTGGCTCAAAGATAGGGGATATCATAGTATAGCACTTATTGTGTTTAGAAGAAAATCTAGAGGAAACATAATTTGACATTGGATATTTAATTTTTTGTGATTTATTAAAGGAGTTGGTTAGAATTAATCCTTCAAATACACAAATGGTTTCCTTATAGGAGAAGATTGTCTATAATTGATAGGAGAACCAACAAGATCAAACTATCTAATGGAACAAACAAGATCAAATTGTCTAATAGGGTCAATATTGTCTCTTTCTTCTTTAATAAAATCAGTAATTTTGGTAATATCTTTTTGTTCGTGTGTAGCATTATTGCAAATGGAGTCTAAAGTTATAATTCTAACTTTGTTCTCTGACTATAAGGGATTGTCAACATAAAAACCATAATTCTCAAATTGTCTAATGAGACCATATGAGGGGTTCTCTCATATTGACATTGCTTTTTGATTAGTGGGTGATGAGATACTAAAATAGCAACCAATTCTAGCAAGTGTGTTGATGCATAGTAGTATCAAACAAGTGTCCTTCCATTGGATTTGTTAAAATTATCCAATATTTACTTATAGATTTAATGGAAAAATATTTGATTAAGTTGTGTTGATCATAAAAACAAAGTTTAACTAATAATTAGAAAATATGATAAAAAAATATATGTTGAGGTTGAATTTCATCTCATCTTCTTCTAATGTACTACTTATCTTTTATACTTAGTATACCATTTATTCAATTTCCTAGAAGTACTCTGCGGTAGATCTAGGCCCATTCCTATAACCTAGCACCAGTGCAGGAAGGGGCTTTGGCAGCAGTTGTTTTTAATATTTTGCACCGGTTCGGGAACCGAAGCATATTGGGGTGAGGTCGGCCTCGGTTAAGAACCGAAGCCATAGAGGCCCCTTCTGCCTCGGTTTAATGGAACCCGAGGTCATCGAGGCCCACCTTTTGGCCTCGGTTTTGGTTCCACCCGAGGCCATATGTGCTTCTTTTTCTTTTTTTTAAAATTTGATACCCTTTTGGCCTCGATTTTCGCTGCACTCGAGGCCATATGGGCTTTTTTAAAAAAAAAATTCGATACCCTTTTGGCCTCGGTTTTGGTTGCACCCGAGGCCAAAAGTACGTTTTTTGCTTCGGTTCTGGTATGAACCGAGGCCTAATATGCTGTTTTTTTTAATGCAGTTTCTGTTTTGGTGTTATTCCACTCATGGTACGTTTAATGCAGTTTCTATAGAATCTAAGAACTTTAGACCCAATGTGATTCTTCCACTCATGGTTGAATGATTTCTTTCCTTAAGTGCAAGACTTAATAACTAGCCCACCCTTTATATCATGTATAAGCCTCTAATAAGAATGAGATGATTTGATTCGACCATAGTTTGAGACTAGTCTTCCAATTCAATCCAAACTAATGAAATAAGATGAGTTGTCAATTTATCCAAACAATAAACATAAATTAAAACCACAAATTATTGAATAAAATCAAACATAAATATTAAAGATGTAGCAGTATAGAGAATTAGAATCAATTACATTTAACCTCAACACATGAGAGTTCAGCTACTCATGTTGATAGTGAAAGCTAAACTCTAGGAGTTTGTTGTTCCTCTTCTATGCCTCTCATTAAGATATTCTAATTTATTACATAGAGAGTGCCAAAAGAAGATAAGAATGAGATGATAAAACTAGAAGCAAGGCATTGTATTTATATATAATTTTAGGCGGTGCTCAGCTTCATTTTGTACTGCTCAACAACAAGGGTTTCCTTTCATTTCAACTCCATGTTCTGGTGATCAACACTTGAGCTTTCCTTCCTTGGAGGGTTTCCTTGGTAGTTTAGCCCCTACTTTTGGTGCTTTGGGTTTCCTTTTGCAAAAGATTTTTTATTGTGGCTCAACACCATTATGCGTCGCTCAGCTAGTAGGACAAATTTAATTGTTTTGTATCTTCTACCTTCAATATTCAACGCCAATAGTTATGGCTTGGCTACATCGTTGTTGTTTTCCTCTAAAATAACTATAAAACATCAAAAATATCATTAGTTTCACTAAATTATAATTCTTCATACCTTGTTATGTTACTTAGAGCTAAAAAGGGTTGTTTTGCTTACAAAATGTAATCAATTAATGCATGATATAATAACAAATTTATGTGAAATTTATGGTATTATAGACACTTATATCTATTGAACCCTATCATATAACAAATAACACTATCAATACTATGAATCTAACATTAAAAATTAATTCACCAAGTAAAATGCTAATTAGGCAACAATACAAAGAAATGGATTCAACAAAGGCCATTGACTTCAAACAACCAAGGCCAAACTCCACCAACGGAACATGAGATTAAACTATTTTCAAATTCCTCCATCCTAAACAAGGATCACTAAATTATAATATTTCATCTCCTGTCCACAACTCTAATTTTTTGACCCTCACCGCCCTTAAACTCAAATATTCCTTCCACAGACATGCAAATAAATTTATGTGACATGTTTTGGTCTGGTGAAAAGAAAAAAGAAAAACTTTATTAAGTCTCATTTATAATCTAATAACGCACTTGAGCTAGGCAAATATGAAGGACATTTGGCACAAGCTGAGCATCCTTCTCGTGTTCAAAACCCGCAACCTACACAACATTTTCACAAATTGAAATAATAAAGCTCACCATTTCAGTCATCGGAGAATGTTATAAAATTGGCAATGTTAGCGATTTAAGAAATCATGTACATTGTCACATAATTGAGTAAAAGGTGGTAAGTTTTAGTGGGTTATGTAACATCCCGACCGGATATTACGAATTTAAATAATAAAATAAGAAGTAAATAATAAAACTTCATTTATTATAACTGATATTCCCAAAAAACGCGGGAAAATTAAAATAAACTTTTATTAGTTTCATATCTGGCATTGTCAGGAAAGTATTTCTCCAAGAATCATGTCCTGAAGTTGGCCCAAGTCATCTGCTCTTCACGAGTGTGCATCAGCTGTTGCATCCCCACCCACCAGTACTCAGCGTCTGCCACAAGAAGGAATGTGACGAAGGTCAACTTGTGTGCATCAGTGCATCCAATTGCTCGGCATATCTTCTCACACTCCCTCAGCCATGCATCCGCTTCGTCCGGAGTGACCTTACCAGTGAACTTAGTTAGCATGTGCCTTATGAAGTCTTCCATAGTCACAGCACGAGCAGGTGCGACTCTGGCTCTGGATTGCGCTGCATTAGGTTGCATCGCGTCCACCATTCGATGAATTGCATGTGCAATCTCTTCAGCCCCAGTATTATCCCTTCTTTTCCTGTTTGCCAAAGCTTGTGCACGCCACATTTTAGCTGGATTAAACCACACAGCTTAAGTCATGCCTTATGCAAACAAAAGGTTTAACATAAAAGAATTAACACACTAAGTCGTAAGTGAAACACGATAAGCTCACTCCCCATAGACCCCAAAAATCTTTTGAAAACCATTGCTCTGATACCAAATGTAACATCCCAATCGGATAATACGAATTTAAATAATAAAATAAGAAGTAAATAATAAAACTTCATTTATTATAACTGATATTCCCAAAAACGCGGGAAAATTAAAATAAACTTTTATTAGTTTCATAATAAACCAAAATCCATAAGTATAAATAAGATTATAATTATCCAAAAGTCCAGAATATTTATAATTACAATTTATTTCAAAGCGTAAAAAAAATTTATAAAAGTTCTCATAAAATCTTCTCCCAAAACTAGCCCTGCTCCGTCTCTAGGCCTCACCAGATCCACCTGCAATAACATCTGCTCCCGTGTACCGCGTACACGATCATCGCCAAACACAAGCAGATAGGGTGAGCTAACATATTACACATACATATAAATATTGCATAGTTATATATATCACACAATCACACCAATACTGCTACAGTAAAATTGCCTAGCGGGGAACACGTACCGCCAAGCGTTGCCCGCTTCCAAACCGCGTGGAAGTTATGATGAGTCGAACCTTGACTGACATTCAATAATTAAATTTTGGGAATTTCGTATTATTTTTGCGCTTAAAAATCGTATTTAGTTGCATGCTAAATTTATTATTAGATATTCTTGAGTTTAATAATGCAACTGTAATTTAATTTAGGTCTCCAAGGGTGTAAATAATGAATATTTTAATTCATAAATTAAGTCCCAAAATAGGAATTTTGGAGAGAAATAGTTCAGGTATTGAATGCACCCACAATTCTCATGTTTACACCCCTTTTTTCAATTGGAATATTTATTTTTAAAATAAAACATTTTTGGAGCTAGTTGCACCCTCTGTTTTCAGGTTTACACCCCCTTTTGTAATAGTAATTCATTTCTGTTCTGCACCCTTCATTTTTACTAAGCTGCACCCCTAATGTCACTTAAACTCTAGTCCACCATATTTCACCACGTGGCAATCCTCCACTTACTAAATTAACCAATGACAGTTTGCCACATCATCAATCCTCCACTAACTCATATCACCAATCAATGTTTTCCACGTCATCATCTCCTTTCCAACACAAACCCTAACCCTAATCTCACTTTCTCTCTCTTCCGCAGCTGCCACACTCCGCAGCCGCCACACTCCGCAGCCGCCACCTCCGACGCCGATCGTCACCGCTACTCTGATCGTCGCTGCAGCGTGCCGGAACGCGGCCACCAGAAACTCCAGCAACGCCTGCGCCACTACCCCCATCTTCTCGCACCAACTGCCATTCGCGCGCCTCTTCCTCTCCTTCATCCCAAAGCCACCATCGTCGCTCAATCGCCGGAAAACACAGCCCCCGTTGCTGCACCAGTTATGCGCGACATCTGCGTCCTCTCTGCAGTCCCGCAACCACCACCACACAGTGACAGCTTGCGCAGGACAACGGCCACCACCTCCTACAACTCCCGCGCCTCCATCGTCCTCCGTCGTGCCTCTCTCGCGCCTCCATCACTTCCCCCTACGCGAACCAGCCTTCATGACTCATAGAACCACCGCGACTTCAACCTCGAACCACTATCTCTATTGCGTCTCGACTCCGTTCACTCATGCGTCGTCGTCGACGGCATCACTTCCATGGCAGCCACCACATAGCACTCGCGCCTCCTGCTTCCTCCACCATCCAGCCCCACCGTGACACCACTTCCCCCGTGACAGTCGCGAACCCAACAACACCTTCCGTGATAATCCCGCAGCCACCGCGACAACCACCATAATCTCGCCTGAACCATTCATGGCAGCCAAACCCTAATGGGGAGAGAGACTTCCCTGACATGTGGCAATCTCTCAATGGCTGTCAAAAGTCAAGACTGGTCAACCAGTCAACTCTGGGCAAGGCTCGGTCACAGTTGGTCAACAAGCTATTTTTATACTATTTTCGGCAGGTGGTTCCTTTATAGGAACCCTAATCGACCTAGCAATGAAAAGATAGTCTGGCGGCAGTTCACCACCAATCAGACTAATTCTGAAAATTTCCCAAAATCACAAACTCTAAAAATGAAATATACGAATCATACATAATTATACTAAATTCAGTATACCAATCAGAATTAAATTAATCAACGCATGAATTACCCTATTTAGCATGCCATTCAAATTAAAAATAAAGTTATCGCGTAAAAGCTCCCCTAACCTGGTTTTCCTTCGCCTAAATCTTTGACAATTGAAAAGTTCTCCCTTGATCACCAAAACTCTCCTTGATTCTAATCAATTCAGCTCACAAAGCTTCCCTCAATCCTCCCCACTCTCTAATTTTCGTGCTCTATTCTCGCACCTCAATAACAGCCTTGCAAAACCTTTCTCCTAGCCTAAATTTACCTTTTTAATGGTGCCTTAATGTGAGTTAATGACATAAAACGAAAATCCAATTAAATTATGGGTTAATGTCCTTTAATTGGTTGTCTTATGATGGTTTTCCAACCCCCTTGGCTGCTAGGGTTTCCTTGCTCTTTCACCTTCATGCCAAAACTAAAATTGACAAAAAGAAAGCCTAATTTGGTTCTACCAAGGTTAGAACTCATAACCATGCCAATGTTCAATCCAATACACAACCATTCAACAAATTCATGTTTCATGATGAGTAATATAATTCTATGATTATATTATTTCACAACATAATTATACATATTATTAAAACAATAATAATTAATTAATACATAAATAACATACATAGGATTTGAACCCAAGTCCTCTCACACATTTCAATAAACTAGTACTTTTCCACATCATACAAACCAGAATTAAATACCATAAATGTTCTTACTACCCACATTTATTAATTAATTAATTATTATTATTTAATTTTCACGGGTCTTACAAGTTAATATATCATTATTTTTAAATTATTATTATAACTTTTATATAGTTTTTTATTAAAACTTTTCATTATAATAAACTTTACACAATAAATTATTGGATGTAAATTTTAATTATAAAAATCACAATTTTTTATATAACCCAAAACTAATATTTAATTAAACCATCACCCAAATTAGAAACCAAGGTCGGCCCAAATTATAAATTAAGGTTGTCACAAAGGAAAGTATACATGACATGATCATCATTTATGGGCATCTGCATTTTGTTTTCATTTTATCCTATGGAATGATTTTACTTTGTTAAAGTTATTTTAGTCAATTTATAGGAAACAATTCATAAATTTAATTAATTTTTTATAAATAAATATAATGCTTCTATGCTTTTGTGAAATATAATTTTTTATAGTTTAGTGTGATGTTCTATATTTTGCTTTATTTTATTTTTTTTAATAAAACTTTAATATGATGATAAATAATTATTAGACTTTAAAGTATCAAAAATTTGTAGTTGAATTTAATTTCAAAAATCATTTTTTAACTTTTGGATTGTATAATTTAAAAACAAACATAATATAATTTAAAAGTTATTTTTTTAAAATATTTCTGAATTCTATAATTCAGAAATTAAATTTAACTTGTGTAATTTAGAAGTAAAATAACCTTTGTATAATTCGAAACTATTTTTTTCAGAAAAAAAATAACTGAATTATTAGATCCAAAAATGTCAAAATAGTTTTTGGGAAAACAGGACGAAAGTTATGGAGGTGCAGGAAGAAACTGCCCATCTATAACGTTGAATTGAACCCATTTCCTTTATCCTCTTCTGAATTCAACAGAAATACTCCTTCACTTCAAACTATACTATCTTCACTCATACCTCCATTTTCATATTCATTTTCCTTCAATGGCTTCCATAAACTTCAACCCCTTCGGGGGAAACTGGTTCTCCAAACCTCCCAATCCTCTCTCTCTCCCCTCCTTTCCCAGCAACGCCTTCAACCTCGCCGACGCACCCTCCCTCCACCCCAACTTCGCCACTATCTCCCTCCCCAACCCCTTCCGCCGCAAGCCCAAGGAAAATGCCGCCGACCCTTCCGAGCCCGGTCACTTCGAGATGTTGGCCCGCCAGGCCCTTTGGGAGGCCAAGACCTGCCCGGACCACCGCCACACCCCGGAGGTCGACAAAATCCTCGCTGAAAACGACGCCGCCTTCGGCTCCGACGACTCCGTCTTCGAGAAGCGCGAGAACGCCACGGAGGAGGAAATTCGGGAGAACGCGGAGCTTGTGGACATGATGCGCAGCAGCCCCTTGGTGCAGTTCCTGGCGCGCGCCGAAGAGATTCTCGACAAGATGAACGAGCTTGAGCTGAAGGCGAACGAAAAACCCTACCACGATGAGGATGCGGAATTGTGGAAGGAGATTCCGCATATCATTGGGCTCGACGGACGGCCCATGCCCCGCAAGGCCCAGAAGACCCGCCAGGAGGCCGACGACAAGTTTTGGGACTTCGCCAGACAGTTCTTTTTCGGGCTTTGGAATTTCAGACAGCGGCCCTACCCTCCCGGGAAGCCCATCGACGCGGCCCAGTCCATTGGGTATAAGAACCTCGAGAGGCGCTACTATGACTGTGAGTTGCATTCATTTTTTTTTTCAATCCTACTTATTTGCCAGTGTTTTTATGTTTGGGTTGTGCTTTGAGGTGAGCTGTAACATATTTCCACAAAACTTTTCATAACAATGGCATTGTCCAAAATTTATATTTAGTAACACATAAGCTAATGTGTAAATTTTTGTTTGTTTGTTAAAGAAATTTGCTTTATTTTTTTATGTACTCCCTGAGGTTGAAGTTATTGCACATATTACCTCTTTTTTTAAACATATACAACAACACCTTGTGATTTTTTTTTTTTTACAAACAATTAAGGGGAGACAGATAGTGTAATGTACAAGAGATGTTAATCTAATGTTCTTAAAACAATTAAGGAGCTTTTGGTATGTCCCAAGAAGGAGGGATATCTGGCAAAATCTGAGGAAAAGACATGGGAGACGGGTCTAGTTTAATCGGACCTTAAATAATTAACCGGTTAACCATGGAATGTGTAAGAATTACAATTGATATGACTGTCAGGCTTGGATTATTTATGAATAAAAAAACTAGTGTACCTCAGTGCCTGAAAGTTAATCGCTGTGTGAAAAGTATGAGATGGTCATTGTTGGCTGAGGTTGTTTTCTTGATGGATCCAAACTCATGAACAACCGATAACCAAGACACAACTTGACTCAAGTTGATATCACATATTGAGTAGAGATATGACTAATGTAGTTCTTCCAAGTTTGGGATGTCTACCTTATAAGTTAGTTTTTTGTGAAATTTAGTTAACCGATAAGCTTAAGTTTTAACGTGTATCATAATCTGTCTTTTGTTGTTTATTGGCCACTTGTATCTTTAAATGTTCGAGCACCCATATTTGTGCATGCTTCATGTCTTGTTGAGGGGGTGTACGTGACATCTCACATTCATTAGAGATATAACTAATGTTTTTTATATAAGTTCTGTGGTGTTGAATTAGGTCTTGGGTTCAAATTCTAAAATCAATGACCTTATCTTATAAAGTGAAATTGATAACATGGATCATGCAATGTCATTAAACTTAGTTAAAGTTAAATTCTCAACAATATTGTATAGCATGAAGCAATATTTTGGGCATAATTGAAAGGATTACGTTAATATGTCAAAATTTAGAAACGAAGATAAGCTACATGTTGCAGAGAAGTTCAAATGTTATAAATGTTACCTAGCATATCAAAAGTCTATCAAACTAAGAGAATATTTTAATTTTGAATTTTTCTCTTCTAAAAGTAAGGGTCAAGTAAATTATCGTAGTCATTGAACAACATTAACAAAATAGAGAGAGAAGAGCATTTAGGGTTTTCCTTTATTTATATAATTTAATATTTAAAATTTATGGGTGGGTTGGTGAGCCAACTTGGCTCACCACATGTTCAACCTGGGTGAGCTGGGTTCTTAGTAGGCCGGATCCATTTTTTTCTCGTACCAAAATTTACAATTTTTTTAACTCAACCCGGCCTGAACCTTTGGTGGGTTGTGTTGTCTCGCAGGTTATAACCCATTTTGACAGTTCTAGTTTTGGATTTGACTCTAGGTGAAATATGTGCCGGAGTATTTGTGTTTGTTAGAATAGTGTTAAATATGATTCATTGTAAAGGTGTTGTGTGCTTTGTGCAACACCTATTTCCTGGGTATAACTTTTCAGATTCGCTTCTCTTCCCTTTCATACATTGTATATGATGTATCTAAAGTTGTTATAAATATGAGATCCTAAAAGAGGGAAATTCATGCTAAAAAGTTCATTCTAATTCCTTTATATTATTCTCAAGTGTGTTGTAATATTTAATATACATTGTTGATGTGGGTTAATTGGTATGAATTGATAGCCTTGATGAAAATATATTGATTCTTGTTCATGATCCCTCGTAGGCAATTATCAATTTTGGTGCTCTATGTTTGGTTGTGAAACAAGCTATCTACCTTTTTAATTTGTAATTTGCTGAGGGAAAAAAAGAAATATTCATAAGTTAGAACGGATTGTATTGAACATTTTTGTGGTTATATTATTGCTAGTTTCCTATAACATGGGAGTTGGACGTGAGATATGTAATCAATATTATCATTGTCTGTTGAAGCTTTTGTAATAAAATATCAAACTCTAGATGTAAAAAATTCCGTTAATTGATGTATCTGTCCACAGTTCTACTTTTTGTTGTATGATGTTATTTCTGTCGATGCAGTTATCATGAGGAGTGGTGGGTGGTACTATAAGGATCGGCTGGGTCGCACAAGAGGACCGTTAGAGTTGATTACGCTTAAAAGTGCATGGAGTGCTGGGATTATTGATAAGAACACTTTCATTTGGGGTGAGGATATGGATGAATGGGCACCCATTCACATGATTTACGGAATGGAGCGTGCAATTGCCACTTGGGAAGGTCTGTTGAGTTCCATATTTTCTCTTTCTCTAATATACTCTTTATTGTTTGGACTTGAGTAGAGCTATGACAAAAATTGTAAACTTAAAATATTTATTTCATTTGACCATTTTGTCATCATTTTACTGATGATTGATATATAAGCATTTGAGCATTTGTTTTTATATGAGCCTAAGACTAATGGACCAGGTACCACTATCAATCAAATGTTGAACCTATATGGTATTTTTCTCTGGTCCACAGATCAGTGGTGATTTTTTTTTTCTTAGTTTCAGATCGTTAGAAAATTTTGGGATTGGAGGAATCGTTCTTTGTAATTTTCCAAATTTCTGGTCCCTCAGTTACATCAGTCAAAGGGATTATATGAGGCTCTCTGGAACTGTTTTGAACAAGGTTATTTACAACGCCCTAAAATTGGAATATTACATTATCCAGTTTTTGACAAAAATCTTGATAACTGTGTCTTCAGTACTTCTTGACAAAAACTATAGAACTCAAATAATATTAGATGCTATTTTAGTTTGTCTTCTTACTTCGTGTTTTTGCTTTTGGCTTGAGGATTGTTTTTTCTGGCCCATACACGTTAGTATTTGATAACAACTAATTCTTGGTTGGGCAACTTTGTAGTTAGACTTGCTGCTTCAGCAACAGCATTGCTTCAGAAACTACAAAAGGGCATACCACCTTGGGTTCCTTTGAAGGGATTTGAAAAGAAGACTTATAAGGAACTTCAAGAAGAGGCTATACAAAGCAAGAGACGTGATTTAGCAGTATTGGAAGCTAATGATGGTCTTTGGCCTGGAGTTAAAATTCCAAGCTATGCCCTATTTCTTTGGGCTAGTGGCTCTGAACTGACCACTATATTGGAACAGGACCACATGCCCAACAAATACATTCCCAGACATGTAAGGTATGCACATGCTGAGACTGTTACCAGAATAGCACTGAATTGTGATTTTTACAACATTCAGCATTTTGTTTTGGTTTCTAACTCTTGCCCTTCCTCCCCCCTCCTCTTATTTTCTTTGGGTTGGGGTGGATTGCTGTGTGAGGCAGAAAGAAGTTGGCTGAAATCATTCCCGGGTTAAGGCCATGGGAAGTTCTGAGCTTAGAACAAGCGATGGATCGACTAACGTTTAATGGGGAATGGTACCGTGAGCCTCTTGGTTCCTACACCACTGGTCCTCCCTACCTCCAGCACTGGAATGAAGATGCTATGGTATGCCTTTTCATCAAACATTTTGAATTCATTATTCTATAATTTGATATTTTTTAAAAATTAAGGAATTAAATGACATTTTACTAGCATAAGTGTGTTAATATTTATGTTTATTTTATAAAAATTACAACTTCAATTTAAAAAGAAATAGCTCCAAAACAATGCTAACTCTTATGGAACATGAATTTTAATTTTCTTTGATTGTTTGCAGGAGTTGTATAAGATATTTGAAGATCTTAATTCTGAACTGTGCTATCACATGGAGAATTCAATTGCTGGCTTTGATAAAATTATGGATAAGGTCAGGGACGATTTTATTGCGAGAACTAACAAACTGTTGGAGCAGAGAGACAAAGAGAAAAGAGAAGAACGCAAGAAAGCTGGGTTGCCCGAGTATTTGTGGCCTGAAAAACCATTTAAACCTTCATGATTTCTGCAGATCATATGGTAAGACTCCTTTGTACTGAGTCTTTAAATTATAGTGAGTCATTTATTTTGAACCTCCCAATGTATCATAGCTATCCAAAAAAAATTATTTACCCACTTGTGTTGACTAAAATGATGAAACAGAATTTTCTTTTATTTTTTGGGCGGGGGAATGGGGTGTCAGATTAATTTTCCACCAGTTATTTGAATTTTGATTGATATAATTGAATATATATATATATAATTCATTTATTGTCAATAATAATCATAATAAAGAATTCCATTTAATGTCAATAATAATATGCGTGATAAAGGATTTAGTTAAATGTCAATAATATGCACAATCGATAAATGCGTGGACAAAATTTGCGTGCATCTAAATTTTGTCTATTTTTCTTAACTATAAATATCATGAGTAGAGTTTATTAAATAAGGAGTGAAAACTATAATTTTGTGATTTTTAATAGGTATTAGCATATCGTAAAGAGTGCTAAAAAGTTGTGTTGTTAGCAATTGTTAACACGCTTATTGGTTATTAACACGAGGGCATGCATTACTTGCGTTGCCTTTGGGAAGTTAAGCATATCTGGTTCCTTATTTATATGCATTTGGTTCTTTATTTGTTGCACATTTTGGTACACTAATAAAAAGTTGACATTGTGGTTTTTTTTTTTTAAATTTTTCATACTCTTCGGAAAGTTGAAAGGTTGATTCTGGCTATTACAGCTCTAACAGGTTCTCAAATATTTTTCTGGGGGCAATATCTGGTTGATTCATTAAGACACTATTGCTAGAGGATCTTTTTCATTACAGGGTAAGATTGTTAGATGGTGAAAAGTGTCCTGAGAATGGTATCATGTACTACGAAGGCAATCTGGGACCTCAAGAATTTTGGTCTTTCTTGGAGTTGGTTAGAACATTTCTTTTGTTAAATATTGGCATGTACATTATGTTGGATAATCTTTAATTTTGTTAAATAATCTTTAGATTACAGAGTTGTTTTTATTTAGCAAAGTGATAGAGTATTTTATATTTGATGAATTAGATTTAAGTTAGTTGTTATTTTAGTCGATTGGAGTATCTAAGATTTAGTTTGTTAATATGGCATATTAGATTAGATTAAATTAGATTAAGATTTAGTTTGGTTTGTAAGTGACTATATAATAGCCCATTCTCCACCAATGAAAAACACCATAGTGAGTTACTTTGCATATTCTTTTAGTGTGTGTGAGTTTTTTCCAACAAAGTGGTATCAGAGCTTTATGCTCTGAGTACCGAGTGCGAGAAAGAAAGGAGAGAGTGAAACAATGTGAGAAAGGATGAAAGGAGTGTGCCTGAGTGAGAGATGGCTAAAGTCGTTAATGGTATGATGATGTTGCAATTGACGAAGAAAACCAATTATGATAATTGGTGTCTACAGATGAAGACCCTTTTGGGATCTCAAGACATTTAGGATATAGTAGAGACCGGGTATCAAGAATCCGTGGAGGAAGCAAATCAGACGGCGATCCAGATTATCGCGCTGAAGAAGACGTGAGTGAGAGAAAAGTCGGCTTTGTATTTTTTTGTACAACACTGTGGACGAGTTAGGCTTCAAGAAGATTGCAAACGTTGCATCTTCCAAGGAAGCATGGGAGATTCTGGAGGTTGCATACACAGGGAACAACCGCGTCAGACAAGTCCGGCTACAAGCTCTCAAAGGAGAGTTTCAAGACCTGAAGATGGAGGACAAAGAGCAAGTATCCAAGTACATAACTTGAGTAGAGAAGGTGGCTAATCAACTCGGTAGGAATGTAGAGCCAATGCCAGCAAGCCGAGTTGTGGAGAAAATCTTGAGATCATTGACAGATGATTTTGAGAGCATCGTATGCGCCATCGAGGAGTCGAAGGACCTGTTAGTTCTCCTAGTGGAAGAACTTGTCGGGTCACTAGAGGCCCATGAACAAAAGAGAGGGAAGAAGCACGACCCGCATGATCAAGCACTAGAGGCGCAACTTGATTTGAATGAAACTTGGAACACTCAGGGCCGAGATCCTAGAGATAAAGGATGAGGTGGTCAAGGATGAGGTCGCAGAGGACAAGGTGGCCAAGGACGAGGTAGACGAGATGATGTTGAAGACGACATGGATCAGACCAGGCTACAGAATTGGAGTGCCTGTGGTCAAGAAAGGGGCCGAGGAGATTGGTCAAAGTCAGAAGTGGAATGCTTAAGGTGTGGCAAGTATGGCCACTATGCAAGAGAATTCAGATCGACAAGTTGCTACAACTGTGGCAAGGTTGGTCATATAGCGAAGTTTTGTCGAATTGAAAAAAAGGAGAAAAATCTTCTCACAGAGGAATATGACGAGGAGGAGATAGGGATTTTAATGATGGTGCAAAATGTAGATGCCGAACTAAAGAGCGATAAATCGAAAGCAGAGTGGCGTTTGGGTTGTGTAAAGGAAAGGAGATCAGGTGACGAGCTTAGTCCAGGTTGTTTAAACAAGTCGGTCTAGTATCTAGATACTACAGCGAGCAATCACATGTGTGGCGATGAGAGTTTCTTCAACGAACTCACCAAGATGGAGGTCGGATTAGTGTCATATGGAGATGATTCCAAGATGGTGATAAAAGGGCGTGGAACAATTCGGCACATGCAGAAGGATGGACGGGTTGGAGAAATTAGGGATGTCTACTATGTTCCCGAGCTGAAGAGTAATATTTTAAGCATATGTCAGATAGTGGAGAAAGAAAACTCAATTCTGATAAAGAACCATGTACTGTACTTGGAGGATAAGCACGATCGGCTAGCAGCCCGGATAGAAAAGAAGAAAATCGAATGTACAAATTGGAGTTGAGCATCCTGCAGGCCCGGAAGAAAAATCGGATGTACAAATTGGAGTTGAGCATCCTGCAGAAAAGGTGTTTGAACCATGTGGACAGTGAAGGCAGCACATGATCTGTTCGGAATGGTGTGGTGAAGAAAGAGACAGGTAAGCAAATTAAAGCAGTGCGATCTGAAAGAGAAGAGACAACCAATCTTGCCAAAGAAGTTGAAGAAGTAATGTTGTTGATAATGGGATGTAGCTCGAGGGATGAGCACAAACAAGTGGGGAAGTCGGCAAAAAGGTTGAATGTCATAAATCAGTCCAGAGAGGTTGTCAAAACATGCGAATAGCTCGGAAAGGAACTTAGAGAGCTCCGTGGAGCATGAGGCCAATTCAATTAGCTTAGTGGGAAGTTCGAATTGCTTGATTAAGTCGGTTGAGCAAGTGGAGTGCCTAGATCATTTAGGGGAGCAAGTAAACATCTCAGAAAGCTTAGCAGGGAACCTAGGTAACTCAGATAGCTCAATGTGGAGTGTGGATAGCTCGGATCTTGAATAAGAAGTGTTGTTTGCAAGAAGAGCAGTTGCATGCCGAGAAGGATCTGAGAGTTGTACTGGAGGTGTAAGATGAGAAGTGACAACTTGAAATGGATGATGAGTTTGGTGTGAAGAAGGTGTGGGAATTGTCCACTCTCTTAAAGAGAGATCAACCTATTCAAAGGAACTCGGTTAATGGCAAGTTGGCCACAAAGACAATAAAGAACCCAATAAAGGGTAAGTCAGCCAAGGTTAAGATGAAGTCGGTCAAAGAGAAGGTCAAGTTGGTTATGGAGATAGAAGATTATTCATAATGAGAAGGAAAAATTTAAAGCTTATGGGGGAGTTTTGTTGATAATTTTTAATTTTGTTGGATAATTTTTAATTTTATTAGATAATTTTTAATTTTGTTAGATAATCTTTAGATTACGTTTTAGATTATGAAGTTGTTTTTATTTAGTAAAGTGATAGGGTATTTTAGTCACTTGGACTATTTAAGATTTAGTTTGTTAATATGACATATTATATTAGATTAGATTAAATTAGATTAAGATTTAGTTTAATTTGTTAATATTTGATTTGTAAGTGGTTGTATAATAGTCCATTCTATGTCAATAAAAAACACCAGAGTGAGTTACTTTGCATATTCTTTTAGTGAGTTACTTTGCATATTCTTTTAGTGTGTGTGAGTTTTTTCCAACACATTAGTGAATAATGAACAAAAATATTCTTTAGCTTCTTGTGTTTTCTATCTTTCGGAGGTGCGTGACCTCTAATCACGATTCTTTCACAACCCTAATCTTTAACAGTTTGATTAATTTGCATAAAAAAACATGAAAATCTTGCAATGATCCAACTTAGCATTGCACATCTGTGGCTGTATACACGATTACCTTCCAACTCTGCTGAAACAAACTTACACCAACAGTGTGTCGGGATCTGTGTTGAAGATACGTGTTTTGTAGTAAAGCAACTTCAACATTTAAAAATATTCAGAAATAATTATATTTCAGAAACAATTATTTTTTGCTTGAAATGTTGATGTACGTTAATTCAGGAAATGCAGGTTTTTTTGTAACCACATGAATGAAGCTTATGGCTCCGTGAAGTAAATTTCCTGGCATTACATTCCTCTGTTAGAATAAGAATGTTTTGGAATGGGTAAGAAGCTCTTGAAGAATTTTGTCCTTCTTGAGGTATTAGACAAGGAAATCATATTATTTCTCTCTTATCGATTTGTTTTGTGCATGGAATCTCTCACCTTATTAATCTCACCGTGTATCATTAAAATCATTAAAATTGGGTACCATTTAAGCATGCCAGGGAGAGACCAAAATGCCAACCAGATTAATGATGCCTGGAAAGTATTTAGGGTTTGAGATGTTTTCATCGAAGAGTTTCCAAGCAAAGTTTCATCTATATCATGGAGAAAGTTAATCAAGGATTGTCTAATTGGAAAGTTTCTTCTGTCTCTATGAACTTAATTTTAAAGTATTAATAACAGCAAAGAAAATGTTACAACAAATTAAAAATATTTAAAATCTATAATTTCAAAGTTTATATGCATAAAAACAGAACTTAAGTTCAAATAGATAGTATTCAATAATTAAAAAAAAAATGTTTAACAACTTAAAAATCAATTACTTATGTATGCCGTCTCAAAATACACGACAATTTTAAAATCAATAGATAGTCTTTGTTTGAAAAGTTGGAAAAACGGTTCTTTAGAGAGGACAATGAACATATAAGATAAAGACAATTTCAAAGCTCTTATAACTAGTTTGTATTTTTTCTAGATTGTCTTTTAATATTGTAAGAACTCCTGTCCTGTGAATTCATATTTGTTTATTACAAATTATAATCTTAATGCTTTACTTCCTTCGATGTTTTGAGAATTACTCTAATACAACAAGAGAAAGTAAATGTTGAGAGGTTACTTAAATCAATTAAATGAACTTAGAACAATAAAGAGATTAACATAGTCTATGATGGATGAACAAATTTTCAAATAAATATATTATAACCAGTGAGGTGTTCACGTTTTCTTAAAAGTTGTTAGAGCATATGATGAAATAAAGAAATAAGTATTACATAACAGCTAACATAATGACTAGTTATTACAAAAGTAGTGAAAGAAAATGTTGTGCAAGTTTTGATAAACAATGCTCATGTATGCAAATGTGCTGTAATGATAATTAAAGTTTCATTTTCTTAAGTTTTTTGGATACCGTGTTGTGAACACACTTATATTGACCTTAAACAACATATATAAAGCTAAAAATATTGAAGGAAATTATGAAATATTTGATAGTGATATTTTATTCTAAAAAATTAAAAATTTAATAATAATAATATTATATATATATATATATATATATATATATATATATATTATAACCGATTTAAATATTTTACAATGATATTTTATTTTCACAAACTTAAATATTTTATAACAATATTATAATAAATTTATAGTAATATTATATTATAGTCAATATAAATATTTTACAGTGATATTTTATTCTAACAAACTTAAATATTTTATATTAATATTATATTATAACCAACTTAAATATTTAAATATTTATAGAAATATTATATTATAACCGATTTAAATATTTTATAATGATATTTTATTCTAAAAAATTTAAATATTTTATAATCATATTATATTATAACAAATTTAAATATTTTATAGTCATATTTTATTTTAAGTAACTTAAATATTTTATAGTCATATTTTATTTTGAACAACTTAAATATTTCGGTGATATTTTATAACAACTATTTTTTATTTATTATAATTTTTTTACATATGAAAGCTATTTAATTAAAGTTAAAATATTTATAAGATTATATATATATATATATATATATATATATATATATATATATATATATATATATATAATAACTATTTATTTTAAAATATAAATAAATTTTTTTTTATAAATATTACAATTATTATGTATATTTTGAATTATATATGTACATGTGAATCATTAACCTTGATTTGATAATTATATGTAAATTTCATTCTTTAGGTTTAAATTGACTAACTCCAAGCTCAATTTGAGAGGCGAGAACACCCTTTTAAAGCGACATACTGACTTGGTTTGGAGTAGGTCATTACCTGACTTAAAATTGACATATCAACTCAACTAGGAACATGATATCACCTAACTTAAAATTGACATACCAACTTGGCTGGGTACATGTTATCACTAACCTGACTTAAAATCGACACAACATCTAGGTTGGGGAAGATTATCACCAAACTTAAAATCGACATACTAGCTTGGTTGGGAGCATGATATCACTTGACTTAAAATCAATATACCATTTCGACTGTGAGGAGGTTATCATTTGACTTAAAATTGACATACCAACTCAGCTGGGAGTAGGTTATCACCTAACTTAAAATTGACATACCAGCTCAATTGAGAGAGACTATCACCTAACTTAAAATCAATATACCATCCCGGTTGCAAGGAGGTTATCACCTGACTTAAAATCGACATAACAACTCGTTATGAGCAAGTTATCACCTGATTTAAAATCTACATACCAACTCGACTGGGAGTAGGTTATCACCTGAATTAAAATCAACATACTAGCTGGGATGGGAGAAAGTTATCACCTGACTTAAAATTGGCATAGCAGCTTGGTAAGGGGTAGGTTATCACCTAACATAAAATCGACATACCATCTTTGTTGGGAGCAAGTTATGACATGACTTAGAATCGACTCCAAGTTTGGCTTGAAAAGCGAGAAAACCTTGTTTAAATCTATTAACTTCAAGCTCATGTTGCGGGACAGGAATGCCCGATTAAAGTGATATTTCAACTCGACTGGGGCTGAAGAAGCCAACTTAAACTAACAAGCTATTCATTGGCTAGCCAAAACAAAACCAAACAAGCTATTAATTGGTAAGCCAAAATAAAACAAAAAAAGTTGTTACTTAGTCAGCCAAAACAAAACCAATAAGTTGTTAATTTGTCGGCCAAAACAAAACTATAAGTTGTTAATTTGTCTGCCAAAACAAAATCAATAAATTGTTAATTGGTCAGCCAAAACAAAACCAACAAGTTATTAATTGGTCAGCCTAAACAAAACCAACAAGTTATTAATTGGTTACCCAAAACAAAACCAACAAGTTAATTGGTCATCCAAAGTAAAAGCAACAAGCTGTCTAGAAACATCAAAGTTAACAATGTTTTAAGTTAGATGTTAAAACATCATTATAATAATGCTTTAATATATATATATATATATATATATATATATATATATATATATATATATTATATATAACTCCATCTCAACCTTTTTTTTTTGCCATGTTGTAAGGATTCAAGGAATATTATTATAATGGAACTAGATGTATATTCTTTCATTGAATTTTAGTGAAAAATTATACTTATGAAAGTAATGGTGAAACCTTTTAAATTTCTGCATTCATTCAATATCTCATAATCACTCATTTATCTCTCATCTAACTCATCCAGCACAATCGTATTAAAAAAAATTATCATTTTTTACAACCCTCTTCCAATCTTCTCCAGTCTCAATCCTAAAGGACACTTCCTTCTATGAACGATCTCCTTTTCTCCTTCATAGACCCTTCTATCAATGACAACCTTTAAAATTTTATGTTTTCTGTTTCTACAATTACAAGACTCGTAGTTGATTGAAGGTAAGATCTTTGGATTGTAAATCCTAAATACCCTATTTTTTGTTTTTCTTTTTTATTTATTTTGTGGTTATATTTACTTTTTATTTTTGAAGGTTAACTTTTTTGAAGCTTTCCTTTTTCGGTTGAGGGAATAATTTTTGTATTTTGTCTATCCTTTCAAGATTTTTAGATTCTTAAAACTTAATAGTCAATGCTATGAGTTTTCATTTAATTTTATGTAGAGAACACTGTGTTTTTTAAATGCTTTTAGCAAGTTTTATTACTGTTGCATTCTTTGTTTTTATGATTTTGGTATTTAAATTTTTTTGAGTATGTTTTTTATTGGGATTCTACATTGTAATAAGTTTCCTCTTCGGAAGAAGACTGTCCTCCAAGTTATATTTTCGGATTCATCTTTTTGTTTGATTATTTTTACTGCTTGAAGGTTTGTTCTTTGGTGATTTTTCCATATTAAGCTAGGAAGCCCTACATTTGGTGATTGGATTTTGGCTGAAGATATAAAGTTTATCATCAACCATATAACTTTTTGGGATTCAGGTTTTTGGATATTAAGCCAGAAGCTCTACATTTCATATTTACTGTGTTTAATATTTAGAATATGATTCCCTTTTTTAATCATGCAGACATATCGAGGCCCATTACGTGATAATCCTTCCTATTCATGTCGATGGATGTAAGCATCTTTCATTAGACACTGACTTGATCAGTGGATAAAGTTTTAGAATCATGTGACAACTTTCTATTCCATATTATCTGTTTGAAAACTTTGTTTATACTTCACATATATAACACTTCTGAGATAAAAATTTTATTTATTATTTTATCAAAAAAAATCTTATTTATTATTGTTACTCTTAACATTAATTAGCTCACAACTATCATATACATTAAAAAGAATGGCCAAGAGGTTTGATGCCATCAAGAACATGCCGATTGTTTATGGACTATAAGTCCTCTCCTTGACAAAGTCCAGAATGCAAGCTGACAATATTTTAGTTTATGATGATGTAATGTTGTGTATTGCTTAACTATTTTTAACTATTTTATGTGTTCTGTATGTACAATTGATTTCCTTTATATAATGTAAAATTACTGAATTTTGGTTTTTAGTATAATGTTGCGTTCTTTTCCCCATTTTGGTTCATTGTTTTGGCCATAGTGGTTACATGAAATCATGTTGACATCTATATAGTGTACACATTTTTGTCCATATGCATAACTAGTGATTCAAATAACTTTCTATAAACTGCCAACATCTACTATAAACATGTTGCTTGAGATACCTGTGCCATCAATAATCAAGGATTCACTTCTAAAGGTAATCTTCTTTGAATGTTTGAATTTCTATGCTTCTAGCCTAAAGCAAACTACTTTCAATTATAGATAGTTGGAAGCAACAAGATAACAATGTCGAACCCCATTTTTATGAACAAATATAACAATCACAATGATTTTTTGTGCTCCAATAAGAAAGTGCTCTTGATTTCTACCAATTTTACTTAAAAGGTTTCATAATGTTTGAAAAGTATAAGCATTCATACATGTTTTTTCTTTGAAAAATACAAAGTGCTTCATACAATTCCATCGGATTATAAGTTTGATTTTAGAAACTTTATTCATGAGCAAGGGGGCAAGAAAAGGAGATCCTCTCCCTTCGTGAACATGTTGCTTTTGCCTGCATGAAGGTAAAAAATTTACATGTGTTAGTTATGTCTATCTATATCTTAGGATTTTGGAGAAATTAACTAAATTTAACGGTATCAGGAACTATAGTTGTTGAATGAGAAATGCAAACTAGAGAGACAATTCCCTAAACTAAGAATGGTTAATAAATGTTTTTTGTAAGTTATAGTTATATTTTAGCATCTTGCTTATATGACATCATCTTAAACTTTGAATGTTACATTTTTATTATGCAGTTGATGAGAAACAAAGTGAAGTTATCTCATCCACGTCTAATGATTTGGCTTGAAGAAAAGGTTATTTTGAAAAAAATTTAAAACTTGCTTATGATTTGAAAGTAAGTATAGTTTCATGATTATATCATAATTTTATTACCCTCTTTTCATTATTTTATTGTTTTGTTGCTACTTTTAAAGCTATTTTTTAAAATTTTAATTGGTAGAGATGGAATGCTACCATTAACTAGATAATTGAAGTTAGTGGTGTCTTGATTCTCTATGGTGGCTACTAACGTTGATTAATGACTTTCTTTTTTTATTTGAATTCACTTTATAATGGACCCAAAATAATCTTTGCTTAACTTAATGGTATGTTTGGATGAGGCAATTCAAGAGGGTAATTCATTTATTTGGAGAATTTGAAATTCTTTGTAATGAAATGCTTTGTTTGGATAGAGAAATTAAAAGGCATTTAAAATGCATGCATTTTTTTGAAGTATTTCAATTAGCTAAATTAGAAGGAATTCAAATACCCTAAAAAAAGGTGGAATTTGAAATTCTTCTCACTCAACCTCACAATCTGGACTCAACCCCAAACGGACCCGGCAAACCCGACAACCATGACAGGCTGGGTTGGCTAGACACTCCAGACGTATCAGACAGACATGACGACACAAACAGGTTGAGCAGACCCGACGACCCACACGGGTTTGGCGATCCAGATGACCTAGAGGTGTCGGGTGGGCCTGATGACCCAAACATGTCAGGCAGGCCCAACGGCCCAACTGACCCATTGACCCGACAAGCCTGACCGACCCGATGACCTAGTCAGGCTTGATTGACCCGACAACTTAGACGGGCCCGACCAGTCCGACGACCCGGGTGATACCGATTGGCCCGGCGACCTTGCCAGGTCAGGTCAATCTAACGACACAGACTTGTTGGGTGTGCCCAATGACACAAACATGCCCGACAACTCAGATGGGTCAGTAGGCCTGACAACCCAGATGGGTTGGGCGGGCTCGATGATTTAGTCGGTCCAAGTCAGGACAACGACCTAGACGGGTTGGGTCGGGCTGGGTTGACAAACTTGACGGACATGACCTGCCCGTATGGGTCGTCAGGCTGATTAAGCTTGTCTGGATCGTCGAGCTGACCTAAACTAGCTCGTTTGGGTTTTATGACCCGGTTGAGTCGTCGAGTCGGCCCGACCCATCTTGGTCATCGAACCTGTTTCCAAATTTACCATGAACTCAAAACATAATTAAGTCTAAAATAAATATTTTTAATATGAAACTTTTATCTCACAAGAAATTCAATTATTTTATCAAAACAAGAAATTGAAATGTAAGGTATTTTAATTTCTTTATCCAAACAAGTTATTTAGAAAATGAAGGGAATTTAATTGCAAACAATTCAAATACAATGCATTTCAATTTCTCATAATTGTTGAAATGCTTCATCTAAACACAAGGTAAAAGTTCATAGTTTACACCTAAAATAAATGTCATGCTAATCATTTGTGTTGCAACGACAATTTCTTATTAACTCGAGAAAAATGTGGATTTGTAACGAAAATTATTATTATTGCAATGATTTGTATGAAAAGGTGGAAAACGATTTGACAAGTGCTTTGGTTTTAGAATTTAACTCGTGTAAAAAAAATGAACCTTTGACCAAATAAGTTGCCTTTTGATCCATAAGAATCATCTTCATGTGTCCTTTTGATCCATAAAATTTTTTATTTCCCACAATCCAGAGATCGATAATTCTAACTGCTAGTTTCAATGTTTCTCTATTTCCATAAATATCTCTGACCATATCAAGTTTCCTAGCCATCTACAAAAGCAATATATAGACATGAGATCTATTATATAACTAATAAAAGAACAAACGTTTAACAAAAAAAATCAAGAAAGGTTGAAGCTTCAAAGTTAAAACATTCAAACCTTGCAACTTCAAAATAACAATCTACAAAGAAAAATAAAGCAACCACAAATATAAGGTTGAAGCTTTCAACAAAAAAAAAAAACATTGAAGCTTCAATATTGAACCAAAAATAAATCAAGAAAGGTAAGATAAATACTATGATAAAAGGAAAGAACTAACTTTTTAAATCAACAAAATATAAGAAACATTGCAACTTCAAAAAAACAATATACAAAGAATATCAAAGCAATAACAAACGTAAGGTTGAAGCTTTCAAGCAAACAAAATCAAGAAAGGTAAAGCTCTAAAGTAGGTTGAAGAAAAAACAAAATTCAACCAAAGAATATCAAAACATCTACGAAAGTAACCTTTCAACCAAACTATTAAAAAAAAAGAATGAACTAACTTTCAAGTAACACTACAAGAAAAATTGATTATAGTGATATAAATATTCATCACTAAAAGGTATAAATATGTCACTAATAGTACTTTGTGACAAAATTAAAATTGTCACTAATAGTTATGTCACTATTATACTTGTGACAATAATTTTAAATGTCACTAAAACTAAATTTTATTGTGACAAAAATAGTTGTTACTATTAATTTTGTGTAATAGTGACAATAATGAAATATCACAAACATATAAGATAGTAGTGACAAATTTATTATCACTATTATATTTTTTTAATAGTGATAATAAAAAATTATGACAAAAATATAAAAGAGTAAAATTAATTAGTTATTACTATTATTAATTATTATTATTATTATTATTATTATTATTATTATTATTATTATATTGCCAAATTTTATGTGATAATTAATTATTATCATTATTATTAATATTATTATTAATATTATTAATAATAATAATAATAATATTATTATTATTATTATTATTACAAATGATATAGTAATTGCTGCAAATAGCTAACATGTTGTAATGAATAGATAAGTCACATTTACATTTTGAAAATAAATATCAATTAAAATAAATAAACATGAAATATAAATATATAACATCCATTACATTTAAAATTACAAAAACAAAAATATGAAACTATATATCCAAAAATTACATGTAAAATGATACCTAATTCTACTTTGTACAATTACATTAAATAAGTATTTTAAAAATAACATATGACAATATCTTCAAGGATTATGATCCTGCAAAATAACAAAACAAAGTAAATCATTAGTATTTAATAAAAAATAATCGATAATATATTATAAATGTAAAAATATCCATTACATTTAAAATTACAAAAACTAAGATATGTAATTATATATCCAAAAATTACATATAAAATGATACCTAATTTTATTTTATACAATTACATTAATAATTTATTTAAAAAATGGCATATGATAACATCTTCAAGGATTTTGATCCTGCAAAATAAAAAAAAAAGAAGTAAATCATTAGTATTTAATAAAAAATAATCGATAATATATTATAAATGTAAAAATATCCAAGTACATTTAAAATTACAAAAACTAAGATATGTAATTATATATCCAAAAATATACATATAAAATGATACCTAATTTTATTTTATATAATTACATTAAATAAGTATTTAAAAAATGGCATATGACAATCTTCAAGTATTTGGTACCTAAAATAAAAAGTAAGTCATTAGTATTTAATAAAAAATAATCGACAATATATTATAAATTTAAAAATATAATCATTGATATTAAACAAAATATTCCTAGCAAGTGTGTTGGTCTTGTTCTTAAGGTACAAATCCAAGATGCTTAACTAACGTACATGCTTTTGAATTTTTTTTTCTCTCCATTCATATTTTTTAAATTGTCCTGTACAATATTAATATAAAATAGTTAACACCAAAAATATTCATGATAATAAAATAAATTTGTATGAATATGATTATACCAAACATAAAATAAATTTAATGGTAATATGACATTCAATATGTCAATATATGTAACAAATGAATATTAATAATGATGTATAACAAGATGGTTAATTGTTATGGGGTGATTATGATTATTTTTTATGTTTATTTTTCCTATGAAGTGTTTTAAGTATTTTTCTAAGTGTTTCCATACCTATATGGAGGCCTAATGTTTTAGTGCTTCCTCTTTTTAGAGCTTAATCAACATTCACATAAGGCTTGTAGTGAAATTAGTTTTTCAATCGAGACTCTTCTTCAAACAAGAGTATAACTTTGTGTCGATGCTAAATTATGTGGATTCAAGCATACTATCATTGGTTTGAGTTATTCTAGGGGAGAAAAATGAAACTAAGAAGAAAACATTTTATACTAAAAGTTGAATGGGTAGAGAAAACTGCATGGAGTTATTCAAGCACTCATCAAAATTCACATATAGAGGAAGTATTATGTTTTCTTATCGATATTAAATTAAATTTTGAAAAATGTGAAATAAATTCTCACTACCAAAATCAATGTGTTATTATTTAAAAAATGAAACAATTAAATTTTTACAACATTTTTCCCTAGAGTAAAGAGGTAGGTGGGAATTTTTAGGTTTAATTCCTAGTTAATACTCACATGATTATTATTACTATTGGAGTTTCATATAAAAAAAAAGTTACATATTTTCATAGATCAATGGCAGAAAAGAACAATATTCTCATAAGTCAGGCATAACAAAAGAGGAGATAAACAATGCCTTATTGAAAGACAACAAATTAAGAAAGAAAGAGAAATTAATACCCCAGAGAGATTAGTTCCTTCTACTTATGGACAAGATTTGATTAACATATAGTCATTAAAAAACATGATGATGATAAACAATATGTATGACAATAAGAAACAACATGACAATAAGAAATTAATGGAGTTCCAAATTTTGAAAGATATATAAGACCAACCTGTTGGGAAGTGAAACAATGAGAGTGGAATGTCACTGGAGGTGGAAAGGAACAAAAATAGAAGTGGGATGTTGGTAGGGGTGGAGAGGAACACAAATAGAAGTGGGATGCGGTGGAGATGGAATACTATAGAAGTGGAACCCTAGAATTGGAAACCGTTCTTATTACTCATGATCTATATTTTATAAAACTAAAATAAAATCTGGAAGTTAAAACCAATATTAGACTACACTTAAATAAAAAAAACTATCCTAATTTTTTTTTTTGTATAAAAATAACTGAATTTTAATCGTGGCAACTAAAAATGGGTAAATGCTAATGTTAAAAATTTTCATTTTCATATATTAAAATAAAAATTAAGCAAACAATTTTATTATTAGAATTTTCTAGACGGTTGGATTTTATATATAATAACAAATTTAATATTTAAACAAACAAACTATATAATTATATATTTTTCATTAATAACAACCTAATAAATACAATTGTGTAATTGTATATAATAATAATAATAATAAACAATTTTTCTCAATTTTTTAAAACAAATTCACTGTATAACATATATTAGAAATAATTATCAAACTTATCTTTTAAAAATATAAAATTAAAGATAAGGTTTGATAAAAATATCTAAAGAAATTTTTTATTAATATTGTAGTAAGATTTTATTATTACTTATTTAAGATTTATTTTTTAATTTATTAAAAATATTACTCGGCATATTTAATTTAAAATCATAATTTACTATATTTAAGATTTGATTTAGTATATTAAATATTTATATAAGGTACTATTTAATTTTGAGATCTTTTTACATATATCTATAACTGAAAATATATCACAAAAATTCTTATCTATTATTCAAATAACTTGCAAAGATACTTTGGGTATTTTCACTTAGGTCTATAAATACACTTCATATATTTACTCAATTTTCTCAATCACTATAATACTCAACTATATTTTTCTTTATATTTTATTTAGGTTAGAGATGACAACGAATAGGATATGGTAGAACCTACTTGTTATCCGTTGTGTTTGAAAAATCTGCTTTGTTATTTGTCTTTAGAGCTGTCAAAACAGGTAACCCGACCCGACTCGGCTCGACCCACCACGGGTTGATAATTTAGAAGGTAATATAAAATATGTTCTTGCGAGACTAAGGTCTATCTTGTAAAGTCTCTTAAAATGCTTTAAGTGTCAAATTTTCAAAAAGTCCATGTCCTCAAACTCTAAAAGTACTAATCGAATGTCACAAAGGATGGGAATGTGTCCAAAAGATACTTTGATGCCAAAGTCAGTCAGATGTGTCCGAGAGTAAATGCTAATGAATACGTAATCAATATACTTCCTAAACCGTGCTTTTTATACGACTTTGTTCATGTTCATGGGTCTTGCTTGGTTGGACTTTGGTCTAAGTCACTAATTACCTCATAATTGGATTAGTACAATTAACTTTGAGTTTAGCTGTTCCGAATGACAATGGGTTCATCTCAGTCTGCTGGTGTGGATTGTGTACATATCGTCCTAGAGGGATGACATGTATCCGGTCAGGTCATGTACCCATAGGGGTATTATGACCTCATACAATACAAAATATATTATTTTGGCGTCTTTTACAAATTATTGAATTAAATTAATCTAGTGAAAAAAATAAATAAATATTATTCGATCTATATCCAATAAAATATATCGGATTTATAATTCAAATCCATTTAACTAGATTAATTAGATTTATATTTTTTAAATTAAATTTAAATTGATTTAAAAAATAGATTGAATCTTCTTTATCAATTAGATAAAATCCAATGAGATATGTAATGTATTAAAAAAATATCTTTAGCACTTTAAATTTTAAATGTTGAATTTAAATTTAAAGTAAATATCTTATTTATTAATATCATAATAAAACTATAAATACATAATACATTATCAAACAAAAATGCTTTAATCGTAAAGTGGCAGAATAGGTGTAACATGAGTAAAAGGACCTAAGTTCAAATCTAAGATAAAACAAATTCATTACTTTTTTTTAACAATTACTAATAATAGTATAATAATAAAATGATATTATATGATCATAAATATTTTATAAAATTGCAACAAATTTTGTATTAATTATTCTTTTCAAAAGATTTTTTTTATTATCTCACATTATGTTAACTAGTAACTATTTGTTACAAGTATATTTTATCATTTTACAAGGAATTTTTTGTGACAAATTAAAAAATAATATATAAATAGTGAAAAATGTGTATATATTACTATTAATTACGTTATATCAAAAGTAAATAATTTAATTCCTTTTAACAATTATAATATCACAATTAAAAATTAATATTATATTATTATTAATTTATAAACAATTATTTTCTTAATTATACTCTTATAAAAAAGAAAGTAATTCTATCGCATAATATTTTATATTAATGAACAATCATTTGTGACATTATATATATTTTGTCATTTTTAATGAATTTTTAAATAAATTAAAAAATAGTTGTAAATGATATACAAATAGTGACAAAATTTATATTTATCACAACTAATTACATTTAAAAAAAGATAAATATTGAATTATTTAATATATTTAAACTTAAAGCTATAATAATATATTTAATATATTTTATCACAAATAAATATATAATACTAAAAAAAATATTATTAACACAAATATTTTAGTTTTATAATAATCAATAATTTATTATTAGTAATATATAAACATTATTTTATAAATATTTAATATATGCTATGTTAATTAAATATTTTTATGAAAAATGAAACATTTTTTTAAAATATATTTAACATTTTTTTAGTTTTTGTAATATAATTATTGTGACATTTTTTTAATTTTGTCACTGTTATAAATAGTAATTGTGACAAATAAAAAGTTAGTCACAAATAAAATATCACTACAAAAAAAATATTATTTAGTGGAGGTTATTTTTTCAATCTGTGGGGGTTGTCACCCTCTGCAAATTAATTTGTGGAGGTTTTCTAAACCTCCAAAAATAGAGTCGTCACAAACTATTTGCGGAGGTTTTGAACGACCCCTGGTATCCAAGTTATATTGCGGAGGTTGTTTTGTGGAGGGTTTTAACCTCTTCTATTTCCAAGTTATATTGCGGAGGTTGTTTTGTTGAGGGTTTTAACCTCTTCTATTGGTGACTATTTTTTTGTGAAAATTTGAAACCTCCTTTATTTACAATTACACACCTGCATTTATAATTTATTAATTTAATAAAATTTTTATAATAAAAAATAAATAAAATATATAAATTCAAAAAGTACAGGAAAATGAACTAAAATTAATTTTATTGATGATTTGATAAAGTGTTAACAATTACAATATAAATATTAAAAAAGAAAATACTTAATGAAAAAAATATACACAAAAATCATATATATATATATATATATATATTTATATATTTTTTAAAATTCCTTTTAAAAACATATAGTGTTTAACTAAGTGGTAAAACATTTGCTTATTCCTTAAGGTCTTGAGATCAAACCCAATTGGCCATTTTTTATTTAGCACCATAATTAAATATTCACATTATGAAAAAAAGAATAACAGTGAACTCTCATGATGCCATAAATCCCACATACATGCTTAAATATAATAGTTAAATAAAAACCTAAACCAATGCCTAATCAATAGTCTATCTCAGCCAATAAAAATCAAGACTGAAATTTCTGCATGACTTTTGAATATTGCTTTGTCACTAATATATGTCAAAGTAAACTTGTACCAGATAATAGCTAAATAAGATTTAGTAAACTTCCATTTTTTTGAAGGCTTTGGTTAATTCACCCACCACATCTTCTCCAACCTACAAACATCACAAACAGAATCAATACAATAGTAACTGTCAGAAGCCTGCTCAATTAAAGAGTAGCAGAGAGGTGCAGAGAAAACTCGAAGGGATTCTTCATTGGAAAAGAGTTTGTATGATAAATTTGGAAACCATCAAAGGTCAGCATAATAATTCCAAAGTTAAAACACTATAACGCAAAAGCAATAGTGTATATGCTGACAGAGAAGAATACTCATGCATGTATCTGGATTATGCACCACAGTCATCCTCAGAACAAATGAGATACAATAAGAAAGAATAGCAATAAAAGGAAGATAGAATTGAATATAACAAAATCAAGGTAACGAGAATTACCGCATCCTCAATATTGAAACCCTTGGTCCACTTTATTAGAGTCCCAGATGAAATTGATGTTTGTCTCCCTGGAAAAGAGAAGGTAAAACCCAGTTCCCTTTGTTTACCAGGGGCAGGGTGAAACTCTTCAAGCTCAGAACTAACAAACTATGCAAGTTTATCAGCGATGAAATCAAACAGTTCCTGCAATCCCATGATAATTAATATATTAGAGAGAGTGGTTAGGCTCATTACTCTGACAGAATTTCTAACAGACTTACATGTGAGGAACCAGTCATCAAATGAGGAGGAATGGAAAATTCTTCAGACTCTAGGTTCACAACACCTTTCTCTTTCCCACCTAATTGCACACGAAGTGTTCTGAAGTTTGTGCCACCAAGGTCTAACGCATAAAAGAGTCCTTTCTCATCTCTGTAAACAATGCAATAGAGTAAAGAATGAATCAGAAAAGGAAGAAACCTTCAAGAGTTACAAATTCATATGACAAAATTCTTTTTCATCCATCAAAAAACACAGAAAAGCTCAGTCATTCAAACCCCCTCTTTCACCATATTTCCTTTAGAATGCCTAGAACACACACCACAAAAAGAAAAAATGGAACCAATTTCTCCCACAATGTCACAGAATTACCTTATTTTCTTCTCCTATATAATGTTTAGGGAGAATTTCATCTTATCAGAGCAACAAAAGCACTCCAATTTAGCATGTCTGAGAGATAATTTTACCTTAATTTATGTCACCTCATTATTTTCTTCTCATACATACAAGTGCTAAATCAGAAGAAGTTTATCCAAACAATATGAAAAACCAAACAAGAACACACTAAGCCATCACCACCATGAACAACAACAAAAAAAAAACAGCCATGAAAGCAGAGTGTAATCAAAACAGAAAAAGTCAAATCCTGAGAAAAGGGGTTGTAGGATTGAAGAGAACAAACCCAGAAGGGAGATTATCGACGAAGGTAATCAACATCTTGAGCTTGCTGCCACCTTCAGAAGCAAGACCCGCGTGCATCTCAACGTCCATGGCATCAGCCACCTGTCTCAGCTTCGCAATTGGGGTCCCACACTGCTTCTCAAACTCCTTCACCATGGCCACCGCGAGACCCCACTTTCCGGAGCTCCTCATTCGGCAACGCACCACCAACTCATGAAGGTGCAACACATCATCATCAAGTGCGTGGTTAGAGGCGTGCCAGCAAGGACGCTACCATTGTCTGTTGCTCCGATCATAGTCTTCCAATAAAGTCTCCTTCAAACCAATTCATGAATTGAAAGGATTGGACGACCAAAAAGATAAGAAATCACAACATCATTAGGCCCCACCAGCCACCCCCACTCACCCTCAATTTCTGATTTTCTTTTATCATCCATCTTTACACTCACTGCATATAAATAATCCCCACACAACACATCATCATCACCACACAAGTTGGAGTAAAAGAGTGTGAGAGATAGAGTGAGCAAAAAAATGGAGGGAAAGGAGCAAGATGTTTCACTGGGAGCGAACAAATTCTCACCCATTGTTTCGAAACCATAACACCTCCAGAGTTTTCCCTTCCCTCCTCTTACTCCCACTCGCACTTGAGAGCTTCGTTTCAGAAAAGTCATACCGTGAAACTAATTACAAAAATCAATGTGGAAGCGGGAGAATGAGAATAGAATAAATCTTAACCCTAGAAATCTGCATCACACAAACGAGGTCGAAGAGGGACACTAAAACGTTCTCCCTATCATCGATTCCAATAGAAACGAAAATAGTGTGCAAGGCATTACACTCACCAGGTGCATCTGAGCTGTGGAGATCTTCGCATCATACATATTCGAGGAACAAGAAGAAAAAAACGAAAATATGAGGGGATCGAAGCGTGTCCTACGGTATAGTTGCGGAAGAATTAGGGTGAGAAATGACGGTGGCGAAGCCAAATTCAACAGTGGAGAGTTCTGATGCATTGGTCGTGGAGTATCAAAAATTAGGGTTGAGAATAAGGGAAGAGGAATGAATGAAAAAAATTGAGGGAAAGAAAAAAGTATTTTAGAGATTTTGAAATAAGTCTAAAATGTTTTCAGAATAAACCTTTAAAACTTAATGGAAGTTAGAAAAACCTCCCTTAATTAAATTTATTCGTGGAGGTCCAACAAACCTCTGCTAAATAACCTCCTCTATTAACTGATTTTTTGGTAGTGTATATATAGTTACAAAATTTATATTTGTCACTGTATTTTTGTCACAAAAACTCATATTTGTTGTAGTGTAAAAAGGAAGAAGATGGATATGAATGTAGGAGGTGGAAAGCTTTGAAGATTGAAGGAAGAAGATGAATATGGAAGAAGGAGGTGGAAAGAAGGATGAAGTGAATATATGGAGTATAAAAAGGAGTTGACATGTGTCAATTGGAGAAGTGATGCGCAAAATTATTTAGAATGACCAAAAATCACAAAAATGGACACTTGTCAAGAAAATAAGTTGGGGTAAGTAAGTAATTTCACTAGACTTAAGTTTTCTTAGTTATACAGTAGATGCATATAAATGCAGCTTGATCATGATTTGAGATTAGGATATAATATTTTTCGTGGTTAGAGTTTAATTGCGGAAGGAGAGGGATTTTGAATTTGTTTTTGGTTATGCTCCTTCTGACATTAACATAGATTTGGCTATTAGTAACAAAGGTGGTGTGTGTGGTGTTTGCTATAGTTGAGTGATATAAAATTCTTTAGTTTTAGACTTCACCATCCTCTTTCTTCCTCTTTTGTTGTAACTCAATAGTTGCTGTTTTTTTCTACTCAGAGTAATGATTTAGTTTGCACCTACTCTTAACTTCCCTTCTATTTTATTTATTTTTAACCCATGTTTCTTTAAATTTTAACTTCATATTGTACTTTGCCAAATGTATGCTTCAATTTTGGTTTTTGTTATATTTTGTTCACCATGCGTTGGTTCAATTGTTTAATGATTCCAAGTATTTGCCTGATTGTGAAATAGGTTTCAATAGGAAATCTGATGTAGACTTTGATGGTTCTTCCATTTCCAATGATGCTTTTAGTCATAAGACGATTTTTGAAGTGAGTGGATATGAAAGGATCTTATGATGCATCATCACACAACGGAGAAACTGGTAACAGATCATTGAATACTCTCCTTATAAACCCTTCACCATGATGGTACCCTAAGAGTGTTTTATGTGAGAGTGTGTGGAATTCAGGTTGATGAATCCATCCCCAAAGTTTCTCTCTCCATCATATTCCTGTGAATGGTGTTAGGAGTAACATCAATTGTGATGCATAGTCTTTAGTTATGAGAAGGGATAGTGTGGATAAGAAATCTGAGGAAGCTACCTTTGTTAATACAAATAGTATACATTTTACTGGGAGCATGATTTGTAGGTTAAAAAGATGTAATTTTGTTGGCATGATGTTTTGAATTATGTATTTTTCTTGGATTAAGATGTCATATAAACACAAGCTCTGGATAATATAGAAAATTTGGCATAAATGAGGTTTTATGAATAAACTAACTTTGTTGGATAATACAAAGTCTATATTAAGATATTTATGCTTTGGTGTCTCTATGTTTGTTGCCATTTTTGTTAGATGTTTTCCAACGTACTGAATAATAAAACCCTGTACCAAAAGTGTCATTGCAATATGGGCAACCTAAAGTCATAAACAAACTATTTTCTATTATTTGTGGGAAAAACCATTTTACTTCATTATTTTTCTATTTCTTATCCTCCGGAGTTCCTTGCATTAAAAAAAAGTCTTCCCTAAGGACAACTCTTGGTGACTTCTCTAAGGACTTTGTGCATCTGTAATTATGTATGTGTGCTTTAAGATTTTGTTACTTAAAGGTTGTTCATTTGGAAAAAGAACACATGAAATGTGACATCATAGTTACATATAGTTCATTCTCAAAACTCCGAGGAGACAACAAGTTTAATTTTTAAATGAACATGTATTGGATTCTGATCTAGAATGATTGAAAATTAAGGAAAGAAATCATGATCAAGGAACTTGATCTATGGAAACTATAATGTGGACTGTGATACATGCTAATGGGGTATATGAATGGACAAATATTGACAGGTGCCCAATGGTACAAAAAATGCCTTCTCCATCAGATATCTCTTGGTTCTTTCATGATCACAATTCAAACATACATATATTGTAAGAATAAAATACCTAATATACTGGCTAATAATTAATATGGTTTGTATGAATTATGACTTTTATGTGAAATACTTCATCACATTATAGTTGAATAATGGATACTTTACCTCAAAATGTTCAAAACTAGATTTGTTTATGCTCATCAATTGCACTAAACAAACATATATAAACATATATATTGTATGAATAAAATACTTAATATATTGACCAAAGGCTGTTGTTTATATATATATATATATATATATATATATATATATATATATATATATATATATATATATATATATATATAATTACTGACTCTAAATTTTATAACATCGAATAATATTTATTTTATCAAATTTTATAATCTACATTATTATAAAAATTAAATTCTTAAATATAACTATTATACTGAATATTAAATACTAAATTTCAACATATAAATTTTAATTATAAAAAAGCATTCATTTTATTTAACCATTTATTTCAATATTACAAAAAAATAAATATATAAATTCATGAATATGTACCGATTTAATTATTATTATAAAATTTACTATTCATAAATTTATATATAATGAAATATTCTAATATATATTACAAAAATAATAACTAATTGTTTACTGTAGTAGACAGATGGGCCGATATGTACCATAATGGTGGAGTTAGCCACCATAGCATAAGCACTTAAATGGGTCGCCATCTTAGGAAAGTCGTCAATCCTAAAGGCCATTAACTTGCAAATAGTGGCTAAGCCTAAAGGAATACCACACAGACCAAAGTTGAACATATAGCGGTAAAAATAACAAATCAACTAAGCCTACATAATGACCAAGTTCATTAACTATACGACCTCCTCAAACGCCTATCGAAACCGGTAATGTCGCATACTCTAACTTAGAATAAATCAGTTAAACCATGATGAAAAAGTGTTGGACCTAAAACATGGGCCCAACCAAGCCCCCATAAGCCCAATAAAGGACTAGAACACTATAGAGATAATCAAGGCCCAGTCCATGGTCTAAACCAAAGGAAAATAAGATTAGTTTTCTATAAATAAGAGTGGATCCCAACAATTAAAGGTACACATTTCATTAGTCCATAATCTTGAGATTTGATTTTGAGAGTTTTTGTTGAGAGTTTTTGCTGACTTAATCGTTGGAGTCCTTTCTGTAAGTAATCCCCAATGCTCCATGAAGTGTCGAGTAACGAAGACATGATGAATATGACCGAAAAGTACCCATTCGAGAAGTTCAAAGATTGCGGTAAGATAAAGTTTAAGTCCCATAACGATCTACTATTGTTCATGCATGAACAATTTTTTTCATATTATTAAATTCTTCTTTTAAATATTATATCCATAAGTATACATAATTATAACATTTAAATATAATTATATAATTAATTTTTTAAAATATAATTATAATTATCTTAATTATTTTAATAAAAATTTTAAAAATAAAATGAAAAACAACGAGGGTCTCAAACTAGTTTTAATTATAATAAAAATAAAAATAATGTAAGTAATATTTTCGTATCTCATCTTTGATTCAACACGTTGACATATTAGACGGAATAAAATATATCATCTCACATTGGTAAATTGATGGTACACCATTAGAGTGACGTACTAGATCTATTCAAATTTGTTATCGTACCAAAAATTAATGACGAATGATATTTGATAAGAAAAATAAGTTAATGGTAAACTCATGCAGACCTGTCTCCAAGGTCATTTCTTTTTCTTTCACTTTTGTGTAACTATATTGCTTCGATATAAGTTGTTTTCTATAGGGCTGATAAATATTAGTTTTTCAATCTTAATTAAGATGTTTTCAAAGTCTCGGCGTCGATGCAAAGAATTAGCTTAACCTAAAGATTTTTAATTTCATGTATCAATCTCATTCAGTAGTTCAAGGAATCCGATTGTTTTCTTGGATTTCAACGAAAATCTCATCCATAATAAGTTAATAATTTTTTTTTAATGTTGGATTCTTTTTAACATGAAAATGGAATGTGACAACAATGGATGAAGTGAACGATAAGAATGATTGTACTTAGAATTGTGGATGTGTTGAAGATCTCACATTGATTAGAGATAAAGCAAGTTCATAGTATGTAAGCGGATACAAACCTCACATTATAAGTTTTTTTGTGGGGTTGAGTTAGGCTTAAAGTTCACTTCTTAACAATGGTATTTAAGCCAGGAGTTAGAGCATATGCTAGCGAAATTTGTTGTTTGTTGGATCTATACCACCCATTGTTAGGCTGTTATCGGACCACCCATTAATGTTTAGCTTCACGTTTGAGATGTATATACCTTGCATGAGGGGTGTGTGTTAGAGATCCCATATTGACTAGAGATAAAATGTATTTATAGTATATAAGTGGGTGCAAAACTTACCTTACAAGCCAATTTTATGGAGTTGAATTAGGCTTAAATCACACTTCTTAGTAAGATGTGATGATTGATAGAATTGCAATAAAATAGTAAGACCACTAAAGTAGATTGCAAAAAATAAATTACTAAGGAAAGTAAAGAAACTTGTAACATAAATCAATGAAAGTGGTGACCTAAATTGCAACAACCAAGAATGGATTAACCATTTTTCCTATTCGTGGCATTTTAGAATGTATGAATTGTTCCACAATTTGTCACCATTGTAAAATACAAAAATAACCCTATTTATATTTTCTAACACTGCCCTAAACATTTACAAGATTTGAATTCAAATTTGAATAAATTGCAAGTAACAACCCTAGAACTACCCTTAGCGATTTCGAAGCTCATATGGCCTGAGCGGTTAACATCCACTTAGTCTCTAGAACGATTGTTGCTTTGTTCTCCTCAATTTGTTTCTTGCTTTTGTCGATAATTATTCTCGATTTATGTTTCCTTCAATCAACATTTTGACAGAGGATGAATAAATGGCTTCTAAAGAGCTACATGTCTATCATATGACATCCATCTCATAAAGAAGTATTCGGTAAAATTGTCCTTCACATACTCCATCTCTATGGAATATAATTCTCTCTAGTTTACAATCAGTAAGGTTTAGAAGGCTCAAAATAGATTCTTGATAATGCCAGAAGGTGCTTTTGACCTTCGCTAACACCATCCTTGTGAAGATTTTGTAAACCATGAACCTTTGTTTCTCGTCCTTCATAAAACTTGGCATTTGATCAATTGAGCGACATAAGGTTCATCCTTCAGTCGATTGTATCTAATTTGCCTTATTAACCTTAGACCTTACTTGTGATTCTCAATATCTTGAATAATTTCTTCCTACTTCTTGATGCCCTCAACATTTTCATAATTATTTCAATTTGTATCATCATAAATGTTTATATTTTAAAACAATTTAAAATAAAATATTTTATATTTTAGGTTGTATATTTTAAAATATAACTTATAAAATATATTTTAAATTATATAATTTAAAATATAAGTTTTTAATTTTAAATTATATATCTTCGTGTATATAGAGAAATGGAACATTGCTGGGATTTTAGTTTTGGTCTCTTTCAATCTTAACACTCTGAGGCGCAGACAAAGAAAGTGTGAATTTATGTTCACTTTTAGTGTTCCGACCAACCACCGCATTCTTGAGGTATTGTCCACTTTGGAGTCGAGCTCCATCATGGTTTTGTCCTTAAAAGGCGCCTCATAGAGTGGAGGGAGGAATGAGTATTTAAACTACACTTAATCTTGGCTCCTAAGCGATGTGGGACTATTGGGTGTATTAGAACAAGCCCCTTAGTCGAGGGCAAGGGGAGTTGTTGTCCCCACAGATGGTGCCAAGGGGCTATCTTTGCATTCATTCTTTACACACACACCTTAACTTAAAGTATTACTAACTAGAGCATTAGAGTGCTTGCAGGTACCCATCCTCTAGGAGCATCGCTAAGTAGCAGTTCAACGGGAGCCATGCAAAGAAGAGACGAAGGATTGAAGACTTTTGAGGCAACTCGGGTCCATACAAGCACATTTAGCATGCCCAAATCATCCTTTAAGCCAAAGTTTTTGTTTTCTCTATCCCTAGAATTCTGGTATGTTGTCTGTTGATGTTGTTGGTTAATTGTTTGAGTAGTGAGATGTTGTTTGCTAGCTCAATTCATCTTTTTGTTTTTCTTTTGTTGATGAAAATTTAGTCAATTATAGGTGAACATGCTTCTCCCTAGTTATAATGGGTTGGGGTGAGTTTCTGATTTGGCCACTTATAACATGGCTTGCTTTCCACGACTTTAGTGTCGTTAATGTTCTCCATTGATCTCTATTTTATCTTTTGTTTATGTATGTGTTTATTTATTTATTTTGTTGGGATGCACCTTGACAAGTTTTGATGCTTACTTTTGGGGTTCTATTTACCCAATTGTTAAGACTTAATTAATTATTCAACTTTTGTGTGTACTAGTTAGTGAGTGAGGTTTAGTGAATGGTTTACATTGTAACTGAGATCTTTGAGTCTTGCATTGCTAATTTCTATGTTTTCAGCTTTAAACATAAAGCCGACATGTGATCAAACTGATTGGTCTGTGTGGTTAACTAGTTTTTTGCTTGTTAAATGTTTTTGTGGCAGTTTTCAAATTAGCATTTTTTAAGGCCTAATTTGGTGGGTCAGTGTAGTAGTATATTTAAAGTAATGGTTTTTAGTGATTCTCTGTTTGATAATTGTTATGATATTTAGGAATGTATAATATCTTAAACTGTGACCTCATATCCTAATTTATAGCTTTTCTCATGTATTCAAGCTAGAGGGTTGAAGAAACCACTTGGACTAGCTCAATGCTCAAAAGCATTTGATGCTTGACAAGATTGGTGGTGCCATTGTATGTATATTCTTGTGTTAGTGATATTATCTTAATTTTCTTGAGATTTTCATTTGTACTCATTTATGCATTTGGCCTGATATGTGTAGGCACCCAAGCCATCTTCTGGTCCTCACAAATCAAGGGAGTGTTTATGCCACAACCAAAGATTTTCTTCTTTAGCAACTAAACATGTTGTATTCCTAGTTTATGCATGATCAAGATCAATTAAATAGATATTATTGTGTCTCGTACCTTTTAGAGCAATTTCCTTTTAGTCCTTGTGGTGGATGGTGCAGTAGTCACTTTCAAATATAACCTTATGTCCTTTATCACAAAGTTGGCTAATACTTAGAAGATTATGTTTTAGTCCTTCAATGAGTAGCACATCCTTAATTTCCAAAGTATTTTCCCCACCAACATCACCAGTTCCAACTATCTTACCCTTGTTGATATCCCCATATGTAACAAAGCCTGTTTTTTTCTTTTGAAATGTATAAATTTCTTCTTATCTCTACTCATGTGTCTTGAACAACCACTGTCAAGGTACCACATAAACTTTCTAGTTTTTGAAGATTCCTACAAAATAAAAGAACAAGCTTTTAGGTCCCTAATAACTTGTTTTGGTCCTTGAGGTTAGAGATACAACAATAGACACCCATCTATATTTTCCATTTGGAATACCATAATGTTTAATGTTACATTTATTCGATATATGACCCTTTATCATGCAATAGAAACATCTAGGAGTACTTGAGTTTCTTAAATAAGTTTATCCTTACTCTACCCATACACTCCAGGTTCTTTAATTTTTATTCTTGTTATTAGAAGCATACTTGTTTTTATTAAAAGCCCTCTCATTAAAAGTTGGTTGTCCAAAATTTTTACCACTTGTTGCATCTTCAAGTTGTTTCTCAAGAATATTAAGATCAAACATGTAACTTTTGAAGATGCAAACTCAACATTTGTAGATTCTTTATTTTCTAAAATTAAAATGTTATTTTTCGAAACTTCTTCAAGAGAGATTTTTTAAATTTACTTTATAAATCTTTAAATAAGATTTTAATTATTTATGAGCAACATCTAATTTCCTGGATTAGTGAAGTAGTTGTTGAAAAACATCATACAATTCATCATAATCGTCATTATTGTTAAAGACACTTACTTGGCTTCAAGATGATTCAGTGTTGGCCATTAAATAGAAATGTGTTGGTTCATCTGAATCGCTTGAGTTTGAGGAGTTGAAGGGCTTTCCATCCCAAGCAATGTAAGCCTTTTTCTTGAAAAAAATTCTTCTTTTCTTTTCTTCACTTCTCTTGCCATTTGAACAATCTACATTGACATGTCCTGTTTCTCCACATCCATAGCACTTGAAGTTTGAGGTAGATCCTTGATTCTCCTTTTTGTTACTCTTGAACTGACCTTTTCTTTGGCCTTCATGAATTTTGTGAATTTCTTTATCATCAAGCTCAAATTTTCATCATCATCAAAATCTTCATCTTCTTTAGGCTTTTCTTTCTTCCTTGATCCTCTTCTTTATTTAATCTTCTAAGTTCAAGCTCGTGATCTCTCAACTCACCAAAGAGAGCCATCATGGACATGGTTACAAGGTTTTGTGATTCCGTAATGGTTGTCAGCTTTGGCTGTCAAATTTTGTTCAAAGATTTAAGAATTTTGATATTTAATCCATTCGAATCAAAAGTTTTACCTAAGCTAGTGAGATGGTTAACAATTTATGTGAATCATTTTTGCATGTCATAGATATTTTCCCCTGCTACATTCAGAACATCTTGTATTCTTGAATCAATGAGTTCTTCCAATCATATTTTACGTCATCAGTTCCTTCATGGGTTACTTTTAAGATTTCCCACATTTCTCTCGCACTAGTGTAGCCAGATATGTTGTAAAATTCATCAAGGGTTAAAAGAGATGAAATTATATTTCTTGCCCTTACATCATATTGGGCTATTAGGCTTTCATCTATAGTCCACTAAGCAAAGGGTTTAGCTTCCTGAACACTATTAACAGTTATAACAGGAGTAAATAAACCATTTATCACAACATCCTGAATACCCCTATCAATAGATTCCAAAAAGATTGCATCCTAACTTTTCAAAAGGGATAATTTTCATTGACAAAAGATGGAAGTCTATTGATAGAAGCACCCTCAATAAAAATTTGATTTTGTCCAACCATTTTAGATTGTTTTTTGAAAAACTATCAAAGCAAGAGGGGGTGAATTGGTTTAATTAATAAAAAATAATACTTCAAATTTTATCCCAAAATTTACTGTTACAATTAAAGATTCTTTCCTTTAATGTAACCGTAGATTAATAAGGAAAGTATGGAAAAAGAAGATTGACACGAAGTATTTGTACTAATTCAGATCAAAAGACTCTACGTTTAGTTGTTAATCTCTTAAACAGGAAGATTACTTAATCACTAAAATAAATCATAATACAATCACAAATAAGATATTTAATGGGTTTAGAATACACCTCTCTTGAAGACACAAGAGATGAAGAACACTTTCTTTGAGTCACACAAAGGATGATCAACTTTCCTAGCAATAACAATAACACTTAATCCCTCAAGAATTCACTTGGTGAAAGTTATCGCTCAATCCACACTAGGTTTTTTAAAGCTTGTTTTCAAAATACTCACATAGTTTCTTTGCAAGCACAACACTAAACTTCTGATACTCAAAAAGGTTATTTTAGAAATAGGTTTAGTGCTCTTTAAATAAAATTTTGAAAACTAGGTTAAGAATTTGAAAAGACAAATTACAACTACCACTCATAATCGATTATCACTTATAATAATCGATTATTCCAGAACAGTTTCTGAAAACATTATTTTGTGCTCAAAGCTATTTCTGAAAATTGAAAAATACTTATGATAATTGATTATCACAAGTGATAATCGATTATCATAGTGTGTTTTGAAAAATAACAAAAACTTTCTAAGCTAACTTCTATATAATAAATATAAACAAGATCTTATTGCAAGAGGCTTTAAATAATAATAAAATAATCTTCCAATATTTGCTTAAGGTTCCTTGAGGTTGTCATCGTCAAAATCTTGCAACACAAATCTTCTTGTTTTGTCAATAAAAATAGACTAAAGTATGCTCTAACACATAGAGAAGTTATTGCCATCTTCATGCAGCGCCATGTTCTTATCGACATCAAGGTTAAGATAGATAAGACATATCGTGCTGGTTTCATGGGTAGGTAATGTACATTTAAACGTGGTTACCACATGTCTAACTTGCTATATACTTGAATGTTTCAAATATTACCACCTTCTTGAACATTCTTGTCAAAATTTCGAAGCTGAATATCGGAAAATTTTGTTGAAAAGCTTTGATTTTGCATTTTTCCTTTTTTCCTTGTCATAGTTTAAGTTGTGTTCAATTTGGACAATAGGGCATCCCATATTTGAACACCTACGATAGTCACACCATCCGCTATCCTGACCCACTGATCAAGGCTAATGACATCGATGGAAGGAATAAAGGGTGAGTCGACGTGATCAAGAGTAGGGAAAAGCACAAGGGAAGCTTTGAGACTATCCATGTTGAGGATGCAACTGGTCATGAGTTTGCAACACACATGGGTAATAATTTCAACATTGGTAGAGGGACCAAGACTTGGGTTTCTCTTCCCAAAGGTCGTGGTATCAAGTTGTCTATTATTGAGGAGTGTAAGGAACATAGGCTTAATTTTTCTCACTCTTGTTGCTAACATTGAGAGATACAAAAGGGTTGGTTCCTAACACACATGATGACCCATAAGAGGGCCCAAATCTTCCCAACTAACAATGGAGCCTTCACCCCCCATCCTTCATTTATCTTCTCCCTCATACGATATTGACCAAACCACTCCTTCCCTATCCACTTTACCTGCAACTCCCTTTTTTTCCTTACAATAACTCATTTCCAAATACTCATTCCTTTTCTCCGCCTCACATCACTACCTCTTTCCCTTTCCACCAACAATTCCATTAACTTTCTGCCTAGCTCCACTACTGTTTCAATACGTCCCCACCGATATCCACACTTCTAAAAACAGGAAATTAAAAGCCAAGTTCAGAAAATGATAGCTTTGGGATTTAATGTGCCAAACAATAGTCCCTTCTCCTTTTTGGTCCTCCTTTTTTTAAAAGAAGGATGGTACATGGTGTTTTTGTGTTGATTACCAAGCACTCAACGCCATTACAATCAAGGACAAATTTTCTATCCCAACAGTGGACGAATTTCTCAATGAATTGGGCAATGCATCCTGGTTTTGTAAATTGGATCAACTCTCTCGATTCCACCAAATTCTGATGGAACCCACAAATGCTTGTAAGATTGCCTTCAAAACTCATAATGGTCACTTTGAATTCTGGGTCACGCCTTTTGGGTTATGTAAAGCGCCTTCGACGTTCCAAGCAGTGATGATTGATCTATTCCAACCACATTTGTGAAAGTTCATCATTGTTTTCTTTGATGACATTCTTGTCTATAACTCCTCTTTGGACTCTTATGTCATGCACCTTGAGATTGTTTTTGAATTGCTACGTTCCAACCACTTTAAGTTAAAGGCCAGTAAATGTCTTATAGGCACGCATTTTATTTAGTACTTTGGCCTTTTTGTCTTTGTTCAAAAGTGCAACCCGATCTTGAGAAGTTAATGGCTATACGCAACTGACCTTCACCATCATCAGTGAAGTCTCTAAAGGGTTTCTTAGGACTTACAAGCATTTATCGTAGATTTATCCCTGGGTATGCCTCAATCGCTTACCTTTTCATTGCCTTTCTCAAGAATGACTTTTTTTTATTCCACATTTGTTATTCATATTGATGCTTCAGGCATCGATATGTGTGTTGTACTATCTCATAATCACCATCCAGTTGCTTATTTTAGCAAACAATATTTCCCAAAGCTCAAAAACTCTTCCACTTACATCAGATAGTTATGTGTCATCACCTCAATTGTTTAAAAGTTGTGTCAGTATCTCCTTGGTCGACCTTTTATTATTCAAACTGATCAACGTTCCATCAAGGAACTCATGCACCAAACAATTTTGAGACCCGAGCAACAAAAATATCTCTTCAAGCTACTGGGTTATGACTTCAAAATCCAATATTGCCTAGGCAAGTCTAACTCTATAGTTGATGCTCTTTCACGTGTTGACTCCTTGGAGGAATCTCTTTTGGTGTTATCAATTCCGAACTTGGATTTTCTGGATGTTCTCAAGTTATCACTTAAGACCAACTCTGAATTCTAAGACTTGAAAAATAAGATCAATGCTACACCAGCGAATTTCCTTGATTTTGTTGTTCACCGCGACTTCAATACCTACAAGGACAAAATTTGGCTTCCATCATCTTGCCCATTCATTCCCCTCCTCCTTCATGAATTCCACTCCACCCAGTTGGCTGGTCATACAAGCATGGCTAAAACCCTCAGCAGACTTTTGGCAATTTTTATTGGAATACTATTTGCAAGGATGTCTAGGATTATGTAGCCACTTGTACCATTTGTCAGCAAACTAAAATTCCTACACAGCGTAGTCCGAGTATTTTGCAATCCATTCCTCTACCATCACATTATTGGCAGGATCTTTCATTGCACTTCATTATAGGACTCCGTAAGTCGACCACTTACCACCCTCAAACGAGTGGGGCAAACTAAGGTAGTTAATAAGGTGATACAATAGTATTTACGATGTTTTGTTCATTAAAAACCTTCACTTTGGGGCAAATTACTATTGTGGGTCGAATGAAGTTCCAATATAGTAGTGAATTCCTCCACTAGTTAAATCCCTTTTAAGGTTATGTATGGGTTCCCACCGCCCACTATTCCTTCCTTTACACCTACAGATACCTCTAATGTTGTTCAATACGAGCATTCAACTCGTGAAGAGATTCTTCGCAAACTACATTATAACCTTGCAAAGGCACAAAAGTCTATGAAACATTGGGCAAATGCTTATCTCCGCGAGCTGTAGTTTATCATTGGTGATTGGGTCTACATACGCTTGCGACCACATAGACAAACTTCTGTTACTGGTCAAACCTCTGGTAAGCTACAGAAGCGGTTCTTTGGTCCCTTTCAGATCACCAATAAAATAAGGGCAGTAGCTTATGAATTAGCCTTACCTCTAGAGGCAAAGATCCATAACATTTTTCATGTCTACTTACTTCGACCACATAAGGGCCCTCTTCCTTCCTCACCACTCACATTGCCTCACGACATCTTCGACAACCAACATGTCTTAGTCCAATTAGTTATCATCGATTGGAAATGGGATAACTATACTCCCACCTCTTGCCTTTAGGTTTTGGTTTAGTGGAAGGACATACCCTTCGAAGAGGTTAGCTAGGAACTATGGGATCTTTCTAGAGACCAGTTTCACCATGAGGATAAAGTGTTATTTGAACAGGGAGGTGATGTAAGGAACATAGGCCCAATTTCCCTCACTATAGTTGCTAACATTGAGAGTACAAAAGGGTTGGTTCCTAACACACATGATGACCCACAAGAGGGCCTAAATCTTCCTAACACTGCACTTGAGGAAAGGCCTAGAAGGGAGACATGTCAACCCCAACGTCTGAATGATTATGTTGTGACAATTCTAAACAACCACAAGAAAGGGAATTATGTTATGCATAAATGATTACAGAGAAATCTTATTGTTATATGTATTTTGTCTTGTTCTTACATGCCAAGTGAATAGCAAGGCAGGGTATTCCATATATTATGGGTTATTAATGAAAAAGGGGGCATAAGATTATTTAGTGAAAATACTTCACTTACATCAACCACATGAATAAGATGCCATCAAATTGAAGAAAATATTCGGTAACTATTCTTTTTTATTGGCAATACAATGACTAAGATTAGGTGGTAAAAGCATAATCCAAAACATTTACCCCTACTCTACTCTCATTTTTTTCTTCATATGCCATGAATATCTAAGGAGTGGTTTCACATACAAAAATATTGCAAAAAAAAATTAAATTTGTTTCAAGTTGTAATTATGTTCTTTCTTCACAATTGATAACTTCTTGTTGAGGGCACTAAGAAAGGGAAAAATTATTCAAAACACCAACTTTGTGTTTGGATGAGAGATTTCAACATTTCTAAGAAATTGAGATACCTAGTAACTGAATTACTTGCAATTGATTTGTCTTCATTTCTTAAATAATTAGTTTGGATGAAGTAATTGAAATATTTTAAATTTCAATTTTCTTGTTTCAATAAAATAATTTAATTTCTATTTTACGATAAACTCAATTTTACCTTTGAGTTTAACTTAACTCGACCTCCAATTCGGTACGACTCGTCTTGGCTTTTGGTTCAAGTTGACCTTCAGCCTACCTCGAACATTGTCCCGACTAGGGATGTCAACGGGGCGGGTAGGGTACGGGTAGTAGTTCCCCCGTACCCTACCCGCTGGAAAAATATTTGCCCAGTACCCATACCCATATCCGTCGGGTATCCGTTATGCGGGTACCCGTCTATTTTTTTCATATCCGCGGGTATCCACGGGTATCCGCGGGTATCCGCGGGTATTTACAAATATATTTAAAAAAATAAATATTTAACCATAATTAGTGCTTAAATCAACAAGTCTCATTTCTCCGATTGATTCTTGAAACACAAACAAATAAAAAACACTACCAATTTATTGTAGTTTATTTTTGAATAAAATATTAAAGAAATTACTAACTTCATCAATATCCACCTCTTGCAACATTGTATAAAGTTTCATGTTGTCCAATTTTAATCTAGAAGAGCCTTAAAACATAAGAAGTTCAGTAAAAATTTCTAACAATCACTTAATTAAAATATCTAAGTAAAAGTGTTAATTTCATTACCTTCCATGTTGGTCCATAACCAGTCTTAGAGACACATCAATACCTCCACAGTATATGGAAGTAATTTACTCATTTGTGGGGTAAGAATCTGACCACCATTATTGGATGAAGACTCATAATGTTGTTTACTAATATATATATATATATATATATATATATATATATATAAGGTAAAGTTTAGCAGGTACGGGTATCCACGGGTACGGATACTATCATATCCGTACCCGTCCCGTTAACATGCGGGTATCAAAAATACTCATACCCGCGGGTAGCGGGTATCCATTTTGAATATCCATTTCCTACCCGTTGCGGGTTTTATCCGCGGATACCCGCAGATACGGATTTTTTTGACATCCCTAGTCCCGACGCGATCCGACTCGACATTCTTCCCGACTTAGGTCAACCTGACTTGACCTTTGGTCGGCCCAACCTAGCTCATCCTTTGGCCCAACCTGGCCTAGTTTGGCCCGACTCGACCTTCTACCCGGCTCGACCTTCGACTCGACCTTTAGCCTGACTCGACCTTTGAGTCAGCTCGACTTTCAACCCGACCCAAGTCAACTCGACTCGACCATCGGCCTGGGTCAACCTTTGGCCCAATCCAGCCTGATTTAACATTCTACCCTATTCGACTTTCAGCCCGATCTTGTCCAGCTCAACCTTCGACCCGAACCGACTTGTCTCAACCTTTTGTCTGACCTAACTTGACATTTTGAACCTGTGGAATTTTTTTTCTCCTAACTAATGTGCATTTCCATAATTTGGAGAATTTTAATTTCCTTCTTTTTTGAGTGAATTTAAAATTCTACTATTTTAGTTATTATATCTTCTTAAAATTCCTCAATTTCAGATTCCTTTTAATTTCTACATCTAAACATATCATTTTCCTTGAAATAATTTCAAAATCTCCAAATAAATGAATCACTATCTCAAATGCAGGGATAATTTTTTTTTCTTGATAACTATCTTTAAAGGAAGTTGTACACAACTCACTGTAAACAAGTTTTATAGTTGTATTGTTGACTTGAAACAATCTTTCTTCTTAATATAAAATTGACCAATTATCAATTCAAAGTAAGTCATTTAGTTTAAACTTATTACTCATTTATTTCATTACCATACATATTTACAATTATTACAATTAGGGGTCGGCAAAAAATTTGTTTTGCCTGATCCGATCTATTTTTAATCTGATTTGATCCACTAAATATTCATTTTTTAAAATTTGGATTTTAGTTTGGATCCATATTTATTAATTTTTAGGTTAAAATACATCGTTGGTCCTCGTTTTTGTACTAAAATCTCAATTTGGTCCTCGTATTTTTATTAGTCTCAATTAGGTCCAGATTTTGTAAATTAGTAACAATTAGGTCCTTTTCATTAGTATAGAACTAACACCGTTAAGTAGGTGCCATGTGTTAACTCCTCGCTTTTTTGACTTTTTTTTTGAATTTCTTTTTTAATTTTAATTTTTTTTTAAATTTTTTAAATTTTTATAAAATAATATTTATGCCACATGTCACGTCTATAGTGTGCCATGTGTCAATATAATATGGTGACACGTGTCAAATTATTGTATGAATCTCAATTTGGTCCACATATTTATTAATTTGATTTAATTTCAGTCCCAATTTTTTTAAAAAAATTTCAATTTCAGACGCTCCAAATTTTACTTTTATATAATGTTATTAAATATTTTTATTAAATATTTATGGATTTTAAAATTTAGATAGTCGAAACTTATTCTTTGGACCAGACTTACATCCATACGAATCTAGACCACGTTATTCAACAACCAAATTTTGAAAATAATTTCTTATCCCAAATTTCAATCCACTAAACCCTAACTCCCAAAGTTCAATGGATTACGAACCCTAAACTCTTCCCTCTACTTTCTTCAAGTCACAACACGAATTCATAGACAAATTTGTTTCTCCTTCCTAGTGTTCCTTCCTGTTTCTCCTTCCTGGTGCTCATATTTCTCCTTCCGTTTTTGTTTCCTTTTTGTTCCTTTATCTATTTTTTATTATCTTTTGATTAATTCATATTATGTTTTAGAAAATGCAAGTGATACCACGATAGTGAATGTGGTGGTGGGGTTTGCTCTAGATTAAGATCGAGGTCAAGATTTCAAGGGTATATGCTTATGATTAGGTATTTCCAATTTTGTACGGGTTTCGAGTTAGGGACAATGTATGGTTTTTATTAATGTTATCGTTGTTTGAAAATGACTCTAGCTTAGAAAAATTTTCAATATGTTGAGTCATGTGTGACACATTGAATTCTACTACTTCAATGGCTGGTTTTGACGGTTTTGTATTGCATTGATCGAGACTCATCGAAAGATAGAGAATCAGAAGGGAATTAGGCAAATTTATTATTCTTTTTGAAGTGTTTTTATTAAAATTAGATTCACACATTAGATTTTAGGTATCAAAGCAACATTTTATACTTATTTGTATATGAGCCACACTAGAGGAGATGGATTTTGATATGATGATTGGCAAGGATCTTGTACACTACATGGATAATTTTTTAGTTTAGCTAAAATATGAATTCCTCTAAATACTAGCAATAATGTGGTAAATATACTATTTTTCATGATATAATGCATAATGACCATAGCTTAGGCTACTATAAATGCTTCTTACAGAAAATTATTTATTATTGAATAAAAAATGAAAGAATGTAATGATTTTCTAGACATTTCTACATAAATTTACATAATTAGAAAGAAAATATAGAAATTAAAGCTCGGAGACATTAATAAGTTCTCCTTATTAGAAAAGAATGAGAAGAAAACAGTGAGCAGTAGTTAGGAAAATGCAACATGACTCTTTCAATGTTATTTTTTTTTAAATAACCATAGGAAAGGCGCTTAAGAGAAGCCTCAAACACAATTCAACAACAAATTTAAACACAAAGTGAAACTTTGAAAATACTGTTGTTTCTCTCCAACCAAATACACCTAAAAAGTACCAAGTTGTTTAAATTATAAATTATGATAATCATCTCATTTTGTTTCCTTTGTTCTGTATGTAGATTTCACCGTGACTGCAAAAAGATTGAAGCAATTGTTGGATCAAAAATAGTTATCCAGGTAATTTCAAATGCAAACTTTGTTGTGAGGATAATAATCGTTATCTCTTTCGTCAAATTAAACCAATGTTAAGTAAATCACCTATGCATTTTTTTGTCGTACTAGTCTCTTATTTACTTCAAACTTTATTCCTTCATAATTTTGGAACAAGCTTATGATTGTATGCAGGAGTTGTTAATTATGAGTGGTACGACTTAGTTTAATTAGGAAGAATGAAAGTGATGATTGGAGAGACAAATAGAAGGAGTTTTTACGTATAAATAGGAAGTTTAGGTGGCATGATTTTTGTTGCTTGCTTTTTTCTTTTATTATCTATCTTTTATTCTTTCGATAAAAAATGTGTATTAGAATGGGGACAATGAGTGGCTGAAGGACTTAGGAGTAGTGGCCGAAGGAATTGCTTTTTAGTTATATACTTGGGATTCCTCACTCCTCATGCTTTAAAGGTTATTTTGTTTACAAATAAAGGTTTTACATTGTAGCTTTTCTTTTATTTAGAAGAACTTAATTCATACACTTTTTTTACAAAATGAAATGTATGAATAAATTCTTACATATTTTCAAAATCATTAGATTTAGTTTATACATTATGATAAATTCTTATATATCTGCTTGTGTTGATACATTTTTTGTATGCTATGTTATGTAGCTGGTCAATTTCCTTTTCTAGTTGATAAATTCTTATATATGTGCTTATTAAAGTTAAGTCTTATCTGAGTTTGTTGAATTCTCATATCTACTAGGTTGTGTTCTTTCTTGGTTAGTCATTGTTGCAATATTTTTCTACAAATGTCATTGGTGCATGAAGAAGATAATTTTTCCGTCTCAAAACCAATTGAGAATGCACTTTCTATCCCACCAGTTGTTAGTGGCTCTACAAATGCGAGCCCATTTTCATGAGGGATGGAAAAATCGATATGAAGCTTGGAATCATTTCATTCAACTAGAACCTAAATCGGATAAGAAGGCTCAATGCAAGTATTGTGATGCCCTTATTCGATATGAGAAAGGAATAACTTCAATGCGTAATCATGTATTGAGATGTCCGAATAACCCCAATAACGAAGTAAACAAGAGGCGAAAAGCTAGTGCATCTTCAACAATTGATGGAAATATTAACTCTCCTTCTTATGGTAGATTTGACTAAGAACTTTCTCAAGAAAAACTAGTAAAAATGTTTGTGGAAGTTGAACTCCCCTTTCGGTTTGTAGAGCATGCTGCTTTTAGGAGGTATACAAATGCTTTGCAACTAAGATTTAAGATCCCATCACGCCACACCTTATCCCGTAATATTGTGACATTATGGAATGCAAAGAAGGTATGTTTGAAGAACTTTCTTTCTCAACATTGTCAAAGAGTTTGTCTCATGGACTTCACCTCAAAATCAAAGTTATATGTGTTTGAAAGGCCACTTCATTGACAATGATTGGAATTTGCATAAAAGGATTTTGAATTTTCATCAATTAATAAGTCATACAAGAGAAGCCATGGCTAAATTTGTTGAGTCATGCTTGCATGAATGGGGATTGAATCATGTTTTGACATTGACAGTAGATAATGATACGTCAAATGACACGGAAGTTCAACAGTTGAAGAAAAGACTATTATTGTCTTGGAATAACTTGGTTTTAAAAGGTGACTATATTCATATGCATTGTTGTGCACATATTTTGAAGTTAATTGTGAGTAGTGGGTTAAAAGAGATTGATAATTTCTTTTTAAGAATTCATGCTACAGTGAAATATATTAGATCATCTCCTTCTAGATTTATGAAATTCAAAGAGTGTGTTGAAAGGCAAAATGTTGAATATAAGGGTCATATTTTCTTGGATGTTGAAATAAGGATACAGGTAGTGCTACTTATAAGATGGCTGAAAAAATGGAAAAGAATATGGGAAATATTAGGGTCAAGCTGACAAGTTTAATATGTTGTTGTTGATTGTTGTTGTTGTCTTGGATCTTAGATACAAAATGAGTTATATGAGTTGGGTAATTGATCAACTTTTTTATCCTAAAAAGGCAAATGATGGAATGGTATTAAAGTCAAGATTGGATATCTCTTTAAATTTGTTGTTTGATGAATATAAAAGTCAAAACAGAGCTAAAAATGACACACAACAAGCATATGCAGAAATACCCAGTTATAAGCATGATCCATATGGTTGGAACAAATTTTTGCATACAACATGATTAGCATCTTCAAACAAATCTGAGCTTCAAAAGTATCGAGAGGAAGAGCTTGATACAAGTGAAAATTTAAACATCCTTGATTGGTGAAAGATTAATTCATGTAGATTTCCAATCCTTTCAAACATAGTATAAGAGTTATTAGCTATGCTTGTTTCTACGGTAGCATCTGAGTCTACTTTTAGCACAGGAGCAAGAGTGCTTGATCCATATCACAGTTCTTTGTCATATCAAAAGGTGGAGGTACTTATATGTACACAGGATTGGTTAAAAGACACACATTTACCATCATTGTTGGACTATGATCTTGAAGAGCTTCAATGTGTTGACCAAGGTATGTTGATGTTTCAATTATGTAATAACATGATTTCTTTAAATTAAGTAATGATAATCTTTTCATTTCTTATAGAGTTGGTTTCTCAAGATGTTGACCACAACATGATTTCTTTGAATTAAAGCTCAATCATTATGCATTTTGCAAACATTAAGTACATGAATGAATTTTCATTGTTGTTTTCATATATAACTGATTTTAGGTGACTCTAATGTTTCAATGATCAAATTCTTACTTGCATGTACATTAGTCGTGAATGGACTTTTGTTATGGAGATGGATGATACTATGACCAATAACTCTTCATGTTTCCTTGCAATGACTTTTTATTTTAAGTTTTTATGTTTATTGGAAATTATAGTTACTATATTTTTAATGAATGGACTTTTGGTATGGAGATGGATATTGATACTATGACCAATAACTCTCCAAGTTTCCTTGCAATGACTTTTTATTTTAAGTTTTGATGTTTATTGGAAATTGTAGTTACTATATTTGTCATGAATAGACTTTTGGTATGGAGATGGATAGCGATACCTATACCAATAACTATTTATGTTTCCTTGTAATGACTTTTTATTTTAAGTTTTGATGTTTATTGGAAATTATAGTTACTATATTTGTTATGAATGAACTTTTGGTATCGTGATGGATATTGATACTATGACCAATAACTCTCCATGTTTCCTTGCAATGACTTTTTATTTTAAGTTTTTATATTTATTGGAAATTGTACTTACTATATTTGTCATGAATGGACTTTTGGTATGGAGATGGATAGTGATACATATACCAATAACTCTCCATGTTTCCTTACAATGACCTTTTATTTTAAGTTTTGATGTTTATTGGAAATGTAGTTGTTGATCTTGGATGTGGACAATTTTAAGTTGTCATATCAAGTAGAATAGTTTTTCTATGTATATGAGCTTGCAAATATTTGACTAAACACAACTGCAAGTTTTGCATCAAAAAATTTGTAATCAATGAGTTTAAGCAATGGAATTTTTAGTTTTTTTTAATATTAAGAATTTATATAAATATTATCATTAATCTTTAATATTAATATTATTATATTTTATATTGTTTAATTTTTTATATATTTATGTATTAAATTAAATAGTTATTTTATTTTTAAAAAAGTAGATTTAAAATTAAAATTAAATTTATAAAAAAGTTAATATTAGAAGTAAAAATATGGATTTAGAAATGGATTGGATTAAAAATGGATCCAAATATATGGATCTAGATTTAGAACTTGATCCAAATATTTGGATTTGAATTTTAAAAAGATCTAACTGGTTTCACAAGAAAAGTATATCTGGATTCACTATCTAATCCAATTTTTTGGATCTGGATTAGATCTTCAAAAATCTGATCCATGACCACCTTTACGTCAATTGTGACTTTTTGTATAATTTAGTATTAAAATTTGCAAACTATGTTAACAAATATAAATTTATATATGTTGTGCTTCATGGAGAATTTCATCAAGTAAAATCTTATTAGAAATTATCCGTGCAAAAAAAATCTACAAAAGTTGGCAAAGGATGGAAAGAGTTTTGATGTTAAAATAGATTGCGAGAAAGGGACAACATTTTCTTCAAAGGCGACAACCAAGCAAGAAACATGAATATAAGTGTATATATTATGTAATATATAATATGTAATTTCATGCAATAATTGTAGTTATTGTTTGTTTCGTTTTTTTATTTGTTTTATAGTGAAAGTCCCATTATAGGCCATTGTTCTTTTAAGTAGAAGAAAAATTAATTTAATGCTTTAATTGAGCACCGAAATTTATTTCAGTTTTTTGTATTATACAAGTTAAAATCCTCTAACGATATATGTGAGACCTGATCAGATGAATCAGTACTTATACTAATCAGATGATACAAGTCCAAATGATCATAATGATCAGACAAAGTTGATCATATTCATCAAATGAAACAATATTAAAGTTCTTACAAACGATGTAGTAAAATGAATTGATTAAAGAACTAAAAAGAATAAGCTAACCTCAAGACTCATCAATTAATTAACCACATGATACAAAGTGAATTAATAAGACGTTACAAGATCAGACTATATAAACTTGAGTCTATTAGACTATTTGAACTTTATCATATGATGCATAAAACTGCTACCAGACGTTTATAAGAAATCATCTGACACACTTTCTAGACTAAGTGCCAATTGTTTTATTGTTCTAATTCTTTATGTTTTACTTAGTTTCAAATTTAAATGAAATAAATCGAACCTCAAGGATCAAATTCTTTCTAGATAATTCTATAGACTTTGTTCAACCACCCTCTTCTAAAACCTAATTACACTATCACACAAATTATACAAGTTTATCAATACACGGATATGAATTGATTATAAGCTTGATTAGTTTAAATTGCTCTAATATACTATTGTAATTAATGTTGATAATACAAGTCTAAATCATGATTAGACAATACAAGTTGATCAAACAAAACAATGTTAAAATTCCCACTTATGTTGATCAAAAACGATGTTGTAGAATCAACTCATTAAATGACTCAAAAGAATATGCTGACCAGAAAGTGAATTAATCAGACAATACAAAATAAACTGATCAAACGATACAATATCAAACAATTTAAGCTTGAGTCCATCAGACTATTTGAACGACTAAGATGATAAACACTTAAACCATACTATTAGTATATTTGTATTTTTACATAATCTACTTTATATATTTTTTACATAATTTATCGTTTGTAATTTTAATTTTACATCGTTTACTATTTAATTTTTATACATTTTCTAACTCTTATATTTTTAAGGTCTGATCTTTACAGTTTTATTCATGATCTATTCTTTTTAGTTTAAGATTATTTAGTCTTCAGATTTTCCTATATCATTTAACATTTATACTTTTCCAAAATTTAGTCAACATTTTCTGCATCAATTAACCTTTATATTCTTAAAAAGATTTACTCTTTACATATATTTCCATTATCTAAACAATATTTAATTCAAAATTAAATTTTAATTTTTTATTTTGATTGACTTATCATAATATGTTCTTTAAAGCAATTATATACAATATATTTTATAAAAAACAAATAAATAACCTAAATAGAATCTCAGTATAAAAACAATCAAAATATTATTGTTTAATTTTATATAAAAAAATCACATTAAATTATAATTATATTTTTATAAACTTAAATTAATATAATAAATATATTATAATTTTTAAAAATTAAGTAGATTGCACATTCATAGTATATATATATATATATATATATATATATATATATATATATATATATATATATATATATAAGCTAAAAGTGGAATAATGTTCCAGGCATCAAACAATTCCACCAGAAAGCATGAACGTCATTTTTATTTCTAGCAAAACAAGTGCACACGCTACAAACATTTGAGATTGACACTACCCCCAACTATATAATACACAAAGATCCCATATCGCTACTACCTACAAGAAACACACACTTATTCCCTACCCTACAAACATAGAACACCACATAAGCTTCACATACGACCAAATGCAGAAAACAAGCCTTCCAAGATTATACACCATCTCAATCATGAAGAAGCCTCTGATCAAAGTGCCAAACACCTGCAAGAAGCAGCAGCAACAACATTTATTCTATTAAAAAGAAAGGAGAATATAAACAGAGTAATGAATGCATAATAGGTACATGCTTGTTTGTTAGTGAACCAAACAAAAGTACAAGAAACATGCTAGTAGCTGAAGATAATATATGCATACCATGACCCTTTCCAACTAATCTCAGTTGAGTCACATATTCTGCAATCTTCTTAATTGATTCAACCTGTGCAATGGAAAACCAAGATGTTACAAACCCAGAAATGGTTTTTTTATATTACATATAATGATCAAAGGGTCTTGCAGTTTAGTGATATTCAACCATAATACGAATTCAACTGCATACTATTTTGTAAAGTTTTTACCTGCTCATTCAGAAACTCACTCTCAATGAAGTCTGCCAATTGAGCATCATTGTTACGATCTGCCACCTATATTGTTTAAGAAAAACACAGGAGGTCATTAAACAAGGTACTAGATAAGCAATAACAAATAAACACAACGAAGATTGATTGGTCATTTAGCAGTATGAACTATAGGTAATCTATGATTTCGTTACAAACACATTCATTCCAAAGCTAAGAGGCAAAGAGGCATTACACTATGAACATATAGGAGTTTCTCATTTGTCAACTTCTCCAAAGACAAAGCTAGCTCCATTGCTGAATCAACCAAGAAACCAAAGATGGAAAAGCAAGTTACCATACTGGTTTGAACATAACACCATTATAAATAAAAATGTGCAACACTAGTGTGTGAAGATGCAAACAGAAAACATGATCAAGAAATTTAAAACAAAAGTTTGACTAACAACAGAAAACTCACCATACAAGGCATCCCCTTTTTCTGGATGCTCAAATTCTGAGGGAGGACTTGTAATGGGATGCAGCACCACTCGTCCACCACGAATGTTCTAAGAAAATAAGAGTTATGTTTGTCATTAAGTCTAAGCTATAAAGTCTAGCTCTGTATTTTGTGTTTACACTACTGATATTATTCAAATGATATAAAGATTGATGATGATATTATTCTGATATATTATTCTAATATATGTAATGAAGAATCAAACCCCAAAAAAGCTTAACAAACCCATTTTATTCCAACTGAAGCGAATATTACTTCTGTGCAAGTTTTTCTTTCAGACACATGATCTTGAATTAAAACCCCATATGCTTACTAACTTATCTCTTAAGGACATGTTTGTATACAAGTTGAACTAAATTGACCAAAACACAAGCTTATAGTTTCATAAGAACAAACATGTCATAATTGTGTTAAACCTTGTTGATTCAAAAGGCAACAAAGCTTAAATTTGTTCATTAACAAGACTCAGATCCTGAAACTATAATGAAGTCGTACAATAAATTTTCATGAATGATAAAACTGATTATAGATATAACTAGTTTAAAAGTATATAATTAGTTGACTGTATACATATAATAATCCTTAGCCCTTGCAAAATCAAACTTTAGTGGTATTTGTCCAAGGCTTGCAAGAGCTGTTCAAAAGTAACACACCAACCTGATACTTTATAAGCTTTTCAGCATGCTCTCTTTCTTCTTCACTTGATTCCTTGAAGAACCTGCTCTCCACAAAACAGCACCCTATTAAAATCCTTTCTGAGAAATAGAGTAAATAACATCATAGAAATATGACACTGGTTTAGAGTTGATTACTTGGCAAGTCCCTTGAGAGCTATGTTATCTCTGTCGAAGTAGGCAAACAAGGAATGATACACATAGGAAACATTGTATTCCACACTGTATCCAGAGTTGAGAGACAAAATAACTATTAGCATAAAGACTTTTTATTATAAAATAAATAAACAATTAACCATAAATAAATAGATGAAAGGAGAGTATGATATCAAGCCTAAAGTTAAAAGTAAATGATGAAAAATTGTGTTTCCAATTTATATATACTTTGTTAAATCTGATATTTGTATCTATATATGAAATTAATGAATTTGGTATTTCAATTATTTATAATATATGATTTTATTCTTTTCTGAAATCTAAACTTAATATCCATTACAGAAACCTTATTCATCAACTTAAAAATATAAAATCAAAGCAGATTTAACACAAACTGCAATTAGCAAAGACACGTTTTTCCTTTACCCTTAAAAAGATGCAGGAGTTTAGGTGCTCATGAAAAAGCACTTTCCAGTAAAAATATAGGAAACAGTTAAACATAAACAAATATGTATTTAAAACTAAAAAAAATATGTAAGTGCTTTGCTACAAATAAAACTAAAACTGTACTCATAATTTTACGTAGATTATTAACCCGAACTCTAATTCATGTTTGAAATCGGCAAAAAAGTCACGAATAAAATTCCATCAAAGTCTGTTAAAAATGAAAGTTAAAAAAACCCACTAGAAATACATCAAATACAACCCTTCTATAGTGTAAAAAATGGATCTCTAACTCTCACAAATTCCAACCAAGAAACCACAATATAAAACAAGGTTATAAAATATTATAGAATGAATAGAAACATACTTGATCTGTTCGTTGATTGCAGCTTCAGCCTCATCTGAATAGTTTTGGCGAGACAAGGAGACATTCGGTGCAATTGGGACAGCAAGATAATCCTTCTTCAGCTCCTGAAAGGGTTCAAATATCACCCCAGTGAGTGGTGCTGGTGCGTTTGAAGCAGCAGCACACACTCTCATGTTCCTGCTCCCACCACCGTTAACAGAAACACTCAAAGAAGAAGAAGAACAAAGGGATAGCTTCTTCTTAGCATCATCACCACCCACAACATTTGAGAGAGAAAAGGTCAAAACTTTAGAACAAGAAAGGGCCATTTGGGAGGAAAATGAAGAGAAATGAAAAGATAATTGCAGTTGCGGCAAGGTTTGTGTGAAGCAACGAGGAAGGGGCAAGGGTGATATAAGTAGTAGAGAAAAGGGGTATTCTGGGAATTCAAAATTTTTTTCAACCGTTCGATTGACAGACACGTGGAGGGCTGAGATTTGTTACAAGTACGGGCGTGTGGCGAGCTCGTGGTCTATCCAGTGTGAAAGGGGAATCTGTGGAAAAATCCTTTCCACGTCACAATCGAGCATCCTCGAAATCTATGCCTACGCGCTCGACTACGTCAAGATGCGGTACTCGCGCTTTGAGCGTTTCAATTAATTGAGGTGTTTCAAAATTTTGTCTCTTTGTTCCTTCTCTCTATCTTTCACATTTTACTTTTCTTTCACGCAAAATAAAAAAACAAATGAAATAAAATCGGGTTTTACTATTCTATTTTTTTCTATAATAAATGCGACATTTAAGATTTTTAACTATTTTTGTTCTCACTCAATTATTTATTTTCCTTCACATAAATTAATATTTTTATAATTAAGGACTGCAGTTTTTTCTGATGTGTGTACAAGACGCGATCCTTTTAAAATTCAATTCATTTTTATTTTAACTGTTTTAAAATTGTAATCCTTTATCTTTATAAATGTTGGAAAAGTAACATTGTCTTGATTCTTTACTGAAGCATGACATGTATTCACATCATATTCTTTACTGAAGCATGACATGTATTCACATCATATGCGATTTCTAAGTAAATTTTAACATGATATATGTCCATATGTAATGTTGAACAAGAAATTTATTTATGGAGACTCAAGAAAAAAATTTAAAAGAATTTAAGGGTGTGTTTGGACGAGGCAATTTAATATGGTAATTTATTTATTTGAAAAATTTGAATTTTTTCTAAGTAAAATAACTTGTTTGAATGAAGAAATTAGAAGGGAATTGAAATTGAGTAATTTTAATAAGGTAATTCAAATCACTAAAATAGTAAAATTTGAAATTCACTTAAAAAGGAAGGAAATTGAAATTTCACAATTTTTTAAATTTCTCATTGTTTAAGATCAGAGGTGCCAATTTGGTTCAGATGACCAAGACGAGTCAGCCAGCCCAACGACATACACGGGCCGGTCCTACCTGACGATCAAAACAGGCCTGACGACAAAGACGGGTCAAGTGAGCCGACGATCAAGGCGGGTTGGGCAAGATTGACTACCAAAACGGGATAAACGACCCAAACGGGTAGGTGGGTCAAATGACCCAAACAGGCCGATGATCAAGAAGGGTTGGGCAAACTTGAAGACCCACACGGGCCGGATGGGCACGACAACTCAAACGGGTCGGGCAAGCTCAACAACCAAGACAGGGTGGCGGGCTCCACAACCAAGACAGGTCGGGCGGGCTGGATCGACGACCTTAACGAGCCCGACCGGCCTAACGACCCAAACGGGCGTGATCAGTCCAACGACCCAAATGGACCTGACCAACCCGACGATTCAAACGTGCCTATCTGCCTGACTATCCTAATAGGTTTGACCGGCCCAGTGATCCAAACGGGGCTGATTGGCCTGACGACCTTAACAGGTCGGGCTGGACTGACTTGACGAACTAGACGAGCTCGACGATGTAGACAGGTCGAGCCGAGTCGAAAACTTTAATTTGACCGAATTTAAATATTTTAAGTTGACAATTATATTTGTTAAATTTAATTTCAAAATTTATATATTAAAATAAGTATTATTAAAATGAAATTTTATCTCATAAGAAAAATTCAATTATTTTATCCAAACAAGAAATTGAAATGTAAGGTATTTCGATTACTCTATACAAACAGATTATTTAAAAAATGAAGGAAATTCAATTGCCAGAATTTTAAATGCAATGCATTTCAATTTCTTAAAATTGTTAAAATGCTTCATTCAAACACAAGGTAAAAGATTCTATAACCTTTTTTTTTTATCAACCTTGCTGTAACACATTTCTCACGTTGTAACGATAAGATTTTTAGTATAATTATTTTTAATTAAATTGAATGCCTATATTCTATCATTAATTATCGTAAAATTAAAATTATAATTTTTGTAAATCATTTTTTTACACTTAAGAGTGGTTAGAATGGTTCCTATAAAGATCTTAGTAATAATAGTAATAATATATTAGAAATAAACTCTATTTTTTTCAAAAGCAACTACAAAATATAACTACAAAATATATCAGGTTATTTATATATCGTAACAACACTCTTAAATAAGGGACCAATTTTGATGATAAAAATATGTTTAGAGATCAATTTCTTAATTAGATATCAACTTAAAGACTAATCTCTTTAGTAGCCAAAATATCAGTAACTAAAAACATATGTTAAGATGTAATTAATGATCCTTAATTATACTATTTTTAGGTTGAAAATTGGAATAAATAACTTCATTAATTAAAATAATATAAAATTATTCAAAATTTATAAGTAATATCTTTTTTGTAATCTTTTTATGTATTTAACACTATTTTTTGTTAATTTAATTCTTTTATATTTAATTATATCTTAATTTTTAACAATATTAAAATATAGTTATTTTATTATTTAATTCTTTTTTAACTTTTTATTTATGTGCATTAAATAAAACATTAATTACAATTGTACAACATTTATACGTATTTTTGTTCTGTAAATAAAGTAAAATTATATTAATGATGATCTGGTCAAAATTTATTTTAATATCACAATTACAAACTTTTATAAAATTTAACAACAAATATTAATTATTTTTAACTAGTGCACTGGTCAACTGAATCCTTTCTTTAAATTATTTTAATTACCAATTATTTTTAGTTTATAATTTAGTATATAAATTGATCGCTGACTAATTACTTTTTGTCACTCATCATTCAATAATTCTCTTGTAATATATTAAACTTAATAAAAGAATAATTCTCTTACAATGTATTAAACTTAATAAAAGAAAAAACATTTAGTGTGTTTCGGTGACGGATCTTCGACCAATATTTTGGGGATGCCAATATTTTGGGGTGCCAAAATTTTGGTTGAATTACTCTTTTGGTCCATTTTTTGTTAAAAATGTCAACTTGGTCTTCTAGTTTTTTTTAGTTTCAACAAGGATGAGATCCGTGCGTACGCACGGATCGTCTTTTTGGTTTTTAAATTGTTTTTTTAGAAAACAGATTTTAATATTATTATTAATAAATCAATAATTTAAATTAAAAGTTTGTAAAGTTTTAATTGCCAATTTAAATATATTTAACAATAAGATTCATTTAACAATGATATAATAATATATTTACGTATAATTAATTATTGCTATATATTATGTGTTATATGTTATGTGTTTTTAAGTTATTTGGAATCATCAATTTGTGATGAGATAAATTGTTATTTTGTTTGGATTAAGAAATGACACTTGATTAGAAGTTTAATAAAACAACATTGTTTGTGATGCACGGTCGTGTTTTTTTTCGTTTTATATTTTTTAATATTTAAAACAGATTTTATTGTTATATAAATTAGTGATTTGAATAATTATTATTGTTATTGGTTTAATTATATAATGATTAATTTTATTGTTTAAATATATTATTAATTTATTTAACTATAACAATTTGTAATAATAATTGGTCGTTGTTAAAATAAAATGTAGATATATTATGTAATATAGTATTGTATAAATGAAATATAATATAAAATTGATGTTAAAATTTTTAAAAAGAAATATTGCATGTTATATTAAAATAAGATGCGTACTGTATATGCTATATTAGAATAAAATGTATATGCACAAATTATTATTAAAGTAAAATAAAAGCATATGGTGTTATATGGTCATGTACAAAATATATATAATGTGAAATTGATGTTAAAATTTTTAAATAGGAATACATGTAGATATAAACACATGTATATTACATCAGAATAAAATGCATATCCACATGTCATTATTAAAGTAAAATGTAGGCATATTGTGTTATATGGTTCCATACAGAATATATAACAGATAAAATTTATGTTAAAAATTTTAAATAAAAACACATATAAGCACATGTATATTATATTAAAATATAATGTATATTCATGAGTGATAAATATATTATTTAAGTAATCATTTTGGTTATTGACAATAATAAATTTATATTAGCTAAATTATTCAATATAGTAACAATAATGTGATTAAGTAACTAATATTTAAATATGACATTGTAATATTATTATTAAAAATTCTCATATTACATAGAATATTTCTTACAAACTTTTGAAAAAATTTCAAGAAAATACTTTTTTCTACCATTTTTTCTAAGAATTTTAATTGGCAGGTAATTCGTCCATGGGTAATAATTTCTGACAAAATTATAAAATTTGCAAGTATTTCCTATAAAATTTGTTGCAAAAAGTGTTTTATACAACATATTTTGCAAAAAAATTGGTAGAAATTTCTTGCAAATTTTTTTCACAACAAAATTTGTAAGTATTTCTTACGGAAAGATTTTCAAAACAAAATTGGTAGGCAATATGAATTTTTTTGGTAGTGTATGTTTTTGTAATAGTATTTGTTAGTTATTTTTTATATTTAAATATATATATATATATATATATATATGTGTTAATTGAAAATAATCAGTTTATATTAGAAAAAATATATTTTCTATAATTAACATGAAATGATATATTTTTGTTAGTTATTTTTTATATTTAAATATAGATCTGTGTTAATTGATGATATATTTTTGTTAGTTATTTTTTATATTTAAATATAGATTCTTGTTAATTGAAAATAATCAATTTATATTAAGAAAAATATATTTCGTATAATTAACATGAAATGATATATTATTGTTAGTTATTTTGTATTGTATAATTGATGATTAATTTTTAATGTTTAACAACACTTAACTATTAATTATTCTAATTAATTATTAATATAATTAATATTTCACATAGATTAAATAAGCTTTATGAAGAAAACTTATTTCACAGTGATCAAATCATTACATTTTCAGAATCAATAAGAAGGGTTTGATTTTGGCGGCAAGTAATACTTATTAGGTGTCTTTTCAATACCTCTGCAGTTTGATTTCGTAGAGACCTTTTTAGATTTGGTGAATCAATTTTCTATATTATACTCACTATGTCTATTAACTTGGTTTAGTATGTCTATTAATTTGGTTCACTGATAGTCTAATATTTTGTGTTAATTTGTTTACTGTAGGTAGGTTATTTCATTGAAGTAGTTTTTTTTTTGTCCCATTATAAAGTATTGTGAAATTAATTGAAATTAACTGTAAATAGTTCTTCTCATGATAAAGTATGGGCAAATCAATTATAAATCCTTCTATTCAAATTTGACGTTATTTATTATGAAGTGTGACTATGATTAACTATAATAAACTTATTTTACTTTCAATGCTTGAATTATATTTCTGTGATATTATGATCGATTTAATAGTTATAAAAATAATAATTTACCTTATATAAGATTCACTATTGTAGAAAATTCCATTAATAAAAGAAATGTATTATACAGTTATTAAAATGATTATTAGGTATAATTATAAAATGTATAATATTACTTATTATAGAAATATCAATTAATTAAAGGATATAAAAAGAACATTTTTAATTATTATTTAAATTAAATAGTCATTTACCTTCTATAATATTACTTATTATAGAAAGGTTGATTAATAAGAGAGATGTATTATACATTTAATAGCACAATTATTATAAATAATAATAAAATGAATAGTTATATACTATATTAAAATGAATTGTATATTTTTTTTTATCGTTATAGTTAATCGTATGTATCTTGTGCAATATGATCTCGTAAGCAATATATGATAAGTTTTTTTTTTGTTTTTTGAAATCCTATTGCGATTTCATTATAAACAACAATAATAGACCTTTTGTTTTACTTTGTTGTATTAAATTTATTGCATTTATTTGTAGTTATATAAGATACTGCTTTTAGTTTTTTTCAACTGAATTTATTTCTTTTAATTTGTAATAAAAAAATTGATATAACAATAATAACAATAACTTATATAATATGAAAGTTTTAAAGATATAAAAGATTTTGAACATGAATATTTACAGTAACAAAAATCGAAATTCACAAACCCAATATTTTACAATGAAATATAACAAACACCTAAGTGCAGAGCAAAAACATAAGTATATAACGAACTCCCCTCCACAGTAACATTACAAATACAAAAACAAATCCAAACTACAAATTTTTTATACATACTAAATTCATTAATTGTGGAAGAGGAGGGAAGTAAAAGTTTATAGGAAATATCTAATAGAATATAAAATAAAAAGCCTCTAACTATTAATCAACGAAATAAATTTCATTCATCTCAATGAATAACTAATAGAATACAATATAAAATAAGTTTCATTTATCTCAATGAATATAAATGACGTCACGTGAGCACCAATATTCATAATACATGTTGATAATCCATTTACATGACTGCTGCAATATTGGTCAAGTGAAATAAAATAACACCTTATGAAAATGTTAGAAGCTAATTAAGAAATCCTGACAAAGAAATCACTTCCAATTTTACTAGATATTGTATTGATTGTTCTCCACCAATCCCGTCATACAAATAAATTTCATAATTCATCATAATCACAATTCCAGATATAGATTAAAGATATCACGACCATTATAGCACAAAGGATTTCTAAACCAAGAGAAGAAAGTTTGAGAGTACGAAAATTTGAACAAAGTGGTATGCAACAACTTTCAACTGTAACACTTGGTTTTATTTGGAAAGTAAGGTTACAATATTATCAAGAGCAGCAACAAAACAATTACAACCACAATGATGAATGTGTATCATCTCGGTCATTAATATTAATAGTCATTTATACCTGCAATCATCATATGAAGTTATAACAGCAAGTCCCTATATGGGAAAAAATTAAGTTTGGGGTCCATTCTAAAATGAATTCAAATAAAAAACGAAAGTCATTAATTGACGTCAATAACCATGTCTACCAATAAAAAATAGCTATAAAAGTAGCAACAAAACAATAAAAAATGAAAAGAGAATAATAAAATACTGATATCATCATGAAACTATACTTACTTTCAAATCATTAGCGAGTTTTAAATTTTCTTCAAGATAACCTTTTTGTCAAGCCAAATCATTAGACGTACAAAGAGATAACTTCATTTTGCTCCTCATCAATTGCCTAATAAAAATGTAACATTCAAAGTTTAAGATTGATATCATATAAGTAAAATGGTAAAATACAACTATAATTTACGAACATATTTACTAACCATTATTAGTTCAGAGAATTGTCTCTCCAGTTTGCATTTCTATTCAATAGTTGTAGTTCTTACTGCCATTAAATTTAGTCAATTTCCATAAAACCTGAAGATGTAGATAAACATAAGTGACACATTTATATTTTGTACCTTTGTGCAGGAAAAAATAATTTGTTCATGGAGGGATCTGCTCTTCTTCCTGCTTGCCTGTGAATAAAGTTCTTTCAATCAAACATATAATTTGATGGAATTGTATGAAGTACTCAATATCTTTCAAAGAAAAACATACATGAGTGTTTATACTTTTCAAACATTATGAAACTTCCAAAGTAAAATTGATCAAAATCAGGAGCAATTTCTTATAGGATGAATATTATTTTATCACATTGTTAACTTTGTCAAGTAAGCATGAACACCTACATATTCATAGTAGTGAAAAGATGAATCACATCTCATCTTTAAGTTTCTTATGAATTTGATAAATAACTGTAGTAAAAAATAGTCTTGATTATTATCATTTTCAGAATCACCTGTAATCATAAATGCTCCTTATGTAGTAGTGAGATTAGTATCCATGAGCTCAATACCAAAGTAATTGAATGTCTCCATCACCTTGCTGAACCTTCCCCTCTATTTATGCCACAAAGACTTATTTCAGAAAGTAAGAGTGTTAACATTAGTAATAAAGAATTTTTGGGATCTTTTTAGAGTATATCTATCATTGCATTCATACATATTAAGAATATATATGAATTTAGAGTGATTTCAATTTAAAACCATGAAAGAAAAATATGGAGGAGGGAAACTTATAGTAAACCTTCAGCAACTCCAAACACACAGATCAAGGATTATGCTCCCTAAGGTTTCATAAGGACAAAGAAAGGAAAAACATTAGATACACATTCACATGGAAAGGCTTTTTTGGATTACAAAAACATATTCAAGATACAAAACAAATAGAAACATCAAGATAGAAAACAAAACCTTAACAACAAAAGCCAAAGCAAACCTTAATAGTAAAAGCTAAAGCAAACCTTAACAGTAAAAGCTAAAGCAAACTTTAACAACAATCATCTCATGAAAGAAAACAAAACCTTAATAACAAAAGCAACAAAGCAAACCAACCATCAATATAATAAACAAATACACAAAAATAAAAACAAACCGCAAACCCATTTGATAGATCCACGAAAATACGGTAATAGGAGATGGAAACAAAATAATCGTAAGAAATGGAAACAAAACAATCAGTTGATTAAGGAGAACAAAACCTTAACAAATAAAAGCCAAAGGAAAAATAAATAAATCATGGGCTTCAAAAATATGAGTAGGAGAGAAAGGAGGGATCGTTTGCGAGTTCATTCCACAAAAGCACCACAAAATATAGAATTTCAGTCGTGGCTAGAAGCCTCCTCGATAATTTTTTCATTTTGAAAAGAAAACTAAATCACGTCCTCTATAGTGTTGGCGCCATTACAAATGCTACGCTTAGCAAAAGTCCAATTGATTTGCAAAAGGGCCTTAGATCCTTATCCATAAGCCTTATTTTCCTTTCCTCAACGTTCTAGCACTTCAATCTGAAAAAAAAAATCAAACCTTTCATAAAGAACAGTCAACACAAAGTAAAAAAAAATAACAGAACACAAAGTAAAGAAAAAATAACTGAGTATGAAGAAAAAGAAAGAAGAAGGATCCACAAAGAAGAAGAAAAGGAAGAAAAAAGGAAGAAGAATAGAAAAAACTAACCTTCTTGATGAACCAAACGTTCTGTTATGCATGAAAAACAATAAACAGGAAGTTAAAAAAAATATAACTTCACATGAAGAAGAAAAAATAAAAAGGATCGACGAAGAAAGAAGACGGAAGAAGAAGAAGAAGAAGAAAAACAAAAGAAAAAATATCCACAACTTCTGTAAACCTTCAACAACAACAATCACAAAAAAATTAAACCTTTCATGAAAAAAGAAGAAGGAGCACATAAGAATTAAAAAAAATTAAAACCATAAAAAACAACAGAGAAATCTGAACATGGCTTTCAATAAAAGACTAACCCATTGCTACAACATATTTAACAGAAAAAAGTTACAAAAACATAACCTTTAAACATATCTCAACAACAACAAAGAGATCTCAACAACAAACCACAAATAGACGAAAAAAAAATACAAAAGAAGACCATTAACAAAAACATCATCATCCTCACTCATTCTTTTTGTTCAAATATTCCTTTTAAAAACGAAAACTTGAACATTTTCTTCAACCCACAATAATAGATCTACCAAGTATAAAAAAATAAATAGAACAACACTATCAACAACAACAAAACATGTTCAAGATTTTGTTAAAAAATACCTTCTAAAAAAATCAACCTTTTCTTCAAGACGAAAAACATTGCAAAAATTAAATCTTTCACGAAGAACAATCAACACAAAGTAAAAAAAAAAATAGCAGAGTAAGAAGCAGAAAGAAGAAAAAAAATAAAATTAAGAAATAGAAGAAAAAATTACCTACACCAACCAAAACTCCCGTCAACCTTCAACAACAACAAATAGGAAAAAAAACTTAAGTTGGTATGAGAAAGAAGAAGGATTGAACAAGAAGAAGAAGGAAAACAGGAGAAGAAAAAAGAAAATGACCTCGACGAAGTTGATTGCTTTGGAGAAGAAAGATCCTGCTGTCAGCCAATATCAATCAGCAATTAAAGTGTTTCAGCGGCAAAACACCACTACACCAAAAAGACAAATATAACCTCAATTTTAGACACATGTCAATTAAATAGAATGTCTATTTCAGTAATTTACCTATACTAAGAAGTTCTTAGATATATAGTAGATTTGGTTCGATTTTTAAAAAATTGATGCAATTTGGTTATTTTTGTTAAATTTCTTGAAGCGGAGCAAGAATTTTTCACCATGACTGACTCTAAAATTATGTCATTTATACCAACAAAGCAAATCATCATTATTCACAACTTCAATTTTGATTAAAAAATCTTGATCTGATTCAAAAAATTTAACGAAAAATAACCAAATTGCATCATTTTTTCAAAAATCGAGATCAAATTGGAACTAAAAATAACTGGAGAACTAACTTCACATTTTTGAACGAAAATAAAAATCAAAAGAGTAATTTCAAAATATTTATATAAAGCGGTAAAAACATTGTATTTACTTTTTTTAAGATAATAAAAAGTAATAAAATTATAATTATTGTTATCATTATAATTATAAAATAAATACAAATAATTTTTATAATTTTACTATAATTAATTTTCATTTATAATGGTTAAATTTTAAATAAAAATAGTCAAATAAAAAAATATTAAATTAAATAAGTGATCACTTAAAAGATAATGTTAATAAAATAATTAGTTTTATTTTAAAAAATATTAAAAAGGTAAAATTGAAAATGTAAAAAACAAAAAAAGAATAGAAATATATTAAATATAGATATATAAAAAATTTAAAATATCAAATATATTCAAAATATCAATTTTTAAATATATATTTAAAATTATATATTAATTAAATTATGTAGATATAAAAATTTTGGGGGACCATGCACTATGTCCTTCAAAGGTACGTTTCTCGTGTGTTTGAATATATATATATATATATATATATATATATATATATATATATATATTAATAATGGTGGTTACATAAAAGATAATAATTACACTATAATTATTTTTAGTGTTTTGATATTTATTTTTATTTTTTTATTTTAAAAAATAATTAAGAACAAACTAAAAATATTGAATGTGTATCTTAACAATATTATTGTAGAACTCTTCTAATTTTAACAGTTAATTTAGAATAAAGTAAGAATAGAATAAAGTAAGAATATAAAATATGTAAAAAAAATCCTATATTTTTTATTAGTATTATGATTATTATTTAAAATAAATAACTTTTATTTTCTAAATATTGTACTAAACTTTGTAGGTCATCATTATCCACCTAACTTAACAATCAATTTCATACAAACTTATCCAAAATGTTGAATACGAATTTTTCTTCGTTACGATATTACGTCGTCAACTACGAATTAGTTTTTTGATGATACCACTTAATTTCACAAATTTTCAAAAAAAATTATTACAATGTTCTAAAAGAATTCCTATTTATGTAAATTTCACACGTTTTTGTAAAAAGAAAAACAATGACAATTCAAAATTATTTATGGAAGCATTTATTTCCATCACCAACTTATTATGTGATATTCGAAACCTGTCAATATCGGGAGATATTAGTAGAAGTATTTAGTAGATAAATATTGTAAGGGATTATTTTTATGTAATCAAATAAATGCATAAAATGAACTAATGAACTGATGATTAAATTTATATATAATAATAGTATATTCGAAGTATACGTTGACAACATGGTTGTCAAATTCCCAAGCCATCACCAGCACGTTCAGGACCTATCAACAGTCTTCTCTGCGTTAAGATAGTACAACCTTCGTCTCAACTCCGACAAATGCGTTTTCGGTGTCGACCGCGGAAAAATCCTTGGATTCATGCTAACCCAGCGCGGCATAGAGGCTAACCCTGAAAAGTGCAACGCGATCATTGAAATGCGAAGCCCCGCCAGCATCAAAGAAGTACAACGCCTCATAGGCCGCCTCACTGCCATCTCCCGCTTCCTTCCCAAACTAGCCGAACAAACCCAACCTATCATTCAGCTACTCAAAAACTCTGTCAAGTTCACGTGGAATGATAATTGTGAACAAGTATTTCAAAAGCTAAAAACCACCCTCACCTCACCACCCATCCTCCATAAACCAGATACTCATCAACCCTTATTGGTCTACATCACCGCCACAGATCACACCGTAAGCGTCGCGCTGGTTCAAGATGTCAGCGACACCCAACATCCTGTTTACTTCATCAGCAAAACTTTGCAAGATCGCGAAACCAGATACCAGATGGTGGAAAAATTAGCCCTATCCCTGGTACACGCAGCCCGACGCCTACGCCCGTATTTCCAAAACCATATCATCATCGTCAAAACTGACTATTCGATCTAGAAGATATTGCAGAAACCAGACCTTGTGGGGCGGATGCCGTCCTGGGCCATTGAGTTATCCCAATTCAACATCCACTACGAACCTCACGGCCTCATCAAAGCTTAATGCCTTCTAGACTTTGTCAATGATCTCCAACGAACTCCTGAAGAGGACCAATGGACACTTTATGTTGATGGTTCGTCAAACCCAAAGGGACAGGTGCCGGCATCGTACTAGAAGGCCCCAACGATATCCTCATCAAAAAATCCCTCCATTTCGCCTTCAAGACGTCTAACAACCAAGCTGAGTACGAAGCCATCCTCGCCGGCTTATCCTTGGCCCGCGAGGTTGGTGTCAAGTCACTAACGTGCAAAACCGATTCTAAGCTTACCGTCGGCCATTTAAATGACGAGTTCCAGATCAAAGACCCTACCCTCCTACAATACTATCATCTGGTCTGGAAAGTCGTCAAGTCCGCCTTTGAACAAGTCTGCATCCAACACATTCCCAGATCCAAAAACATCAAAGCCGACATATTGTCAAAACTAGCCAGCACCAAGTTAAAACACCGCCACCGATCACTATTGCAGCAAACGCTATCCACCCCCTCCATCACAAATACTTGCCATACCCTAACCCAACACCAAGCCGACAATTGGACAACTCCTTACATCCAAAACCTCCAAACCGGTAACCCCCCACCTGATGCTGACAGGACTTGGAGAACTAAAGCCGCTAGGTACACGATGATAGGCGATGACCTGTACAAACGCGGATACGGCCAACCACTTCTCAAATGCGTGATTGCAGAACAAGCTCAGTACATCATTAAAGAGTTACATGAAGGCATATGCGGCTATCATTCCGACGTATGCACCATGACTACTAGAGTCCTTCGCGTCGGTTACTTCTGGCCGACCATGGAGGCAGACTGCCACGACTTCGTCAAAAAATGCATACCATGCCAGAAACATGGCAACCTTATCCACCAGAAACAAGAGTAGCTTCACTTTATACTATCCCCGTGGCCCTTCACAAAGTGGGGAATGGAAGGACATTATATGCCGGTATGGCATCCCACATACGATCATCACCGACAATGGCCGACAGTTTATAGACAAAGAACTTGCTAAATTCTATACCAGCCTAGGTATCAAACATGTAACCAGCTCTGTTGAACACCCACAAACCAACGAACAGGCCAAGGCAGCAAACAAAGTTATACTAGTAGAACTGCGTAAACGGTTGGACAACGCCAAGGACCGATGGCCAGAAGAATTAGTGGAAGTGCTATGGGCCTACAAGTGTACCCCTCAATCAGCAACAAATGAATCTCCATTCAGCCTAGTATACGGCGCAGACGCCATGATACCCGTTGAAATTGGTGAACCATCTCTGCGCCGAGAACTATACGACCTAGTCCAAAATCATCAAAACATGATCACCCACCTCGACCTCCTACCCGAGTTAAGAGAAAAAACCCAAATACGCAACTTAGCTGCCAAACAGCGAGTGGCCAGAAAATATAATGTGAACCTATGCCCAAGATCGTTCGCAAAGGGGGACTTAGTTTGGAGAATGGCCAGCAGTGCAAGAAAGAAGGATGGCAAGTTCTCCGCCAATTGGGACGGCCCATACCGAATACGTGAAGATGCTGGAGGAGGAGCGTGTAGGCTTGAGCAATTATCGGGGGAAGAAATACCCAATACATGGAATGTGTCCCATTTCAAGTTTTACTTTAGTTAAAGACATGTATTATAGCACATACTTGTAACCCTGGGTGTACTCTTTTTTCTCACTTGGTCATTTTTCCCTAAGGAGGGTTTTGGCCAGGGAGGTTTTATTGAGGCACCCCAAATTTCATGAATAAAACAAAGGGTTCTTCACCTCACGACTACTCCTTACCTTACTTCTAACACGCTTTAAGTTCCCCACCCTTATCACAAGTAAGCGGCCTGGGTCGAACACCCTTAACTTGATGTTAATTCGCTTAAGTTCCCCACCCTTATCACAAGTAAGCAGTTTGGATCGAACACCCTTAACTTGATGTTAATTCGTTTAAGTTCCCCACCCTTATCACAAGTAAGCGGCCTGGATCGAACACCCTTAACTTGATGTTAATTCGTTTTAGTTCCCCACCCTTACCACAAGTAAGCGGCCTGGGTCGAACACCCTTAATGTAAAATCGCATTCGCAAACCAAAACACTTCTTTATCGAATTAAACACTCTAAAGCAAACACTACATACATCAAACTCCCACTCACGATTATATCATACCACAAACGCGCCGCTATAACGCAAGTTATCGATATCAAACAAACAACATAGCATACACAAAGCATTCGTCACATTAGCACAAAAGTAATTAGTGTACGATTTATTACAAACTTAGAATCAATATCAAATTGGAAGTATTAAAATAACAGTTCTAAGTCGCCTCTTGGTCAACATCCTTCGCAACTGCGCCATCAACGTTCGCATCCGCCTCCTCCGCCCCCGCATCCCCCTCGAGATTAGATTCCAGCTCATCCACAAGCACATCATCAACCACATCCTTGTTTACATCAAACCTCTCATCATTAACATCAACATCCTTATAGAAGAAAGCCGCTTGCCGCAAACCCTTCTGAAAGTCGTTTATATGCTCTTGGATAATACAGCTCTTTAAATCCTTCATCTCCACCTCCAACCCATCATGTTTTTCTTTCATCTCATCATAGTCGGCCTCCAGGTCTGCCCGGCCCTTCAACTTCTCCTCTGAATCTAGGCAGCGCACTCTCCAGGTAGCCAGTCTCTTCCTTTCTTCTTCCCATTCCTCTTTCCCCTTCTTCCAGGCTTCTTTTTCCTTCGCATGCTTGTCCACCTTTTCCTGTAATTCTTCGACCTTCGTCTGACTCCCCTCCTTCAGCTCTCTTTGATATAAAGATCCAACATGCCGACTCAGTATCAGCGTTTTGCTGCTAAATTCGACCATAGCCTTCACCAAAGCGTTCGGCTCCATATTATCAATCGAATCGATCAACGATTTCGGCATATTGATATCGATATCCTTTCGCACAGTTGTCTCTGGAAGCTCAATCAATCCAGCCTCCGGTCCCTTCCCTCCGCTTGACGATCCCGGCCCCATCAAGGTGGCCCGCACCTTCTTCACGTCCTTTCCTTTGCCAGGCCTAGCCCGCAACTCTGCCTTCCTCTTAGTCCTACCATGCACATGCACGTCTACTAACGATTCTTGCAGGTTTGGAACCTCACTGCTCCCAACAGCTCTAGCCTTCGCCGCCTTCTGCGCATTCTCCTTCCGCAATGCTTGGAAAAGTGTCAAGTTCTTTTTTCCCATCTGTGCCATATGTCCTGCAACCCACAACATACAACCATCAGAATGCTCAAACATAAAATAACACTCAAAATTACAGAAAGATACCTTCAATATCTATAATCGGGTGAACCGAATTATAAACCCTAACTAAGCCCTTAGTGGGCATCTTATCGCTAAAGAGCATCACTGTATCCACCACCTCCTTGTCGGCCACCGATAAATCCTCCCTCGGCAGCTCCTTCTCGGCCATGGCAGACACATTCCACAACAGTTACCCTCTCTGGCACCACTATGTCCCTTCGAGCACCTTTCTCAAAGATTGGCGTACAATTCATCCAAGACTTCAGTAATCGCGACCACTAAAATAGCGACTGCTGTGTTCGCACGTCTGCCGCTACCCACTCGTACCCAGTCTTTGCCGGCCAGCTGCTTTCCGCCAACTCCTCAGGTGGATCTTCCCTAACTTCAACTACCCTCTCCATGGGGATCCTCCCTACGTTTCTGATTCCTCCCTATCACTATTATCCGCCCAACTACTCTCGCTCCCCCAAGACCTCTCACTACTCGAACTCGACAAGGAAACCCTATCACTACTACTAGACATAACTGATTCTTTTTAGGATGACGGAGGAGATAAGGAAGATATCAGACAACTCTAATGCACACGAAGTAACTAATCTCATATTTTTTGCAAATGAAGCAATATGGGCACACTGTCAACAACATCTTCATTTATAGACATGAATTCCAAACGTCACAACTCCTTCCCGCCAAAAGTCACAACCATTCCAATAATCACGAGGCACACCAAAAGTCATGGAACATAAAAAATGACGGCGCGAAACCCCTTTGGATTAGACTTCTGACACCCCTTCACCTGCCACGATGATGAAGGATTGACCCCAACCAAGGATGAAGGCACATGCTTAAGAAGACTAAGCATGTTTAGAAAGGAAGTTCACTAATCCTTCATCCCTTTCATTTGTGTTTGTTATTTTTGATTCCCTAAGTTGACTTAGTTGAATCAACTTTAGTTGACTTGTTGACCTTTGACTAGGTTTGACTTGTTGACTATAGTTGACTTGACTTAAGCCAACATGCTAATCAATGTTTATTTGCTTTGTAGGTTAATTAGGAGTAAGAAAGCAATGCTAGGTGGCGCATGATGATTGGGGAGCATAAATGATGTGGATGAGAGAGTAAAGTAAAGGCATAAAACATAAAGTAAAAGGCATAAAACAAGTGTACCTATGTACCTTTGGTCTCCTTTGTTTTTAGCACACTTTGGCCACTTTTTGGAGACATATGAGACACATTCTTTGTCTCCTTTTATGCTAGAACGAAATTAGCCTTGCACACACCATAGTTGGCTCTTTTGTCTCTCATTTTTGTAACCTTATTTGACCTAGTTTCTAGAAGCTAGGGTTAGGTTTTTGTAGAGACATCCTTAGGTATCTTTTATTTGCTTAGAGGCCCCTAAACTCTTCTATATAAGGGGTGCTGCTAGACATGTAAAAGGGTTGAACATTTTGAAGTAAAAACACTCTTGTGTCTCAACCATTTGTGAGAGTTTCCTCCCTTGGGAGTGAATACTTTTAAGCCTTATCTTGCATAGCAAGTGGCGGCACACATCCACTCATCTTCAAGGTTGTCATGGCTTCTAGCCTAGCCTTGTAGTGGCGTGCTTCTCACATTTTTTACCATTTCTTTCCTTTCCATTTTATGTTTTCTTCATCCTTTAATTATTCTTGGTTTTCTATGGTTTATGTGCTTTCCATTTCCTTTTTTATTTTGAACCAATCCATCATCTTCTTCTCTTGAGCTTTGTGAAAGGAACCTTCACATCTAGATAGCTTGCTATCTTAATGTCCAGTGGAGATTTCACTTAGCTTTCTTAATCAACTCACACCATATTCAATAATCTTAAAAAGAAACAAGATAATCCTTCATCATTTGGTATCTAGAGCCTAGGTTATCTTGAATATGGTGTTTTTCATGTTCTAACCTTGTCTTGTGTAGCTATCTTTGAATGGTCCACATAAAAACAATGCTGGCAGAAACTGTTCACGATTTTAAAAGATTAAACTGCACCTGCTCAGTGGTCCAAAAATTACGTTCTTGATGTCAAAAGAAAGCTCTGTGAGTCTAGGTTTTAACAAAAAAAGAACCAATGCATTTGGAGTTCTGTGGAGAGAGTTATGATTGAAATAGTGAGCAAAGGTCAGAGCTGCCGAGATCACCGCGAATCAACGTTTTTCAGGTTATGTTGGGCAGTTTTGGCTACTGTTTTTGTTACTCTTTTTACTCCTAAATGTGGTTGGATAACATGCCTTTGGATGCTTAGTCTTTGAGCCTCAAATCCATGAGTTTAAATGCATGATAGCTACATGTTTGTGTCTTTGTGTATGTCATGTTGAGTCTTTAAATGTGTCTAACTTTTGCTTGAGTCATATGTCATATGTTTCTTTGAGTTTTCTTATTCTTGTTTCTAAGTATTTGAGCTATTGCATGAGATCTATGCCTTTTGTTGTAGCATGCTCCTTGAAATTGATTTTGACCTAATTTTTAAGGAACTAAGTGTTCAAGACACCCTAAAATATCCTTCTCATCATCTTAAGTACCTAGTTTTGAAAAGAAAAATTATATTCATAACCAAAAACAGTTTGGCCGAGAGCTAATGTGTTGCTTCGTGAATCCATTTGGCCATTTTTACTAGGTGCTATGCTACCAAATTTTATACTTGGATTTTGGGTGATATTGGCAAATTAGTTCCATGCTTTAACTTGGTTATGATCTTTCTTGGTGTATGCATAATTTGAGGTATAATCTTGGCTTGTTCAAATGCTTTCCATAGAGTCTTTAAAAGTGTTTTTCATTGCTTTAGTCTTGTTCAAGTTTTGTCTTTAAAACAAAATTTCCTTAGAAGTTAAACTTTCTTGTTTTTGTGCTTTTCTTGCTTGTCACTAGGTGTTCTTTGTTGTGTCATAGTAGTTTTCTTTTCTTGAAACTCTTGGGATGTTGTGGCCGAATCACTTGTCTTGCATTTGAAAGGTTTTGAACAAGTTTTTAAAAGTGTTTGCTTCACTCCTTTGGTGGATTTTGAGTGCTAGCCTTGCCTTGTTACTTTGGGAGTGTGATCTAAACACTTGGGTTGCATTTTGGGTTGGATTTGGTCTCGATTTTCATGTTGTCTAACCCCTAATCCATTTATTTTGTCTCGGATTTGAGTGTTTTTATTGTAGGAATCATGGCAAGTTCATCAAATGCACCTACACCAAACAAAAACAATACATTGATGAGATTGCTTTGGGATTTGGAGTTGTCTAGGAAGGAGGCCTTTGAACAATTGAGAAAGGACAAGGACCAAAGTGACCTAAGAATCCAAGAGCACATTCAAAGGCTTGAAGCTAAGGAGCAAGAAAGAGAGGCTAGGAAAAGAGGGCATTCTAGGCGCAAACTATCACAAGAGAAGCAAACTCCAAAGATTCCTAAGTTCAAAGGAGAAAATGATCCAAACATCTACATTGAGTGGGAACAAAAAGTGGACCAAATTTTTACCATTCATGTAGTTAGTCATCAAAAGCAAGTAGATTTGGTAGTCTTAGAGTTTGAGGATTATGCCATGACTTGGTGGCATCAATTATGTATGGACAATATTAACCAAGAGTCACTCGCGACTTCTTGGAGGGACCTTAAAAATTTGATGCGTGCTAGATTTGTTCCTTCCTACTATAGGAGGGAGACTCTTTTGAAGCTCCAAAGGCTTCAACAAGGGTCCATGTGTGTGTATGAATATTACAAGTTAATGGAGTCCATGCTTCTAAAAGTAGGACTCCAATTTGAAAGTGAAGAGGAAAAGGTAGCTAGATTTGTGAGTGGGTTAAGGAGGGACATACAATATTTAGTAGAGTTATATGAGTACTCCTCTATTGACAAAGTTTTACATTTGGCCATCAAAGTTGAAACTCTATTGCAAAAGAAAAAAGAGGCCAAGAGGAGTGGTTCATACAATGACTACTATTCTAGTACTTGGAAAGATAAAGAAAGAAAACATGATAAATTACCACTCAAGAGTTCCCAAGATCCACCTCCTAGGACTAATTCATCTAGGCCTTCTAATGAAACTCCTAATTCTTCTCAAGGTATAAGGATAAGTTCTATAAAATGTTTTAAGTGTTTGGGATATGGGCACATAGCTTCAAATTGTCCTACCAAAAGAACCATGGCCTTAAACCTTAAAAGAGAAGTAAAGAGTGAACATTCTTCTCCCCTTTCCCCCAAAAGTACTTCTTCCCACACTTCTTCTTCAAGTGAAAGGATTAAACCCCTTGAAGGTGGATTGTTAATAATAAGGCACCAACTAAGACAAGTTTCCAAGGAACTTGACCCTTCTCAAAGACAAAACATTTTTCATTCAAGGTGCCATATCAATGACAAACTATGTCCCCTCCTCATAGATAATGGAAGTGGTATAAATGTGGCTAGCACAAGGGTTGTGGACAAGCTTGGCTTGAAAACTATCCCTCATGCCAAGCCCTACAAGCTATCATGGCTTAAGGAAGAAGACATTAAAGTAACTCAACAAGTCCTCATTAACTTTTCAATTGGAAATTTTAAAGATGAGGTGTTATGTGATGTTATGCCTATGGAAGAAACTCATATTTTGTTAGGTAGGCCATGGCAATTTGATAGAAAAGTCTTTTATGATGGTCATGCTAACACCTATGCTTTCTCCTTCCAAGGCAAGAAGTTCACACTCCTACCACTATCACCCAATCAAGCAAATGAGGACCAAAATAAAGTGAAAGATAAGAGAAAAGATGAAAAAGAAAAAGAGCAAGTTACCTCCAAAGTGTTACTTGCCTCTAAAAAAAGATTTCCAAAGCAAGATGGACATCACCATTCTTTCTTCTCTTGCAAGGCTCAAAAGGAAGACCCAATGCGCAAGCATGAGAAGAAGAGTGGTCTAGAGAGGGATGGCCTAACCAAAGCTAGGGGTAGTACCCTTAGAAAAGATGGAACAAGAGCTCATAAAAGGGAGGCGCAAAACCTCCCCCAAATCAAGTCAAGCTCCATCTACAAAGGCTTAAAGAATTTGTGGTCAAATTCTCTCCAAGAAGGGGAGGATGATGAAGGATTGACCCCAACCAAGGATGAAGGCACATGCTTAAGAAGACTAAGCATGTTTAGAAAGGAAGTTCACTAATCCTTCATCCCTTTCATTTGTGTTTGTTATTTTTGATTCCCTAAGTTGACTTAGTTGAATCAACTTTAGTTGACTTGTTGACCTTTGACTATGTTTGACTTGTTGACTATAGTTGACTTGACTTAAGCCAACATGCTAATCAATGTTTATTTGCTTTGTAGGTTAATTAGGAGTAAGAAAGCAATGCTAGGTGGCGCATGATGATTGGGGAGCATAAATGATGTGGATGAGAAAGTAAAGTAAAGGCATAAAGCATAAAGTAAAAGGCATAAAACAAGTGTACCTATGTACCTTTGGTCTCCTTTGTTTTTAGCACACTTTGGCCACTTTTTGGAGACATATGAGACACATTCTTTGTCTCCTTTTATGCTAGAACGAAATTAGCCTTGCACACACCATAGTTGGCTCTTTTGTCTCTCATTTTTGTAACCTTATTTGACCTAGTTTCTAGAAGCTAGGGTTAGGTTTTTGTAGAGACATCCTTAGGTATCTTTTATTTGCTTAGAGGCCCCTAAACTCTTCTATATAAGGGGTGCTGCTAGACATGTAAAAGGGTTGAACATTTTGAAGTAAAAACACTCTTGTGTCTCAACCATTTGTGAGAGTTTCCTCCCTTGGGAGTGAATACTTTTAAGCCTTATCTTGCATAGCAAGTGGCGGCACACATCCACTCATCTTCAAGGTTGTCATGGCTTCTAGCCTAGCCTTGTAGTGGCGTGCTTCTCACATTTTTTACCATTTCTTTCCTTTCCATTTTATGTTTTCTTCATCCTTTAATTATTCTTGGTTTTCTATGGTTTATGTGCTTTCCATTTCCTTTTTTATTTTGAATCAATCCATCATCTTCTTCTCTTGAGCTTTGTGAAAGGAACCTTCACATCTAGATAGCTTGCTATCTTAATGTCCAGTGGGGATTTCACTTAGCTTTCTTAATCAACTCACACCATATTCAATAATCTTAAAAAGAAACAAGATAATCCTTCATCACACAAATCCCTTCACTTGCCACAAACCTCTTTACACTTTCAGCCTATCACACTTAAAGGCTGGGGGACTGGTGTACCACACCTAGTCGGCCTCGCTAACACATCAGCACTTATCATCCTTCACCGTCATATATATATATATATATATATATATATATATATATATATATATATATATATATATATATATATATATATATAAGTCTAATCAAATAATAGTAATAAACAATCATCGTATATACGCTGAGCAAATAAAGTAACCGGCCTAAACCGACAGAAGAATAATAGCGGCCTAAAGCCGCTAAAAGAGTAATCGGTCTAGACCGACTACTCTGGAAAACTTAACAAAATCAAAGCATTTTTGTAAGACTCACAAGGCCCACGAACAATCGAACTAAAGGACCTGGGCTAGGGCCCAGGCCCACCTACAGCCCAAGCAAAGGCCCAGCCCATGACGTGGTCAAACGTAATTAATAATCTATAAATATGTATAGACCCCACGAATTAGAGGTACGCATTCATTACTTCCCTAATCCCCAGATTTGACTTTTTTAGAGATTTTGCTGACTTGAGCTTCAGAGTCCCTTCTGCAGGTAACCCCTCTCGGGTCCAAACCGATCACACCGAGATACCCATGAGCGACCTGCATCAACTAGGAGGAAGCCTACTGAGGAGATGGCAGACTAGAGTAAGGTAAGGTTTGTGTCTAACATATCTTGTTTGTTTTCTACAGGAATAGATCATAATTGATCTTTATATAATAATTATATATGAAATGCTAAGTTATCATTAGCCTATCATCATTCTATTTTTTGTTGTTGTGTCTTTTTTGCAGTAATATTTTTGTGGCGTGAACAGATGGAATGCAAGTGGTGGTAATGCTAGTCAGTATGTTGAGGGTTGTGTTTTCCAAATTTTTTGGAGCTAAAAACAAAGTTATATAGTGTGATGTGTTGTCTCATTTTGAAGAATTTTAGTGCTTTTGATGCATTTTGAAAAACTTAAATGTTTGTGACAAGACTATATTACATTTTATTGCATGATTCTGTATAATTCTTATTATCCAGGTTTGCCTAATATTGATTTTGTAGTAACTGAAGAAAGCAGTAGTAAACTATTTTCTACATATTTGAAGTCGAAAAATAATTTAATTTAGTATATAATAATAAGTTTTTATATTATTTTAAAGACTCATTAATTTTACATAATTAGTATTAAAGTAATTCAAAATTCTTTGAGAAAGAAATTAAAAATTTATGAATAACATGTATTTATAAATGTACGCATTGTTGTGTGTATTTGACTTATTTATATATTTAAATTATCACCTTTATAATTATTTTTACTTTTTTTCCTGTTTTCGAAATAAAATAAAATTGTGTGGATGTAAATTCTAGATAGATAAGTGTTCCAAAAATTTTTTTTTTCTGCATTAATTTAAGCAATATTTTTGGACCACAAGTTCGAAAATTCAGTGATGTTTCGAGCGATAGAGTATGTTTACTTTGTTTTTCACATCGAACCAGACATGGTTTAGGATTTCTTTTCTTAATCTATTGCATAGTGATCTAGCCTGGATACTAATGTTTGCATTATAATCTGAAAATTTTGGGGAATGTGAATGTAATTTACTCAAATAAATGTTAAGTCACTGTTCGTGTTTTGTATAACTCAAAAAATGCTTGTTCTAGAGGCCACTCTAGAACTGTGTTGCATTTTCATGAAATTTGAAAAGTCCAGATGAAGAAATTCTTGGTACCTATTTTTTATCATACATAGCATCAAATCAGTTCATTGTCATTTCAATGCCATTGGGTACTGCTTGGACGAGACTTCTGGCCTTCGAAACTACGCATGGATACCATGTGCTGAGGACCACGTGTAGTGAAAAACAACTCAGCAGTGTTTTTTACACCAATGACCAATAGTCAAATTTTGAAACTGATAACAATTGCTCTGAGATTGTTTGCTAGCAGACAAATCTGAAGATAGAGCTTGTGGATGGCACGCAACTAGGAAAGTTCTTGCGTGTGTATTTGTCATGGTTGATGCTACGCGTCTAGACATAGACTAAAGTTGCACTTGCATAAATTGTTTAATGAAACACATATTTGATAATAGATCAGAGTTGATTAATTATCTGTGACTATAAAGTGTATAGGAATATGTTGAGAAGGGGTTCATTTTGGTAAGTTTTTCTCTGAAGGTTCATAAAAAGTCAAAAATTACTTCTGGATATTGGAGGTTTAAATATGTTCTATATATTTTGTTGGAATTAAAGGCATGAACTGAAAACTATATTCTACTATATTTAGCTATATGTGCAGGAACAAAAAACATGGGGGAACAAAATAAGTGATGATAAATATTACAGATATTTAACATATATATTTTCTTACAGAGAATAACAGTAAAAATATATAAATTAACAGATAGTTTTGTTAGAAATCTCACATCAAATAAAAATAAAATAAATTTACAAATATATAAATAGATATAAATTTTATCTTACAAGTTTTGTAGAACTGAATTAAACTTAAAGTCCATTTTTAATAATTTTGAGAGTTTTCTTAACACTTCTTAATTAATTAAAAAAATCTGTATAATCAAATAGTTGTAGATTCGTAGAGTTGTGGTAAGCAGTGCTTATATTCCATTTTTGCAAGAACATCTTCCCTAACGTTAAAGTATCCTAGTACATTGTAGGCACGTTGATTTTGAACCTGTGTGTTAATTTGCAATCTGTGCTGAAAGCTGGTATTCTATTCTCTGATCAGTTTCCATGTGTTAATTTTCAATTTTACTTTTTGAATGGTCATTGGAGATCTACTGACTAAAAACCAAACATACCCTAGATCATCAGGGACAAAAGGGACATTTCATTTTCACCAAATTACATCATCCAAGTAAAAGGGCAATATTTGAAGTGCATATTTGAACACTACTTGCAAATTACAAAACCATTCACGTAAAAGGAGATAGAAAGGGCCCACAAGAACAGACAGGGATTTAACTGATTGTAATAGCTATTAACAAAACATGATGTAAGGGTTTTAGAACTTATCTACGCATACACCATCTCTTGTAAACTCATATGCTTCCCTACTCCTTGTTTTCTTCATGCCAGCTGTCACATAAAGCTTCGATCCATCTGACATAATGGTTGTCACTTTCACCCAGATCAACACTTTTGTCTTCATTCCTTCTATCTCTGCTAGCTTTCCTTTCTCCATATAACAATTCACAGTGGTGAAGAAACGCAAGACTGATGAATCCTTGTAGCCTACTTCACATACCTGAGGAATGTAAACAATGAGCTTCCCAGTCTCTTCATTGAATTCATAGTTTGTTGCATCACGAGGAAAGATTCCTATTGGTAGATCATACTCCTTTAGCAACTCTGGTAATGGCTTTTGCATCTTCCCTGTATCATGATTTTTGTGAGAGCGCAAGCGTAATGTCAATTAAAATGAAAACGGGATATCAGGGATGACATTCTAATTTTATTAGCTTTCCTCAAGTATTATGACAAAAGGAAATATAAGTTGAAAAGGGTTGATAAGTGTTTAGCATGTTTCCAAAATCCATGAAAGTGGGATGGTAAACCCAAATACCCAATAAACAATTAGTAATGTAGCATGCAAATTTTCAACTTATGAAATAATGATTGGATAGAAAGACCGTATGCAACCTGAATTAATTACTGATTTCAAATACAAATTTCATTTTCATTGGTTGTAAATTCCAAATTAAAACTCTAAGTAAAACTACAATAATGATATTATGGTACTTTTATGTGGCCTTCAAGGAAGTAAGATATATGTAGGTACTTCATAATACTAACAGTGATGTGTCAAATAGTACCATGAGATTTCAAGATCATGTGCTTGAGTAATGAAACATTCGAGACGTGGAGAAATAAGGCAGAAGTATCGGTGGTTTTACATCATTAATGTGTTGAGATATTTCTGTTATCCAGATTATAGAAGTAAAGATAATAGACTATATAACAAAAACTGTAGAAGGAAATGTTAATGCAACATGCTGCAAAAGTAGTTATCAAGAGGAAACGAAATTCCAGGAAGGAAATTATTAATGTAAATCAAGTGTAAGGCATTCAACGCAGCTGGAGGGAAAAATTGAATAGTATGCATATAGAAAGAAGAGGTAAAAAAATTGGAGGTTATGAGTGAGGGTGTATGCAGGGTCTCTTGGTTCCACTGTTATTACCCATTACCAGTTTCAGTTCTCTGTCTTCCATTCCAGAGACACCATACAGGTATAGATAAAACATTGATGTCAGTATCCACATTATAACAGAATAGATTCACCATAACAGAGTATCTTTTGACCTACTTTCTATCAACTCTTTTACAGGAACACTTGTAGGATGAATGTTCGAGTAACTGATAGATATGAAACACAAACCTTTTATTTTGTTGACCAACCATTTGGTTCCCCCTTCAATACTGTTTGACAACGACTGATCATCAGAAGAAAATGTGTTAGCATAGAAATTAATCAAGCAATGATCATTCTTCATAAACATTTAGCATATTCAAGCAGTAGCAGAAACATTTTCATTCACAGTTGAATATACGAGAGGGTAAATGATGTTTTAAAAGATGAGGTTTGTAACAGAGATGATGATGGGTTTTCTACATATCTTTCAATTTATCAGCATGCAGGTAAATCGAGCTTAAACCCTTAATGCTTGCACCTTTCCCCACTTACTCATCTCAAACAAGCACGAATAATTAGTTACTTAGTCAACAACGGTATTAATCAGCCAACACATTAGCCTTTACTGAGTTAAAACCTTTCAAGCACATGACTGTTAAAACTCATTTTAACCATATGTTGTCATAATTATACACATTCTAACCATAAAACACATTGGACTTTAGCCTATAATGTGACATCACTTAGCACGATCAATCAAAGTAAGAGAATTGCTTTACATGTCTCATCTCTCTGCATCTTAAATTGATCCTTCAAACATGCTCTCACAAAATTTTATTGCCTTGGACAGCCAAATAACAGCTTCTCCACCTTCCATTGTACATTCTCAACACAAATTTCAAAACTAAGCATTCTAACTCTATACTCCTATGCTGAAATGATCCAATCATCATTTAACAAACCAATACACCCACACCTGCAATTTCCTACTGCAGTTATTACAATTCACACCCAGCAAAAATTGATCAAATGTAACCTAACAGCAGGATTCCAATTTCCATAGGATGCATTGCACCGATCCAAAATCCTAATAATTTCACATTTTTTTCCAAATAACGGTATGATCACAAAAAAAAAAAAAAATCAACAACAACAATTCTTGTTATACTTGAATTCAGGAAATTCCCGTTTGACCATCATGAAAAAGAAGAGAAATTTTGAAAGAAAAAGGAAAACGGGTGGAGAGAGAGGGTACATTGATGTCGTCACCGACGGAATTGAGCTGGGTGGTGGCTTTCTGGTTGAACCAATAGGATCCGACCTTGTTGAATACCTGATCCATTTCGGTCAACAACGTTTGATTTCGATCCCAAAGGAACTTCTCTCTCTGTCTCTCTTCTTCCTTCAGATAAAGAAAAAAGAGAGAGAACACACAAACGTGATGGAGAAGAAGGACGTGGCTCCTATCCTTATTCTCTCGGAGTTTTTCGTCACACTCGATAACTATTTATTTGTTATTTTATTATTTATCACCTCTTTTGGTCTTATTAATCTCAATTATTCATTTATTTTCTTTATTTCATTTGTCGTATTTGAAAGCATTTCTTTATCTCAAAGCTGTTTGTCACTCAAAATAGCAATTCTATTTTGATAATATTAGCGAAAACATAAACCTTATGATTATATTTATATTTTCAAAATTTTAGAAAGAAAATTTAGGTTGCTATTAAACATTGTAATTACAAATTTGTAAAAAATAAATTTTTGAAGTATATTTTGAATTATTTTATGTATTATTTAATGTAAAAAAAAAAAGTTAAATTATGTCCTTGGTCCCCGTATTGGAGGCAAACTCTCGATTTGGTACCTTTATTTCTAGCAGTTTCAATTTGGTAATCTCTTTTGTTTAATGTTTAAGTGTCTCAAATGTGCCTTTTCTGTTAAGTGGTGGTAGACGGCGTTAACTAAATAGTGACCTGGCAGGGTTGACCATTACTGGAACAGTGACAAGGACCAGATAACACTAACGTAGAAGCAAAAAAAAAAAAATTTAAGAATAATAGTGATATGCAGTTAGGAGTTTTAAATGTTGGCGAAATTGGGGGTTTTAGTGGATGCTCTCAGTTGAAGCTTAATTCTACCATCCCTAAAAGTTGGAAGGAGTCACTACTAATATCAGCCACAAACATTCCCATATTTGACGAAGCAGATGTTGCTTCAACCCAAAGAGGCAGAAATTATCCTAAAAAATCACCATAACAACGTAGAAAAGAGCTCTTCGAAGCTACTTCGTTTTATTCTAGGAATTGCTAAAATTCGATTGAGTTGGTAACTACAAAGTCTACTAATAACAATGAGTGAAAATGTTTTGTGTGGTGACATGTAAAGCCAAGGTGGTTTGCTTCTTGAATATTTGATGAAGACCTAATGAAGCTTTTTGAACTATCTTGAAGCCATTACCATTGGAATGAAGCCTACATTGATAAAGAAAATGCGATTTGATGTTATCCATGGTGATCAAGGCTGGAACGTGTGCTCTCCATGTAGTTATATCATTTAGAAATTGTATTTTAAGTTTGTAATTCATGTTGTAGACCTTATAGCATTAATTAGATGTTTTTGGTCTTAGGTGTGTCTTTTAATCTCTTGAATGGTTTTTCAACAGGTTAAAATGTCTCTTTTACTCTGTTGAATGGTTTTTCAACATGTTAAAAGGTTGGCTGCAGTAGTTTTAAACTGCAACAAATCCAATCAATTGATTTAGTTTTTAATCGACTGATTTCACTTAAGTCAAGTGAAATCAACCGATTGATTTGAAAATCAACCTGTTGATTTTCGTAACAGTTTGACTATATAAGCTGTGATTTTCAAAAGAGAGGTCTGTTGATCATTTTAGAGCATAAATTTGTTCTGGAAACTTGTGGAAACTCTCTCCTTCGTGATCATATGTGTTGCAGCTGTTGAAGATTGATCTTGGATCAATTCTTGGAGCTTTTGCCTTGGTTCGAAGCTTGGAGAAAGTAGTTTGTGGTAGGCTAGGCTGTGCTACCACTCAGGTTTGATCTTTCTCAAGCTTTGTGTTTGTGCTTGGTGGTTTTCTAGGTATGCAAGAGGGTTCTTGTTGTGCTGGTTTGATTCTTGTGTGATTCAAGAGTCTTTTTGTGGTGTTTTTGCATATTTTGAAAGTGTAAGGGTGGATACTTTGTAAATCTTTTGAAATAGTGCAAAGTTAAGCTCTGGTTGCCTTGACAAACTGGATGTAGCTCAGGTTTGAATGAACTAGTATAAAAATCTTGTGGTGTCCTCTCTTCTCTAACCTTTCTCTCTTGCATTTTAATTTTAAAGTTTAAAGAACTTGTGTTTTAATCATCTTTTTCATGTTCTTGCATGTTTCCATGGCATCTGTAGCATTGAGCATGTTTGTATAATCATTTGGAATTGGTCTTAATCATTCTTGAGCATTGTTTCTGGTTTAAAACTCGAATTTGCATTTCTGCATTTTTCCAGTATTTCAGTCGACTATTTTTCTGTTTCAATCGATTGATTATACTAGAACAGAATCTTTTTAGTAAAATCAATCTGTTAACTTTGTTTTTGATAGACTAAAAGTATACTGTCCAACACCTTTTGCATCCTAACTTGGTGATCTATTTGATTCAATTAAAGGAGGTTTTTAGCAAGTAAAGATAGCCTAAATTTTTTAACTAGCCAATTCAACCCCCCCCCCCTTCTTGGCTTTTCAACCATTTCAAAACTAACAATTGGTATCTAGAGCTAGGTACTTGAAATTTGATCAAGTAAGGTCCTAAATCTGTTTTGAACTACTTGAAATGGCTGAAAACAAGTTACCCTTTGGTGAAGGTGCCTCAATTCATAGACCCCCTATGTTTAGTGGCATTAATTACCAATTTTGGAAAATTAGGATGAAAATCTTTATTGAATCAATAGATCAAGGGATATGGGATGCAATCATAAATGGACCATATACTCCTAAGCATATTGTTGATGATGTGCAGGTTAATAAGCCATGGACTCAATGGACTGAGGAAGAAAGGAGGAGAGCTCAATATGATTGTAATGCAAAGAATATCCTCACTTCATCTCTCAGCATGGATGAGTTTTTTCGTGTTTCACAATGCAAGAGTTCCAAGGAAATGTGGGAGGTTCTTGAAGTGACTCATGAAGGAACCAATGATGTTATGAGAGCAAGAAAGCATGCTATGATTCAAGAGTATGAGCTATTCAAGATGAAACAAGGAGAATCCATAGCGGATGTGCAAAAGAGATTCACTCACACAGTCAACCATCTCATAAGTTTGGGTAAGGAATTTGACAAAGAAGAGTTAAACATCAAGGTGCTAAAGTGTCTTGATTGATCTTGGCAACCAAATGTCACGACCATATCAGAAACAAGAGATCTATCCACTTTGACTACAGCTGCATTGTTTGGTAAGCTTAGGGAGCATGAGATTGAGATGCAAAGGCTTAATGAGCTTGAGTCAAGTGAGAAAAAGGTTAAGAATATAGCCTTGAAGACTAGCACCAAGAAGAATGAGGAACCCGAGGATGAGGTGGCTGAATCAAGTGAAAGTGAGAACTTGAATCTTCTTATCAAGAGGTTTGGTAAGTATCTCAAAAGGAAAGGTATCAAAGTTAATCCCAAGAGGTACATTTCCAAACACAATGAATCAAACTCTTATAATTTTACATGTTATAACTGTGGAAAACAAGGACATATCAAAATTGAATGTCCAAATGCTAACAAAGAAAAGGAGAAGAGTGTTGATAGGAAAAAGGAGAAGAAGCCAAAGGAGAAATGTGCATACATTGCATGGAAGGACAATGATGATTCAACAACAAGTAGCTCCTCACAAGATGAGAGTGAAGAAGCTAACTTATGTCTTATGGCTGGTTATGAGTCATCCTCCTCAAGCCAAGTAAGTTCCCAAGACATAAATGACTATAATCAATTGTTGCATGATTTTGAAGAGTTGTATATTGAAGCAAACAAGATTTCTACATTAAACAATCGGTTGAAAGGCTTAAACAACTGGCTGGAAAACAAAGTTAGTCAACTGGAAAAAGAAACAGCTAATTTAAAAACTGATTTTGAACATTTGGAAATGATTTACAGTAATTCAACCGACTATTTTAGAAATCAGTCAGCTGAAAAATCTTGTGAAAATTGCACAGTTTTGAAAAATCAAGTGAAATACCTTATAAAGACCTATGCAAGGTTCACAAGAGGAGAAGCAAACTTAGAGGTTGTTCTTGGTTCACAAAATTGTGTGTTTGGCAAAGCTGGACTTGGTTTCAATCCTTCTTTTCAAAAGAAAACCAAGAAGTTCTCTAGTTTCTTTTCTAAAAGCATGCCAAGTGATATGCCATTCATTTCATGCAACTACTGTATGCAAAAAGGTCATGTGATTAAGAATTGTCATGCTAGAAAATATGATGTTCCTAAAGGGATTATGAAATGGATCCCAAAAGGATCTAGAAAGGCATAACCATGATGGACCTAACCTATCAAAGGGCACCAAGTAATCCAAATCTGTTTTATAGGTCATGAAAGGTGATAAGAAAGACTTGTGGTACCTTGATAGTGGGTGTTTGAGACATATGACAGGTGATAAGACCAAATTTGCAAAGTTGGAGTTAAAGGAGGAAGGGTTTGTAACCTATGGAGACAACAACAAAGGAAAAATCCTTGGAAATGGAGTCATAGGCAATGGTTCCTCTTTCAACATCAAGAATGTGCTGCTGGTAGAAGGACTCAAACACAACTTGATAAGTATAAGTCAACTATGTGATAAAGGCTTTAAAGTCATGTTTGAACCAAATAGTTGTTTGATATATGATGCACATGGTAGTATTGTTTTGATAGGCAAAAGAGTCAATAATATATATCTGCTTGACCTGCATCATGGATCATTTAGCATCCATTGTTTGCTTACAAAAGAGGATGATACTTGGTTATGGCATAGAAGACTTTGTCACATACACATGCAGCATTTCAATCGGCTGAATAGAAAACAGTTGGTTGAAGGACTACCAAAACTCAAGTTTGAGAAGGATAGAGTGTGTGAAGCATGTCAAAAAGGAAAACAGACCAAGGTCTCTTTTAAATCCAAAAATGTTGTTTCAACTGAAAGACCGTTAGAGATGCTTCACATGGATCTATTTGGTCCATCTCGAACCATGAGCCTTGGTGGCAATCTTTATGCATTAGTCATTGTTGATAATCTCTCTAGGTACACATGGACTTTATTCTTAGTTACCAAAAATGACATTTTTCATGCTTTCAAAAGACTTGCCAAGATGTTTGAAAATGAAAAGAGTTCCAAGATAGTGTCTATTCAAAGTGACCATGATGGGGAATTCGAAAATGAAAAGTTTGAACACTTTTGTGAAAAGCATGGCATTAACCATAATTTTTCTGCACCAAGAATCCCACAACAAAATGGTGTTGTTGAAAGGAAAAACAGGTCACTTGAGGAACTAACTAGAACTATGTTGAATGAAAACTCACTACCTAAGTATTTTTGGGCGGATGCAGTCAACACTGCTAGCTATATTTTAAATAGAGTGTTGATTAGGCCAATTTTGAAGAAAACCCCCTATGAGTTTTTCAAAGGGAGGAGGCTTGTTTTAAGTCACCTAAAAGTATTTGGATGTAAGTGCTTCATCTTAAATAATGGCAAAGAAAGTCTTGGCAAATTTGATGCAAAAACGGATGAAGGTATTTTTCTAGGCTATGCTACACAAAGTCATGCATATAGAGTCTATAATAAGAGATTGATGACTGTTGTAGAGTCTATGCATGTTGTATTTGATGAAACTAACCCAAAGTTGCAAGATCAAGTGCCAAAGAATGCAGATGAAGAAGATCTCATGCAGAAGCATATTTCTGCTGCAGAAAAGTCCTCTGCTGCATGAAATCAATCGGCTAAAAAGGAAAAATAGTCGACTGAAAAAGCTGCAGACAACAACTTGCCCAAGGATTGGGTCCAACCTAGAGGTTTATCAAAGGACAACATCATAGGTGATATCATATAGGGAGTATCTACTAGATGTAAGATTGTATTTTGTGAACATGTTGCTTTTGTATCTCAAATTGAACCTAAGAATGTGAATGATGCTTAGAATGATAGTAATTGGATTGTGGCTATGCAAGATGAACTCAATCAATTCACAAGAAATGATGTGTGGTTTCTAGTGCCTAAAACTGATGATATGAATATAATTGGAACTAAATGGGTTTTTAGAAACAAAATGGATGAAGATGGTAATATTATAAGTAACAAAGCTAGACTAGTTGCTAAAGGTTATAATCAAGAAGAAGACATTGATTTTGATGAAACATATGCACCTGTAGCAAGGCTAGAAGCTGTGAGATTACTCTTAGCATATGCTTGCATGTGTAACTTTAAATTGCATCAAATGGATGTGAAAAAGTGCATTCTTGAATGGTTTCCTAAATGAAGAAGTGTATGTATCACAATCTCCTGGATTTGAGGATCATCTCTATCCTAACCATGTTTTCAAATTGAAAAAGGCCTTATATGGTTTGAAACAAGCACCAAGGCAATGGTATGAAAGGCTAAGCAATTTTCTCTTATCAAAAGGTTATGCTAGAGGTGCTGTGGATAAAACACTCTTCATTAGAAAACATGAAAATGATGTTATACTTGTTCAAGTGTATGTTGATGATATCATCTTTGGTTCAAATAACAACACATTGTGTGAAGAGTTTGTTGTAGCTATGTAGGGAGAATTTGAGATGTCTATGATGGGTGAGCTTACCTACTTTCTAGGATTGCAAGTCAAGCAACTCAAGCATGGAACATTTTTAAATCAATCAAAATACTATTTTGACTTGTTGAAAAAGTTCAAAATGGAGGATTGCAAGGAAGCTGCTACTCCAATTGCAACAAATTGCCTTATGGATGCAGATGAGGCTGGCCAACCAGTAGATTCAACCAAATATAGAGGGTTGATTGGATCTTTGCTCTATCTTATAGCAAGTAGGCCAGATATTCAGTTTGGAGCATGCTTATGTGTTAGGTTCCAAGCAAATCCAAAGATTCGGACTATGCAGGGTGCAAATTGGATAGGAAAAGCACAAGTGCTACTTGCCATTTGCTTGGATCAAGTCTAATCTCATGGAATAGCAAAAAGCAAGCATGTGTGGCACTCTCCACAGTTGAAGCTGAATATATTGCTGCTGGACATGGGTGTGCATAAATCATATGGTTGAAACATCAACTTTTGGACTATGGTGTAAGGCTGTAACATCCCTACCTGATATTACGGATTTAACAAAATAAAATAATAATAATACTTCCGCACCATTTAAGTAAAACCCATTTATTAATAATGCCTCATTTCCCAAAACACGAGAAAAATAAAACTTCATTAAAATCACCAATAAGTCCATACATACAAAAATGTGAGTTTAGTCAAGTAGGCCATGAGCCTTTACATCATATGTTAAAATAGAGTGACAAAAACATAAACATATAAATCCCCATAATCAGCCCCTCTCCGCAGCTAAGCCTCACCAGCTCCACCTGCATCATCACCTGCTCACGTGTACACGATCATCGCCAAACACAAGCAGATAGGGTGAGGTAACAGTTAAAACATACAAAATATATATCACGTATACATATACATGTTAACCAGTACAAATAGTATAACAACAACACAATTCTTCTTTTTACTGCATGGCCACAACCATATCAAGTATCCTTCCTCTTCCCACAGAATCTTACTCTATTTCCATCACATGGCCACCACCATGTGCATCGATGCACTTAATGGAAGTCACGTTACCTTATATCCACATGGCGACCACCATGCATAAATAAGTACATCAGGAAACCTCGCTTGAGTTCTTCTCATGGCCCCAACCATGTAAGCAGTATTCTATATCTTCTATTGAGTATCTCCAGGTGTCTTGCTGCCACACCTATCGGCCACAATCGATAGAGCACGTGTGGAAACCATGCTACGGATCACACACCGTAACGCCAGGCGGAGTTCCCAAATACGAACATAGTCTGTAACGTCCCAAGACTACCAAACTCGTCAGCAACCACTGAGGAGGGCAATCCATCTGGACCCATCCATACTTGCCACAACCAGTACACTCACACCGGCACACTCGCCAACCCAAGCCACAACTCAAGGTTCCTCGTGTTCATCCGCTATCCCGAGCCACAACTCAAGGGAAGTCATTCCGGGCCACAACCCATAGAATGCCACGTGCTTAACCCCTATCCTGAGCCACAACTCAAAGATACGTTCCAGGCCATAACCCTTGGAACACCAGCAAGCCCACCAACGAGATGTTCTTAGAAGCCTTATAGACCATGCTCTATAATTTCCACTTCATCCCATTAATATAGCAATAACACCTGCCGTGGAGGTTTCTCATCCCCCTCACTCCCTTAAAATAGACTCCTTTGTGTAACCTGTTCAGCCTATCTCGCCTGGGCGAGATCATTCTCGCCCAAAATTGATATACCTCGTCTAGGCGACGAGTTCAACAATAACCACCAATCTTCCCTCGAGATCTCGCTTATGCGAGAGGGTCTCGCTTGGGCGAGATGTACTCCCGCTCAAAACAACAATCACCCTCGCGTGCGCGAGTTGTTCAACATAACACACAATCTCATACGATTTCTCGCTTAGGCGAGTCTCACTCGACTAAGCGAGATGAGCCCTCGCCCAAACCCCAAAACTCTCCGCCCGAGCGATGGCCACGAGCAGATTAAGGATTCACGTCCATGCATAAGTCGCCTAAGCGAGCCTGACTCGCCTGAGCGAGAATTGCAGGTTTTGACGCTGGTTCACGCACACAACAGCAACAAGTTCATCCAAAATACAATCCAAATTCATACCATTGCAATTATCACAGTCCCATTAATCATACGTGCGTAATTGAACACTACAACAGACCTCCTAGCAGCCCCAAACATGCATAACCACAGCATAGACAGTATAACCACATTATTTTCATGCTTTTTGACCAAAGTTCAATAAAACAGTACCAAAACCCATAACCCCTAATTCCCTCAGGTATAGCACGAAATTCAGGTCACAATTCCATCATTCATCATACCAAACATCAAAATAAACATGGGAATTCGGCTCAGCTCCCTTAACCTGAAAAATCCCTTGTTTAACTTCTGAAATTGGGGAATTTCCTTTGATCACCAAGGCTTGCCTTAATCACCACTTCAATTACCCTCAATAATTCTCTCCCAACTCTCCTTTCACTCCAAATTTTCGTCCTCCCTCTATAGCTTTCAGAAACAGCCTTCCAAAACCCTATTCTCCTCTCAAATTTTTCCTTTTATAGGTCCTACTAGAAGTTAAATTTGAGTCCACCCAGGTTCGAACCCACACCATGCCAAAGTTAAATCAACTCTAAACCATCAAGCCAACCCATGTTTCTTGCTAACACATACAATTCAAGCATTATCTCATACTGAGTATGACCCAACATATTATTAAAACATTAATGACAAAATACACATAATTGGCATACATAGGACTCGAACCCAAGTCCTCTCACACAATCAAAGTACTCTCAACCACTTGAGCTAGTACTTTTCCACGTCATACATAACATAATTTAATGTCATAAATGCACTAGCCTCCCGTATTTATTAATTAATTAAATTCCGCGGGTCTTACAAAGGCTAAGCAAGGTACCTTTGTATTGTGATAATACTAGTGCAATCAACTTAACTAAGAATCCAATACAACATTCTAAAAGCAAGCATATAGAGATTAGGCATCATTTCATTTGTGATCATGTTCAAAAAGGAGATTATGAAATCAAATTTGTTAAAACTGAAAATCAATTGGCGGATTTGTTTACAAAACCATTAGCTAGAGATAGGTTTAACAAGCTAAGAATTGAACTAGGCATTTTAGACATCAAGAATGTGGTCTGATGTGTTTGTAGCATGTTAATCTTATGTACTCATTCATTGGTTTCATAAAAATCTGCTGTTGTATGCAAAAGTTGAAAACTGTCATATTCAACATGTTGATTTTGCATTTCAACGTGTTGATTTCACTTAAATCTGCCTCTGTTTGCACAATTCATGATTTGTCAACCTGTTGATTCTGTTTTCAACATGTTTATTTCACTTAAACTGCCACTGAATGATGAAAAATTGATCTTATATGATTTTTAATCTATTGTTTTCATAATTCAGTAAGTTGATTTCATTGAAACTTAATCTGGAAAAGTAAAGTTCAATTTTACGATTTTCAATCGATTGATTTTCAAAATCAGTCAGCTGATTTCACTTAACCAGATTCTATTTTTTAATCTCTGATGCTCTGATGTTGTTTTAGTCGACTGATTCTATTCTTCAACGTGTTGATTTTACTTAAATTGTGCATTTACTCACGAATTGAATTATTAAGCTGACTCAGTCAAAGAAAACATCTTTTTATCAGGTATTATCTGCTCTTAATTGCTCATTTCATCAGCCATGTGTTGCTTTTACTTATTTATTTGACCAAAAAGCATTTTAGTGTACAATTCCAATGTGCATGCAGCTCACATGATCTAAACTGATTGATTCTCTCATAAAAACACATTGAAAATATCATGAAGGCATGAGATATTGTTTTGGACTACATTAAACTGATTTGGGTAACCTAAAACGAATTAAATAGAAAAATCTGCACCATTTAATCAACTGTTTCTGAAAATCAGCTGGTTCAATTATAAATACTGCACTTGTATTGCTGTATTTGCATCATACATTTCTTAGAAACAGCCATACCAACACTCATCATGCCTCGTCGTTCCCAAAGGGCTATCCAATTTGATGATGAGCACTCCACTCCTCCTACCCCAAGGTCTCCAAATCATGAAAGCCATGGGAGAATTGAAGCATGGTTTGAGGATCATAAGGAAAACATTCAAGTGTTCCTCATTGAGATGAATAGGAAACAAATCAACTTTCCTAAGGTGCTGAGGTTCTCATGGCTAAGGGCTGAAGGCTTTGAGAGTTTATTCCAAAACCTAAACCATCAAAGGTTGAAGTCCTTCCTTGAACTTTCAGGGAAAATCTATCCAGACTTGGTGAAGGTATTTTTCACCAACTTGGAGTTCAAAAATGATGTCCTGATGTCCAGCATCAAAGGTGTTCGAATGGAGATCAACAAGAGAGCTTGGAAAGATGTGGTTGGACTCAAATCAAGGGATGTGCAAGTGAGGAAAGGTGAAACTAGGGCTGTTCCAGAATTCAACAAAATGTAATACTATGGCCAATGCTTGAGGAATCCTGCTACTAAAATCAAACACTTTCATGTTGGTGGTCTCAAGGTGGATCAGAGGTTGCTTGGTATGATTGTCACAAAAATCCTTGTCCCACGTGGTAGCAACCATTCTACATTGATTGAGGGAGATTTGATACTCATGTACTGCATTCAAAACAACATCCAAGTGGATTGGATCTTTGTGTTTCGTGATCACATGCTCAAGGCCAAGAGGCTCACGGATTTTAGGCTACCATATGTGGTTTTGGTGTCTAAATTCATTGAATACTTTGGAATTGATGTAGAGGATGAGCTAGAAGAGTCAACTGGACTATTGAACCATACCTCCAACCAAAATCTGCACAACGTGCGCTTTCTCAAGGTGGGAAATGGATGGCCAACTGTTGGAGCTGTTGTTGATGGTGCACATGACCATGAAGCTGGTCCAAGTGGTGCAAATCAAAAGGAAGAACCAACTGTTGGACCTATTGACTTGATTCCCTACAACCCTCTAGAGGACAGAGGCCCTGTGTACTCACATTTTGAGAGGATGGTGTTGAACCAACTGCATGAACTCAATGTATCCTAACATGCACATCACAACTATTGTAATGAGAGGTTCAATGCATTGGATGGCCAAATTCATGATATCCATGATATGCTCCACTCGTTCCAGACCAGAAATGATCCTCAGGATGACTGAGTGTGGTGGTTGTTTAGGATCATGCATTGCATCCGTGTGTTTGTGATTTTTCAGTCTAAGTTCTGTCAGGTTCAGTTGGTTGTTTTTCATTTCAGTCGGCTGATTATATCAGTTTTATGATTTTTCTTCTCTGTTTCAGTTTGTGCTTGTTGTATTGTGTTCCAGTATTAATTAAATGATATGTAATGCTAATTATCTTTATGCAATTGTTCTGTTTGATGAATCCAAAGGGGGAGAAAAATTGGAAAATTGGAAACCACTTTTAATAATCACATTGAACTAAGCATTAAAATTGGGGGAGCATGATCACATTTGTATACTTGCTAGCTTGTGTGTATTGCTACTGTAAATGTCTTTCATGTTCACAAGCCTCAAGCTAAAGGTGTCACTTCATCAATTTGATGGTATCCAACAAATGGAAGCATTTGCAATGAAAGATAGAAGAAGATAGATAAAAGGAAATAGAGGTTGGCTTCATCAAATTAGGGGGAGATTGTTGACATGTAAAGCCAAGGTGGTTTGCTTCTTGAAGATTTGATGAAGACCTAATGAAGCTTTTTGAAATATCTTGAAGCCATTACCATTGGAATGAAGCCTACATTGATAAAGAAAATGTGATTTGATGTTATCCATGGTGATCAAGGCTGGAACGTGTGCTCTCCATGTAGTTATATCATTTAGAAAGTGTATTTTAAGTTTGTAATTCATGTTGTAGACCTTATAGCATTAATTAGATGTTTTTGGTCTTAGGTGTGTGTGTCTTTTAATCTGTTGAATGGTTTTTCAACAGGTTAAAATGTCTCTTTTACTCTGTTGAATGGTTTTTCAATATGTTAAAATGTTGGCTGCAGTAGTCTTAAACTGCAACAAATTCAATTAGTTGATTTAGTTTTTAATCGACTGATTTCACCTAAGTCAAATGAAATCAACCGATTGATTTGAAAATCAACCAGTTGAATTTCGTAACAGTTTGACTATATAAGCTGTGATTTTTGAAAGAGAGGTTTGTTGATCATTTTAGAGCACGAATTTGTTCTGGAAACTTGTGGAAACTCTCTCCTTCGTGATTATATGTGTTGCAGCTGTTGAAGATTGATCTTGGATCAATTCTTGGAGCTTTTGGCTTGATTTGAAGCTTGGAGAAAGTGGTTTGTGGTAGGCTAGGCTGTGCTACCACTCAGGTTTGATCTTTCTCAAGCTTTGTGTGTGTGTGCCTGGTGGTTTTCTAGGTCTACAAGAGGGTTCTTGCTGTGCTAGTTTGATTCTTGTGTGATTCAAGAGTCTTTTGTGGTGTTTTTGAATATTTTGAAAGTGTAAGGGTGGATACTTTGTAAATCTTTTGAAATAGTGCAAAGTCAAGCTCAGGTTGCCTTGACAAACTGGATGTAGCTCAAGTTTGAGTGAACCAGTATAAAAATCTTGTGGTGTCCTCTCTTCTCTAACCCTTCTCTCTTGCATTTTCATTTTAAAGTTTAAAGAACTTGTGCTTTAATCATCTTTTTCATGTTCTTGCATGTTTCCATGGCATCTGCAGCATTGAGCATGTTTGTATAATCGTTTGGAACTGGTCTTAATCATTCTTGAGCATTATTTCTGGTTTAAAACTTGAATTTGCATTCTGCATTTTTCCCAGTATTTCAGTCGACTGTTTTTCTATTTCAATCGATTGATTCAACGCGCCATAATTTAAATAACACTAGGGGGTAATAATGTTATTACAAGTTCCAAATTTCGACAAAATATTAGAAAGCACAAAAAAATCCCTAGCTCAAAGTCCCCCAAGCTAGCCCTCTCTCCTCTGCTATGCATCAACAACATCACCTGGAATATCATCTGCTCCCGTTTGATAAATCACACGATCATCGCCAAACACAAACAGAAAGGGTGAACTCATAACAAATTAACACATAAGTTAATAATAACAAAAATACACCCAACTATTTTATTCTAATTAGTTTTTGGCCAAGACCTTAATACTCCAAGGCTTTTTAACCTTCAATTCACACAAATAGTTGACCATGGACTCAAAATATGTGATGCTCACATGAACCTGCCCGCTCATGGTCCTGCCTCTACGAACCTCTCTACTCGTAGTCCTGCTCTACGAACCTCCCTGCTCGTAGTCCAACTCTATGGACCTGCCCGCCCGTAGTCCAACCCACGTGATCTACCAACTACGAACCTCCCCACTCGCAACATCTCTCAAGTGTGAGCACGAAACATACGAACCTCCTCGCTCGTATCCCCATACGAGAGTAACAGGATATGAACCTCCCAGCTCATATAATCACGTGTTCACCACTATCCATGAACCTACCCACTCATGGCACATCATCTCCTGATCCAAGTCTCGCATCACTGCGTACAAACAACACACGCAAGCCACTGCCTGCAACGCTATCGCTTGGCGTAACCTAAGCGCCGCCAAGCGAAATTATTAAACAAACCACCTGACGACACATCCAGGCGCTAGACCCACTCCAGACCTACTGTTTTAAAGTCTATCGCTTGGCGGATCACACCTTGCCGCCAGGCGCCGTGTTGCCCAGAGATGTACCTGGTGGTCTTATCGCCTGGCGAACACCCGTAGGCCGCCAAGTGTCATACCAGTAGCGCGGTTCTTATAAGATCCCAACTAGATATTACGAATTTCAATAATAAAATGCCGAAATAATAAATAAACTTCATTTATTGAAATCTCATTTCCCAAAAACCGGGAAATTTAAAAAAACTTTATTATAATACATAGTATCTCAAATCCTCAATTTATAAAGCCAAATATAAAAGCCATGTTCCATAATCCAAATGGTTACAAAAATCCATAAAATTCATAAAATAATAAGATGTTAAATATAATTTCCCCAACTAGCCCACGCTCCGGATCTACACCTCACCAAATCCATCTGCAACATCATCTGGTCTTGTGTACCACGTACACGATCATCACCAAACACAAGCAGATAGGGTGAGCTAACAGTTAAACAATTATACATACACGGCATACATACATACATACATACATACATACATATATATATATATATATATATATATATATATATCAATACATCCACACCGAAGGAATTCTATCCCCTAATTTCATACCACATGGCCACTACCATGTTACCCGTGTTCTACATCTTCTGATGAGTATCTCAAGATATCTTGCTGCCACACCTACCAACCACAACTGGTAGAGCACGTGTGAGAAACCATGCTACCGACCACTCTCCGTAACGCCAAGTGGAGTTCCCAATACGAATAAGTATTCGTAACGTCCCAAGACTACCAAACTCGTCAGCTTAGTATTGAGGAGGGCAATCTAACTAGACCCATCAGTAAATGCCACAAAGTGCACACTCACACCGGCAACACTCACAAACCCTAGCCACAACTCAAGATACACGGCATACATACATACATACATACATACATACATACATATATATATATATATATATACATATATATATACATATATATATATATATATATATATATATATATATATCAATACATCCACACCGAAGGAATTCTATCCCCTAATTTCATACCACATGGCCACTACCATGTTACCCGTGTTCTACATCTTCTGATGAGTATCTCAAGATATCTTGCTGCCACACCTACCAACCACAACTGGTAGAGCACGTGTGAGAAACCATGCTACCGACCACTCTCCGTAACGCCAAGTGGAGTTCCCAATACGAATAAGTATTCGTAACGTCCCAAGACTACCAAACTCGTCAGCTTAGTATTGAGGAGGGCAATCTAACTAGACCCATCAGTAAACGCCACAAAGTGCACACTCACACCGGCAACACTCACAAACCCTAGCCACAACTCAAGAATTCCTTGTGTTCATCTGCCATCTTGAGCCACAACTCAAGAGATGTCATTCTGAGCCACAAATCAATGAATGCCACGTGTTTAACCCCGATCCCGAACCACAACTCAAAGGATACGTTTTGAGCCACAACTCAAGGAACACCAGAAAGCCGACCTTTGAGATATCATCAAACCCTGGTAGATCATGCACACCCAAATCAAGCAAGACGCAAGTCTGGTCTCCGCATTATCGCCTGGCGTTGCTCATGAGTCGCTAGGTGAAACTCACCTTCAGACCGCTTGACAGGGGATGCGTACCGTAGGCGCCACGCGCCTAAAAGCACACTGCCTCTCCAATTTTCGCCTAGCGGGTCATCCCTCATCGCCTGGTGCCTCGCGTCATATAGAGCCCTTGGAACACTAGCTATCGCCTAGCGGGTTGAACTTCGTCGTCAGGCGCCACACCAGTACAACGAACTGTACTGGTTTTTTCTTCACTTCATCCATTTTCTAACCCTCTGTCACACACTTGCACACCTTCAGAGTATAATTTCTCTTAATGGTTATCTTACTAGTTTTTGTACCCGTGCAATGCACGAGACTATTTAAAATATACTTTTTTGTTATTATAAATAATAATAATACTAAAAGGTATGAAAATTGTGTAATAACATAATATTTGAACATATAGAACTTTAATGTTTTGATTATATTTAATATTATCACATTTAAACACTCTTTGATAATTTTTTTAAAAGTAATTAGAAATACTAAAGTTTTTCTATCCACCTTCAATCTTGGTATTTTTTTTTGAAGAATTTATAAGCAAACTTTTACATTTGATTGGTCCACATGTATGTTATGAATAAAAATATATTTGAATTTTTCTAAACGAACTTGTTTTCTAAAATATAATAACAGTAAAATTTAAATATAAGAAAAAAATAAAACATGAATACAAATAAATATAACTGATAAAATATTAAAGGAATAAATAAACCAATGTAGAAGCTCGAATTGAATTTCTAAAAGAATATCATAAACAATAAGATTTTTAAAACAATAATTTATTACTTAAAGATTTTAGTTATGTCCAAAAATCAACATATTTGAATTTTTTTTGGTTAAATATGTTTTTGGTTCTTTAACTTTCAGTGAAAATTAGAATTAGTTCATCTTTAAAACTTTAGCTTAAAAGTCTTCAAATTTTAGAAATCTTTGAATTTAGTCCTTTTAACCAAATTTTGTTAAAATTATTTGACATTTCAAATGTTTTTCTTGGTAGCATTTGAGTTGTTAACACCGTTTGACACATCTCTGTTTCAATGTTAGCTAAAAAATTATTATGAAACTCGTTTGAAACGTAAAATAAAGGCTTAAATATACATTTGATTCCTATTTTTCTTGTTTTTATTCAATTTGGTCCTTATTTTTGTTTTGTGTTCAATTAGGTCCTCATTTTCATCAAATTGTGGTCAATTTGGTCCTTTTCACTAATGGCGTTTAAATAGTTAGCGTTTTTGAATAGTACATGCCACGTGTCAGTTCCTGATTTTTTTGATTTTTTTTAAAATCTTTTTAAATTTTTAAATTTTTTTAAATTTTTTTAATTTCAAAAAATTGTCCACGTGTCAACTCACAATTGTGTCACATGTCAATGCTAGTGCCATGTGTCAGTTTGTGGTTGTATTATTTCTTTTTGTTCAATTTAGTCCCAATATTCGTTATTTTTGTTCAATTCAGTCCCTATATTCGTTATTTTTGTTTAATTTAGTTCCAAATTTTGTTAAAATAGAACCATTTAAGTTTTAAAATTAACATTATTATTAGTTATTTTTTAAATTCAATTATAAATTATAATATTTAATTATAAATTGAATATAATTCTTAGATTCAATTGTTAAATAGAATATAATTATTTAAATATTATTAAAATATAATTATTAAAATTTTAAAAATATATATTAAAATTTGTAAAATTTACATTTAAATTTAAAATATTTAATATTTTTATTGCATTTTAGATATTAAAATCTAAAATATTTTATATTTAAATGTTAATTTTACAAATATTAGTTTACTTTTCTAAAATATTTTGAATGGATTAATTACAATTTTTGTACCTAACGTTTTTGCTATTTTAGAATGGGTATGTTGTTAATAAAATAGCAGTTGTTGTTTTATTTGTATTAGTACATCAATAATGTACATCAGTCCTCCTCAAAGCTGAAAAATATTTTGGATTAATACATCAATGCAAAGTAGAAAAGTTGATATTAACATTTCAACAAAAAATAATAGAGATTTTATTTATTTCTTGTTAAACCTCAAAATCGCAAAGAATAAATAACTCATAGGCTTTCTTGAGAAAGTTCATTTCTCCTCTTTGCTGATAGTAAACTTATATGAAGTCGATTGAACTTAACAACTTCCACCACAAAAACATTAAATAAACCAACACCACCAAATAAATGATAAGTAACATAAAATGAAATATTGTTGTTACCTAATATGTTCCCTTTTATTATTGTATTTCATCAATCAATATCATTCATATTTGTAAAACTTAATGACACTAAAACTAAAACCACATTAAATATGTTAAAGGAAGAATAACAGGCAAAATATTTGTTATTTTAATGGCATTGGTGTAGTTGGCAACATAGGTATGAATGTTATGCGGATAAAATGAAAAGACAACAAAATCACATAAAATGGGAAACCAAACATAGGCATAACAAATTCAACCTCTACCATAAAGAATAGAAAACAATGTACTCAAATTATACAACAAATGTATGCCAAAAACAAAAAAATAACTATATGAAAACAGAGATTCTATAGGTATGAATGTTATGCAGATAAAATGAAAAGACAACAAAATCACATAAAATGTGGAGCCAAACATAGGCATAACAAAATCAACCACTACCATAAAGAATAGAAAACAATGTAGTCAAATTATACAACAAATGCATGCCAAAAACCAAAAAACAACCATATGAAAATAGAGATTCTAAAGATTAGAAATCAGAAATGAAAAACCAAAATAAAACTTGAAAAGGGAAAATAAGGACATTAGGTTACAAATCAAGGTGATACCGAGAGATTTCCTTAGCAAAACCAATTGAAGAGAGTAAACAAGGAAGAGAAAAAAAGAAATCAAAATACTAGTGTTAGAAATGAGACCAACAAAGAATTGCAACAAATGCTACTAAATTCAAACTTTGCAAATGCATGAAGAGATTAAAAAAAAGATTTTTGATAAAAGGTTGAATTGGCTTAAAAGGTGTAACCGTAAACATTTGGAATGGTAGGATGCATTCTGAAAATATTGAAGGTAATAAAGTGGTAGAAGTTTTACAGAAGAAAGTAATCAATGATAAAAATCAAACATTTTAAAATGCTTCTGATTAACAGAGACCTTTGGCCTCTTCATACTTCTTCTACTTTGTTTCAAAGATTTCTTGCACCTCAATTCAATTCAGATATGTTTTTTTATATCCGCACTACTCAAAGCCAACAAAAACATTAAAATCATTGAATTCAAGTGAAACTAACAAAAGAAATGAGAAAAAAAAAGAGAATTATTGTAATAATAATTTGGTTTTACCTCATTCCATTAACCTTTCATCAAAAACCAAACAAAATCTAAAGTGGAGAAGGCCTTTTCTTCCCACATCCTACTTTCTTCTTCTTGTCTTTTTCATTTCATTATAATAAGAAGATAGAAGAAACACTCACGTACAAAAAAAAAACATGAGAATGATAAAAATTAAACCTTTTGAAAAAATAGAAAAGTGATCTTCATCTTTTTGTTTTAAATGTTAAACATTTTAAAAATCAAACCTTTTAAATATATTTATCTTTTTTAGTCTTGATTTTGGACTTCAAGAGCTCTTTGATTTTCTCCTTCCTGAAAATTTTCTGAATCTCAAAAACAAAAGTAAAGTTAAGATATTCTAAAATTAAAAATCACATGTATCCTAAGATGTCCTGAAAAAAAAGTCACATATATCCGGAACAAATCACAATGAATTAAATGAAAATGAAAATATTCAAAAAAATAAAGACATATTATGCAATAAAAAAAGGAAAAGAAAATGAAAGAGAGAAGAGAGAAGAGATGAAGGAGAATACATAGAATAATAAAAATTAAACCTTTTTGAAAAAACAGAGAAGTAATCTTCATCTTTCCATTTTAAACGTTAAACTTTTTAAAAATCAAACATTTTAAAGATATTTATCTTTTTCAGTCTTGATTTTGGACTTCAAGAGCTCTTTGATTTTCTCCTTCCTGAAAATTTTTTGAATCTCAAAAACAAAAGTAAAGTTAAGATGTTCTAAAATTAAAAATCACATGTATACTAAGATGTCCTGAAAAAAAGTCACATATATCCGGAACAAATCACAATGAACTAAATGAAAATGAAAATATTCAAAAAAATAAAGACATATTATGCAATAAAAAAAGGAAAAGAAAATGAAAGAGAGAAGAGAGGAAGAAGAAGACAGAGAATAATAAAAATTAAACCTTTTCGAAAAAACAGAGAAGTGATCTTCATCTTTCTATTTTAAACGTTAAACTTTTTAAAAATCAAACATTTTAAAGATATTTATCTTTTTCAATCTTGATTTTGGACTTCAAGAGCTCTTTGATTTTCTCCTTCCTGAAAATTTTCTGTATCTAAAAAACAAAAGTAAAGTTAAGACGTTCTAAAATTAAAATTCACATGTATCCTAAAATGTCGTCAACAAAAAGTCACATATATCCGGAACAAATCACAATGAATTAATTGAAAATGAAAAGATTAAAAAAAATAAAAAGACATATTAAGCAATAAAAAAGGGAAAAGAAAATGAAAGAGAAAAGAGAGGAAGGAGAAGACAGAGAATAATAAAAAATTAAACCTTTTTGAGAGAATAGAGAAGTGATCTTCATCTTTCGGTTTTAAACGTTAAAATTTTTAAAAATCAAACGTTTTGTTGGTATGAGATGGAGAATCTCTAACTTGCATGTTTATATGTTTATTTATGTCGAAAATTGGGATTTTCTTTGAAAGAATGTTAAATGAGATAAGTTTGGTTGAATTAGTAGTTTAGTATGAAATTGGAGATGTTTTTGACTTGGTAGAAGCCTAATATTGGTTTTTTGGTATTTTGAGAATTGGAAAATTGCATATTTGAGTTTATGTGTTTTGGAGACTCACTGGGTGAGCCTATATCTCATTAGGCAAATTGGTATTCTCATTACAAGTCATTACAAGTCATAACCGTCAGATCGAGCTATAATTTGACAGTTGATCCTAGATGTAAGACTTGAGAAAATTAAATAAATAAATAAATATTTATTTAATAAATGAAGGGACGGGAGTCCCTGATAGAGGTCGTACCCCACCAAATTAAACAGTTAAATGCAGTTTGTGAAAGCTGAACCAAGTCGTCTCCCAACGACCAATATTTTCGTCCAAAGCAACAATTTCCAGATGAACACAACAATACAATATAGGGGGTGAGGGGTTTGGCAGATTTACGGATGTAACACACAATTAAAAACTTAAATGCAGATGTATAAAAATGATGTAAAAATAGCGTTGATTCCTTGCTTCAAATGAAAATCCACCAATCACGAATTACAAATCAAAATGGTTATATTAACTCTCGTGAGACCCGAATTAATTACTAATCGCAAATTAACTCGTGCAATTAAGCAATGCACACATTCATGAATCTGCTACAGTTCACTAAGCATGAACACACAATGATTCCACTCTGCAAATTAAGCAAAAACAGAATGGTTTCTTCATTAAACCCAAACGCAAATTCAGAATGGAGAGATTAACAAAACTCCACCGAACAAAACACTAATCTCAAGGTTTCAATTCATTATCTGCAAAGAATCAACACGTAAACTTAGCTCCTCATGGAATCCGAATTAGGGTTCAACAAAATTTGCAATTCAACCATTCAAATGAGTTCAAATTGTTGTTGAAAGCTTAAAATGGTGCAGCAAACGAAAATGAGCAAGGAATAATAGAGGAAAAAACGAAAACAACCAACAAAACCTTAAATGCTTCAATATAAATGTTACCAAAGGTGCATAAAATGTGAATACAAGCAATAGGTGTTGTCCATGACTCATAAAATGTCAAAAACAAGTGGAAACGTGAAAAATCAGCTAGTGCCTCCATGGGTCACCTTCCAAAGTTTGAAAAACCTAAAACGGAGAGTGGAGAAGATGATGGTGCGACTGCATGAGCTAAGAGACCTCCATTCACGTGGTCAAATCAACCTTGCCACTAGTATTTACAAAAATGCCACTCTACCACTTAGAATTTCAAAAATGCCACTACTGGGCCCCAAGTTTGGCCCATTCACTTAGATGACGTGGAAATGACGTGAAAATGATGTGGAAATGATGTGGCAACTCTCTTCAACTGAATATTAATGTCCAAGCTCCAAAATTGCTTCACCCAAATACCTAAAAATAATTAAAAATGAAAATTAGGCCAAATAATGCGAAATTAACCCAAATTCATAACAGTGGCGCAATAAAGCCCAACAGATGAAAACACACTAAAGATAAACAATTAAGCACTGAACAACTATCAAATGGGTACAAAAAGGCGAGAAGAATGGAGGAAAATAATGAGTCAAGTAGTTAAGAGTACTTGGTTCTTATTGAAGGACTTGTGTTCAAGTCCAATGTGTATGCCATTAGAGGATAATTTAATGGTTTTATTATTTTAATAATATGCTGGACTATAAGGCGTGGTTTTATAATCCTAGATGCATAGGTGGTTGATTATGCATTGGATTGGTAGTTGTGTGATTGTGTGTTCGAACCTTGACTTATACGAAATAGGTTCTTTTTACCAAAAACTCTTTTTGATCATGAATAAGAATAATTATGATTATTATGATTCTTCTTGATGTAATGTTTAGAGATTTCTTCTAAATACGGCACACTTATTATAATTATTATTTTTATTATTTTTCTTATTATTATTATAATTTTAATATTATTATTATTTTACTATTATAATTATTATTATAATTATTTTTATTATTATTATTATTATTACTATTATTATAATTATTCTTATTCTTATTATTAATTTTATTTTATTTTACTATTATTATTATGATTATTATTTATTATTATTATTATGATTATTATTATTTATTTTTATTATTATTATTATTATTATTATTATTTTGTTTTACTTTTATTATTATTATTATTTTTATTGTTATTATTATTATACTTATTATTTTTATTTTATTTTATTATTATTATTACTATTATTATTGTTATTATTATTATTATCATTATTTATTATTATTATTATTATTATTATTTATTATTATTATTATTATTATTATTATTATTTTATTATTATTTTACTATTATTTTGTTATTATTATCATTGTTTTATTTTATTTGTAATTTTATTATCGTTATTATTTTTTTATTATGATTGTTTTATTTTATTATTTTTTATTTTTATTTATTGTTATTATTGTTTTATTTTATTTTATTATTATTTTCATTATTATTATTTTTATATTTATTGTTTCGTTTTATTATTATTATTGTTGTTGTTGTTAATTTTTTATTAGTATTATTATTACTATTTTATTGCTCGTGTGATATTTTTAGACAATGTGTAATATCTCGGTCGGATATTACTATTTTAAATAAAATAAAATGAAGCTAGAATAAAACGCATTTAATAACCAAAAATCTTTCCCAAAATGCGGGAAATTTTTAAACTTTATTAAAAGCACTAAAAGAAAAAAAATCCATAAATGCGTTCAATGTCTATAAATATAAAACAATTTATAGTAATTGAGTACAAAAATAATCCATAAAATCCATAAAATAATTCATGTAAAAATTCTCATGTTGACCTCACTCCGACTCTAAGTATCCATGTGCTCACCTGCATCAACATCTGCTCCCATGTAACGAGTTACATGATCATCGCTAAACACACACAAATAGGATGAGCTCAAAATTAAAACGCATTACAAGGTACATTATAATAACAATTTAAAACCCCTAACACTTCTACTACACTCAAATCTCAGACCCAAACTTTCATGTCTTCCTCTAGACGCCTCTTTATTCTATACCCTTTGATGAGTACACTGATCGATCTTTGCTGCACGAGTGTCTAATCGCCCCTCTGACTACAGGCCACCACCTAATAGTCCACACTCAGGAATAAATTGCCACGACCACAATCCGCGATACCAATTGGAGTTCCCCAAAACGAACCGCAGTCCGTAGTTGTCCCTAGACTACCAAACTCAATCAGTTACACTAAAGAGGGAAATCTTCTGGAACCCCACCGTACGAGCCACGATCTCGTACACTCAACTGGACTTCCAAAACCACCAGGCTACAACCTCGAGTGGCCACGTGTTACCCCAATACAAGTTACACTTGTAACTAGGCCCCCAACAAAGCATCGCATAAAGACCTTCATCCAAAGTTGTGTAGAATCCCTCGCGTAATCCATTACTACATCCAAAACCGCCTAGCACAACATCCATGTCACTAGGTTAACTCGCGTTCTAGACCACCTGGCAGAACACTTGGCGTCGTTGGGTGCTAACCCACTGGATTTTGGTCCAAGCCCAGTTCTATAACACACTGCCTGACGGAACCACTTTTGTCACCAAGCGCCAACTCTCAGGTTTTACTCTAGAGTTCACTTTGTGGCCTATCTCCTGGAGGTTTACACCGTTCCGCCAAACGCCACACCAGTAATTGGTAATTTACTGGTATTTAGCACTCTAGAATAGGTTCCAATGAACCTATTTACACAAAAGACTCAGTACACGAAAAAATGCATCCATGACAAGTAAATACACTTTCATATCATTAACTCAACTACACAATATCACTTCATGGTTTTTTTGATTTTATTTTTATTTTTATTTTTTAATTGTTTTTTTTAAATGTCCACGTATCAACCCAGTAGAATGTCACGTGTTAAATTCAATGTTCTATATTCAATTTGGTACTTATATTTGTTATTTTTGTTCAATTTAGTCTTAATTTTTTGTAACATGAACCAAATTGGCCTTTCTCCAAATTAGAACTAAATTTAATTTTTATATCAAAGTTATAATGATGTGAATTTTAACATATTATATAAAAATAATTAGTAAAAAATGTGAATTTAATATAAAAATTAAATTTGGTTCCAATTTGGAGAGGGACCAATTTGGTTCATGTTAATAAAAATTAGGACTAAATTGAACAAAAATAACAAATATAGGGACCAAATTGAATATAAAACATTAACTTTGACACGTGGCACACTACTAGGTTAACACGTGGATATTTTAAAAAAATTTTAAAAAAAGAGGAAGTGACACGTGGCAGTCACTGTTCATGGTCATTAATGATTTAAACGGTGTTAGTAAAAAATGATCCAATTGAACAAAATTGACGAAAATTGGGACCAAAAAGGTATTTTAACCAAAAATAAAAATGAAAATAACTTTAACAAAGTTGTGCATTAGCCTTCTCCATTTGAGCTATTATGCGATTCATATCATATCCTCCTTCTTCGAAAAGATTCGTCCTGAATCTTAAGGCTTTATTTTTCTACTAGTTTTAATATGAGTTTATTATGATCTTGTGAAGTAATTTATTTTTCCACAACTTGAAACTAATTCTCTTCCTCCAAGATTAAATTCAACTTGAATATATTCATATTTGTTCGTTTCCAATGTTTGCAATCCGTGGAGCACCTATCTTGCAAACACTACCTCACCTTGATATGTAACAATAAATAATTCCATGCGTTGTGTTTGACGAGTTTGCTTCTCATCAGCGGACCAAATGCATAATAAAGCACTATGAACAAGCTTCCTTTTCAAACATGGAAGTTGGTGTGTTTCATTCACATGTTTATCCTTTTGTTCCTGTAAAATGACATTACAAATTGTAGAAGAAAAAACATTGACAAATAAATTTTTCATCATCTTTTTCTCTACTTCCTTTTCTTTTTCTTCACTGTCCCTTCCTTTTGCAGTTTCTATTGCTTCTTTTTCTATTTTTTCTTTTTCTATTTTCTCCTTCACCTATGTTGATCCTTACTGACTTGTCTTGGTCTCATAAATTTCACTTCATTTTATGTCCCTCATGCCTCAAATAAAGGGAGCGTTCATCAAGATTGAGTGTTTTAAAACGAAGTCGTGCCCATCCCAAAAGAAGATGACAAGAGTCCATGTGAGCAATATCACATAATACTTCTTTCACACATTTCCCTATATTGATATTGATCCATGCTTGATTCGGATGAAAGCTTGTTGGTAACTGGAGTTTGTCCACCAATCTTTGGCTCACAACATTGTTGTCGCTTCTATAATCGAATGCAACTAAACATGGGTGGCCTTCGATTAAACACCTTGTATGATAAGCTTCAATTGCTATTCCAAATCTAGTGATCTAGGCTCTAAATACCAAATGATGTGAATCTAGATGGGTGGATTTGTTTTATGGATCCATCTAAGTTGGAATGCTAATTAGCAAGAAATTTGAGAAATTATTTAAAACGAGAAAATGAAAATAGATAATAAGATGAAGCGTAAAGTGATAGACATCACACTTCCAAGAATGGAAGATAAGCCTAAGAGTTTAAACACACAAAGGGATAAAGGAAGGGGATGATGACTATGACGGTTCCAACGACATGGAAAGACTCTATGACCCAAACACGTATGACGACCAAAACAGGCCCAAAGACCTGAATGGTACCGAAATCCAAATGAGGTCGACAATCCGAACGTGCCCGATGACTCGGACAGGCATTACGACCTGGACATGCCCGACGACCGAGACGGTCCCGACAACCTGCACCGTATCAACGATTCGAATGGCCCATCGCCCCAAACGATTTTGACAATTTGAACAAGCTCGACGACCTATACGGTCCTAACAAATTTGTTGGTCTCGACAACGCATAAATACCTGATGACCCAATTAAGCTTGACGACTCGGTCGGACCTGATGACCTACTCGATCCTGACGATCCGAATGGTCTAGAAGACCTTGACGAACAATGCGAGCTCGTTGGGCACGTCCAGGTCGGGCTCGTTTTGGTCATAAGGATCATTTAGTCGTCGGGCACATATGTGTTATTGAGATTAATCGGGTCGTTAGGCACGTTCGAATCATCAGGACTATTCGGATTGTCAGCACCATTCGGGTCGTCTGGCTCGTCTAGGTCATCGGACCTATCTGGATCGTCGGTTAAATCCTAATCATCACGTACGTCAAGATATTTTTGCCCGTCTAAGGAGTGTGGTTCTGTTTGGGTTGTTTGGCCCGTCTGAGTCGTTGGGTCCACTGAGATCTTCAGGCCTATCCTGGTCGTCGGGCCCATTAGGTTCTTCGGCCCCATAGGGGTCTTCGGGCTGTTTGGGTCATTGGGCACGTCTAGGTCATCGGGCTCATTTGGATCATGTGGGTCATCCGAGTCGTCATACCCGTTCGGGTCGTTGGGCTCGTCTGTATCGTCAGGGTAGTTTGGCACATCTGGGTTGTCAAGCTCAATCGGATCGTTGGGGTAGTCTTGCCGATCCTGGTCTTCGGGCACCTCTTGGTCATCTAGCTCATCCTAGTCCTCGGGTCTGTTTGGGTATTTGGGTCTGTTATAGTCGTTGGGCTGTTTGAGTCGTCGGACCCATTCAGATCGTTTATCTCGTCCAAGTCCTCGAGCCCGTTTGGGTCATTGAACTTGTCTGGGTCTTCAGACCCATCTAGGTTGCTCAACTTGATCTTTGAATCTAACTTAATGTAGTATTTTTATGGGGGCCTAACCCACTTTAGCCCTGGCCCTAACCCACAAGAGAGGGGGCTTTGGGGGTTGGGACTTTTGGTTGGCCCCTTGTTTGGGGGCCCTAGAAGGGGTCTAAATGAAGAGTGGGCCAAGGCTAGCCCATGGGCTAGGGGCCAAATTGACACATCTACCATTGACTCTAAATTTTCTTTTTGTAGTGAAGTCCTTACCTTGGTGAACCTGTTTGTGAGTGGTCAAAACGCATGTTTAACTAATGAGGGTTGATCCACCTAAGGTTGATGTAAGAATGCACAATTGTTGATCAAGAGAAAAGCTTTCCATCAAGACGAACTTAGAATTGATACGCGAGTGCAGGATTTGGTCCAAATTTATGATGTGTTAGCCTTGGTTGCGTGAGAGTGAAAAATGTTTGGAGGCTAGGGTTTGAGAGCTTTTTGTGTTCTTGCGAGAGAGGGGAAAGTGTTATGTAAGATCTAATGAGCACAAAGTAGCCTTCAAAGAGTGAGATCTTTTCTAGTGTGTTAGGTAGCTCTACTTAGTCACCCACTTAGAAATAGAAATTGGGATTGGACTAAGAGACCTTCCTTTCACCATTTAAATTATAGCACTTTCTTTATCTCTTGTACGTTTTTGACTTTGTTGATTTCAATGAAATACATTGATTTTGTTTTGATTATGATTTCCAACTTTCAATTTGGTTATTTAAACTTTAATTGCGTTTTAAGTTTTATTGTCTTTAATTTCTATAGTTTTAAATTCCATTTTATGTTTTTCAGCCTTTAATTTATGAATGATTTAAGTTTCCTTTATTGCTTTATGTTACCATTTTGTTTACTTTTAAAATTATGCATTCGAGTACCTTTTTTGTCCTTGTTTTAAATTCTTGATGTGATCCCAACAAGGCTTATAGCTTCGGCTAACGCCTAAGCCCAAATAATGCTCAAGGCCCAATCCATGGCCCACATGCACCTCCAATCCCAAGCCCACCAAGAGGCCTAATAACAAGGGGCATGCTCAAAAAGATCCAATTGGGCTTCATCCAAGATGGCCCAAACCCACATGGGCTTCTCACACACTTCACATGGGCCAAAGAAGATGTGAAGATTTGAAGAGGTGTATCAAAGAGAAGTAAAATAACAATAAGATTGGCCCATTGTTTAGGCCTTGTTTTCTAGAATAATAAGTCAAAAATTTGTAGTTGAATTGATAAAATTGGGCTTGACTAAGCCCAATAGGAGATTTTTGCCATGAGCTACCAAAGGTCCAAGGTGGACTAAGTGGAAGTCAACATTCCTTCTTACACCTCACGCATCCAAAGGCTAGGAGACTTGGCTTCCTTTTCAAGCTAGAATCTCATGGCCAAGATCAAGCCTTCTTCTCCAAGCTAGCATCAATGGCCAAGATGCTTTTTCCTTCTCATCCAAGGGTCGAGATTCCTCATGTGTAATGGCATGAGTATAAAAGCCTTAATTTTTCAGCATTGTACTCACTCTTGAATTTTTGTGCAATAGACACTTTGAGTTGATAACACTCCTCACTATTGCCACTTGAGAGTCATCTTTTAGAGAGCTTACTCTCTTTACCTCTATCCCCCTTCCTAAGCTAGAGCTACCTCTAAATCACTCACCCTTTCACCTATCCATTGCAAGCAAGAGCCTATAAACTTGCCTTCCACTCTTCCATGCTTCCTCCATCATTTTCGCTTCACTTGGAGCTTCATGTCTCCACCAAGCTCCATCGTAGTGGTATCTAGAGCCATCCAAACCGTGGAGTAGTACCTTGTATTGGTTTGGTAAGGGTTCTATCCATAGCTTGTTTAGTTTTCCTTGTTTCCTTGTTGTTTCCTCTCTTCTCTTCTTTTTTCATTGTTCTTCATCTTTCACGGTTCATTTCTTGTGTTTATGTGTTTCTATTGTGTTTCTCCATTGATTCCATGCAACTATGAGGCTACAAGAGTGTTCTACACTCTATTTGTAGATTTCCATGCTTGCTATGGTTCACATCATTTACTTGCTTTCCTTTAAAGTTCAACACCATTTACTTCATTCTATCGAGTTTCTTTCATTTTAATCGGCGAATCTTGCTTGCTTTTCATTTTTCTACTGTTTAAGTTTTGTCTATGGTCTTCTTCTTCACTTTTGCTTCATTTCCACCATTTATTTCCTTCATTTTGCTGTTTTACTTGCTTGAAACAGTGTCACCATTTTACAACTACGTAAATGATGCATACACTATGCGTGTGGATGGTTGGACAGTTTTTTTGCCAAGATGAAACCATTTTCACCGTTGCTTGTTGTACCTTAGGGTCTTGAGATGTTCATGTTTTATTCATGTATGATTTTAGTTCATAATCATGCTCCAATCCATTGGATTTTCGTTTGAACATCTCCACAAATTTTCAGAGAGCAATCTGGTCAAGTTTCTCTATTTTCCAGAGCGCACACCTTCTGTTTGTTAATTCTCTTGAGTGATACAGTGCCTGTTAATTTTAGTTGTTTATTGTGCCTAAAAGATAAGACATCAAAGATTTTTTTTGCAACAAGAATCACTCAAAACCATTGAGATATGCATTCGCAATAATTCATCAAAGTCTGGCCAACAATCAGCGTTTTCAAGCTTGCTGTGCCTTTTTTTTCACTCTGTTTTCCAGACGCACACTATTTTTGTTTGATTTAACTGGAGCGATCCACTGCACCAATTTACTTGCTAAAATTTGCTGACTTAAAGAACATCTGGACGAAAATTTAAAAAAACATTATGACAAAAAATGTTCAATACAAAAAATATGATAAATCCTCAAAGTTGAGGCAGCTGTCAGCGTTTTTACTGGTGCAGTATTTTTCCAGCTTTCTCTGTTTGTGCGTTTTGGTGTGTTTTCAGGTCTAATTTCAGTGCTTTTTGTCCATCAATGTCTTGGCCTAAGTGTGTCTCCTTTCTTGCTATCAAATGCCTTCAATTTGGAGTGGTGTACAACCTCCCATTGGCATCAATGCATAACGGACTATAGGCCTTCTTACAAGCACTGCAGTTTCTGTTTTGTTTTTGTAGATCCATTCTAGTTCCCTTCTAGGATTCTTTTTGCTGTGCTTCCCTCCTTGTGTGCCTTTAATTTTTTGCTTGTCCATTCTTGGCATTTTGATTCTGTCTTGTCACTATAATTCCATTTGGTTTAGCATTTCCTAATTCGCTTTTCTTGTGTTTTTTTCTTTTATATGGCAAGTAATGTGGGTTCCAATGCTTATGGATATGAATTAAGTGTTTGATTCAGATTTGGTTGCTAGCATAGGAAGCATTTTAGGGTGTGGTTGAGGAGTAAATCTCTAAAGGTTGTGCTCATCTTTTTTTTTTTACCCTTCCCTTCACCAAATTTGGAGAGTTTGAGCCTTAATTTTCTTGACATGAGTGTTGAGTACTAACATTTGCCTTGGCATAGTTTTTGTGCATTGTTTTGTTGTATTTTTTTTGCAGCTATATTGTGGTCATTTGGTGCCAATTCAAAGCCATTTCAAGAGGTGTTTGCTGCCTCACAAAGTCCCCAATTGGTGCTTACCTTTGGCCATTAACTAAGGCCTCCAAATTCATTCCTCAACTCTTGCAAACAAACAAATTGGTGCTCTCGGGTGCTCTCTTGGAAGCAACAATTGGAGTACTTTGGCTACACATTATTGCATGCAAATTGTTACCACTTTGTAGCTTATTCTTTGCTTTGTAATTTGGACTACTTAGGTGTCTTGGGGAACCACAAGGTGTTCAATCTCATCTCCTAAGTAGAACCTTTCTTACCTATAGTGAAACATTTTTAGTGGTAAGAGTGTTGAATGTTCTAAGTGCTTTCTCACCTTGCCTTAGGCTGCATAGTTTAGATTCATGTTTTCACGTTGCATAGTGGCTTGATTTGTGAGACCAAAAAGTCTTTAAAATTTTTCCAATTAGGGGTCCGTTTTTAGTGTTAAATTTCTTTGACTCTTGTTTGCTTGTTTTGTGCTTAGTGACTCAAGTGATTCTATTTACTTCGCATTTAGATAATTGTGTGATCTTTGAAACCTTTTACAAGTGTATCTTGGCAAGGATTGGCCTTGGTATTTAAGAAGTCTTAAAGACTCACCTCACCTAACCTGGAGGTCTACTTGTGATTGATTTCCTCTACCACACTTTATTCAAGTTTCATAAGTTCATTCAATCACCATGAGTACATATTCTACATATAGTCTTAGGTTGCATAAGCATGGTAGTCATGAGTTGCATCATACATTTCATAGTGACATTCCATTCTTTGGGAAGGATATATGACCAATATCATTTAGAGATTGGATGTGGGATACAGAGAAATTGGTGCAACCATTGTTTAGTAAATATAGTCAAATTGACATTCTTAGGCATGCTACTTCTAGGTTTATAGGACGTGCATCCGAGTGGTGGCAAAAGAGACAATCTAGAGTACAAAAGGGGAGAGAATCATGCATTAACACATTTTATTAATTGAAAGCATGCATGTGGAAACATTTCATTCCCCCTTCATTTAGGATAACTAGATAGCAACAAGCTAGGATAGAAAACTTCATTGACATAGGGGATGCTTTCATCCAAAATCTTGCTAAGTTTTCTAGACTAGAAAAAGATTTTAAGCACAATTTGGACTTGCTCTTGAGTGAACAAAGAAAAAGAGCAAAACATAAGAAAGAGCAAGCAAAACATAAAAAGCTTCAAGAGTATGAAAAGAAGAGAGAAAAAGAAGAGCTTGAGAAGCTTCGTGCTAAAAGAGAACAAGAGAAAAAACAGATAAAAGAGAGGAAGAAAAGAGATGAGGAAGAAAAGGCTAAAGAGGAGAATCTTAGACAAGCCAAAGAAGAGAATGAGAGAAAAGACTTTGAAGCAAGAGAGAAATTAAAAAAAGAGAGTGAGTTTGAAAGAAAATCAAAAGTGGTAGAGTTAAAGAGTAATTCAACTTCAAGGGAACTCATTGTTAGGAATTTGGTGTGTAATCCTTCACCAATTCCTTTCATGAAGACCCAAGTTCCAAAGGGAGTTTTCCCATCTTTAATCTCTTCTCACTTTTTCATTAATTCTCTTGTTTTGTTTCCTTCTCAAACATTTTTTTCTTTATCTCATTCCCTTATTTCATCCCTTTCATATAGTGCCAAAATAAACTTTGACTTTAAAATTCTTTTCAACAATCATCCAAGTCAAAGTGTGAAACACTCTTTTTGTGAAGTGGGCCTAATCCCAACTTTTTCCAAATTTATAAGCCCACTTTCACACATTCTCCAATCGATTATACTGCATGGTCTTCATGATTTTAATCCAATTCTGTTTAATGACTATTACAGATATGTTTTTGATCCTGGTGGAACCCAGCTTTAGTTGCTGTGAGCCTTAAATGACCCTCTTGATCTGAGGTCAGATCCTCTTCAAGTGGGAGGGGATGATGTGATTCCAACAAGGCTTATAGCTTCAGCCAACGCCTAGGCCCAAATCATGCTCAAGGCCCAATCCATGGCCCACATGCACCTCTAAGCCCAAGCCCATCAAGAGGCCTAATAATAAGGGACATGCTCAAAAAGATCCAATTGGGCTTCATCCAAGATGGCCCAAACCCACATGGGCTTTTCACACTCTTCACATGGGCCAAAGAAGATGTGAAGATTTGAAGAGGTGTATCAAAGAGCAGTAAAATAACAATAAGATTGGCCCATTGTTTAGGCCTTGTTTTCTAGAATAATAAGTCAAACAATGTGTAGTTGAATTGATAAAATTGGGCTTGACTAAGCCCAATAAGAGATTTTTGCCATCAGCTACCAAAGGTCCAAGGTGGACTAAGTGGAAGTCAACATTCCTTCCTACACCTCACGCATCCAAGGGCTAGGAGACTTGGCTTCCTTTTCAAGCTAGAATCTCACGACCAAGATCAAGCCTTCTTCTCCAAGCTAGCATCAAAGGCCAAGATGCTTTCTCCTTCTCATCCAAGGGCTGAGATTCCTCATGTGTAATGGCTTGAGTATAAAAGCCTTAATTTTTCAACATTGTACTCACTCTTGAATTTTTGTGCAATAGACACTTTGAGTTGAGAACACTCCTCACTATTGCCACTTGAGAGTCATCTTTTAGAGAGCTTACTCTCTTTACCTCTAACCCCCTTCCTAAGCTAGAGCTACCTTTAAATCACTCACCTTTTCACCTATCCATTGCAAGCAAGAGCCTACAAACTTGCCTTCCACTCTTCCTTGCTTCCTCCATCATTTTCGCTGCACTTGGAGCTTCATGTCTCCATCAAGCTCCATCAATTCTAGTAGTAGTATAATGGTAAATTTCTGTGTTCTAGCAAAGTGTTATTCATTTTGCATCTATTCATATTGTGTTGCATTGCATTCATGTTAGAGTCTCATATGAACTTCAATTGAGACATGCTGTGGTTGATTTAGTTGTGTTAATTTTTGCATTCCCGTAGTTGATCCTCATCGCATTTTGCATCATTTCATGTATACCATTTATACTTTTCCCTATCTTTAAGCAGTGAGTGCATTTCCATTTTTTGTGGAACATAATAGACTAAGTGTTTGCATTACATTTGATGTTAATCTCAGTTATATTTCTGATGATGCATTACGCTAATTCACTACTGTCACTGTCCAAATCTTTGTTACCATATGATTTCTGGTCTAAAAATATGTAATATGAATTGGGCATTTGTTGTGATTGAATCTTTAACTTTGTTCAAGGAAGTGTGTGATATTCATGACCCATGATGAGTGAAGATTCCTTAAGCATTCTGCATTTACAACTATGCATCAATCTCATGTACAAAAGTGCATTCATTCAGTTAGAATTAACTACTATCATCATTTATTGGCTTTTCAGTAGTATTTCTTTATGATAAATCTGAGTCAGTTTGGCTTGTGCTCATTACGATAGGAGCATTTAACATTGGTTACATGCTGAAGAGAATCTTGCATATGCATTTGATTCTCTATTATGTATTGAACCTGCATTTGAGCAATTTAATGAGAATTTCTACTACTGTTAAGGTCTAGTTTCAATGTTGCATACTAGAATTAGTCTTCTTGTAACATCCCTAAGGAATATTACTTAATTAAATAACTAATTATAGAAATGAAATTCAAAAGTCGTAATATTATCATTCCCAAACACGGGAAAATTTAAAAAATATCCACGACGCCAAGATTTAAATGAAACTAAAACATAATGTCGTTACAATTTCCAAATTTCAATAACATAAATGAAAACATAGTAAAATCCCTGGCTCTAGTCCCCAAGCTAGCCCTCACTCTGTCGTTTGTGCATCCACAACATCACCTGGCTCTAGTAACGAATCACACGGTCATCGCCAATCACAAATAGAAAGGGTGAGCTTATAAAATGAGAAATAACATATAAAATAACAAAATATAAGCAAGACACCTGTCTTATTCGTCCTAATTAGTTCTTGGCCAAGACTTTAATCCCCAAGGCTTTTCAACCTTCAAACCAAACAATTTGTTAGCCTTGGACTCAGGATTTATGATGATCACATGAACCTGCCTGCTCGTGGTCCTGCCTCTACGAACCTCCCTGCTCGTAGTCTTGCTCTACGGACCTACCCGCCCATAGTCCAACATATGTGATCCACCAGCTACGTACCTCCCCGCACGCAACATCTCTCAAGTGTGAGCACGGAACATACGAACCTACCTTGCTCGTATCCCCACACGATAGTAATTGGATATGAACCTCCCCGCTCATATCATCACATGTTCACCACCATCCATGAACCTACCCGCTCATGGCACAACATCTCCATGTCCAAGTATAGAATCATTACTTAAACGCCACACACACAAGCCACAGTCTGCAGCGTTATCGCCTGGCGCAGCCTAAGCGCCACTAGGCAAAACTAGTGTAGACCGCCTGGCGGAACCTCCTCATCGCCAGGTGCCACACTCTAAACAGACTCACTATTTTAGGGTTTGTCGCCTGGCGCAGCACACCATACCGCCAGGCGCCACGTGATGCAGAAAACTTCCCTAGAGCTCCTATCGCCTGACACAGTCACTAGTGTCACCAGGCGCAATATCAGAAGAGGACCTGCTGGTTTTTGGCACCCCAAAATGACTTGTTCTTCACTCCAGATTGCCCGAAAGCTATATTACAGACTTGCTTATCCAAACCTGCTAGTTTCCCAGCCATCCCACCATCCCTTTAGTTTCCTATAACTCATTCATAGGTCCATTTATTCTATTCATTTGATTTACCAAGTTCTCCATCCATGCATAATTGCTCAATCAAGCTTAAGAAAATTGCCTAACCTATCCAAGTGAACTTACTCAAATCTGAAAGAAATATAATCCAGTCACCACCTAGACTATACAGAGCTCATATTAGAATAATTTGCTAACTCCATTGTCACTAAAGGCCATTCAACTCTAATTTTTATGCTTAACCAATTTAATACGTCTTCCATCCTTCACCCATCATCAATTGTCTTACCAAGACCCAAGATCATATAACTCACTATTTGAATATAGGTATTCTCTCCTTCCACCAATTCCTCATATCAGATTATTAATTCTCACTGAAGATCATTACTTATTGACTTTAATTCATCATAAGTACACCCTTACAACCAATACATACTCTACATTTCACTACACCCCCTATTCCTCCATTATTATCATCTCTCCATGCTCGATCAGTTCACAACCAAATTCGCCGTCAGTTTCTCTCAAAGCTAATTAACCAATTTCCCAAAAACAACACTGTTACGTCGCTATCGCCTGGCGGCCAATGAGATGCCGCCAGGTGGCATATCAAACTATGGGCAAAAACATAGGTTCTTTGACTCTTAAACCCCTTTCCAACTCTTACATCTCTTTTTATCTTAGGCATTATAACCCGCAATATTGCAATTCAATATTTCTATAATTAAACGCCAAATTGTATCATGTGCTTACAACCCCAATCTCGGTCAGCCACTAAATTCAACCGTTTAAAGGAATTACTAATTTTATTATGAACTCCTTATGTTCACATCTCCATTGATAATCACAAGCACACGATACTAACCATATCATAGCATAATACAATCAAACAAACATAAAATCCTAACTGGAATATCAACATATTATGAAATTCACGAAATCACAACAAAACAACATTAGGCATCATGCATTGCTTGGCAGATTTCAACCCACCACTAAGCAGTTCGAGACAGAACCCAAAAACTGGGTTAAAACTGATGTGCCGCCTGGCGGCACCTTCATGCCCGCCAGGCGATTTCTAGGCGAGAACCCAGAATTTGCAAGAAACAACATAATTAGGCATAGGGATTCATGCAATTCAGTTCATACAAGTCACAATACATCATTCACGAATCAAAACAATTATAAATAGCTCCCCTTACCTGGATTCCTTGCTAAAAATTCGAATTTGCTATGTGCCCTTCAACCAAACTCTCCTAGCCTTTGGTTCCTTCCTAAAAGTGTCTCTCAACCTCCACCCTCTCTTCAACCAGCACGAAAATACTTCTAGAAAACCACTGCTTGACTTTGACATGCAAATGCAGCACTCCCTTCCCTTCCAATTCTCTTCTCTCTCACAATTACTACCTAATTAAGTGGGATTAACTCTAAAAACGAAAATGCCATTAAGTTATAGGTTTAATGGTTATTCAAGGACCATTATTCGTTTGTCTCTAGCCCTCTAAGTTGCCTCCCTTGGCAGCTAGGGTTTTCTGCCTTTTTATCTCCATGCCAAAAATAAAATTAGGCCAAAAGGAAGTTTAGTTTTGTTCCTAACAAGGTTTGAAGACACAACCATTCAATCACAAAGCAAGTGCACAACCAATTCAACCAATACATGTTTCATGATAATTCTTATAATTTTAGTATTACATTATCATGACTCACATTCAAATACATCATTAAAATAATGCACGAGTTAAAATAACACACAATTGGCATACATAAGACTCGAAGCCAAGTCCTCTCACACAATCAACTACTCTCAACCACTTAAGCTAGTACTTTTCCACGTCATAGCACTCCGCATTAAATGCCTTAAAGACTCCTACTACCTGCCTTTATTAAATAATTATTTAATTAATTATTTAAATTTCTCAGGTCTTACACTGCTCATCAAATTCTACATCCAATTATATCATATTGTTTCTTAAATGCATTGTTTTTCTACTGTCACAACATAGTTAAATACTGCAAATAGTTTTCTTGCATGCTTTCGAATTCTAGGCTCATTTTGAACTAGCCTTTAGCATGATTCATGGTCTATACTCCTTCCTCAATTGTGCATAATGTCAAATTTTATCATGGAAGGTTTGCGCACGCATGCTGCATTGCATCCACCATTTCCATTAGATTCTACACCACTCTTGCATCTCATGCATAACATAGTTTAGTTTCATTCATGCATTTAGTTTAGTTTCAATTAAAATAATTATGCCTTTCTTATTTTTTAATATATTTTCCCCTTTTTTAGTTTTATTTTCTTTTTAGCGAAGATTTAACTATGCAAGCTAGACTCAATATGCACCATTTCCTTGGATTTGATACTCAGGATTTCCATATACTCCACTAGGGGGATTTTGGTTTTGTTTAACAAGCACAACTGAAAAAAAAAATGAGTTACCAATTATAAAAGGTTTGAAAGATGTAAAATAAATCAGAATGATTTTTCTTTAAAAATAACCAAGTACATTGGGAATAATTATCAATACAAGTAACAAAATATTGAAAACCTAAATTAGACTTAAAGTACGACATGGTCCCCAAATGTTAGAGTGAACTAAGGCAAAAAGGGAGGAAGCACGTTGTGAGAGACTAGTAGGAAAGGAACGATTATGTTTCTCTAATTGACACGACTCACACACCAAACTAGACAACTTGGATAAGCTGGGAACAAGTTGTTGTAATTTGGCCAAACTAGGATGACCTAATTGAGCATGAAGGAGAGAGGGAGACTCTATAACTGTACCAAGATGAGTAGAAGGGTGAAAATGATAAAGACCACGAGACTCACATCCGGTGCCAATCACATGTCTCGAACTCTGTTCTTGTAAACAAATAGAAGTTTTGGTAAAGGAAATAACACAATCAAGAGAACGAGTTAGATGACTAATGAATAACAAATTAAAGGGGATCTAGGGACATAAAGAACATTATCAATGGATAAAAAAGGAAAAAGGTTAATGGTCCCAATACCATGAGCTAAAATCGTAGACCCATTAACTATTATAACAAAAGGTAAATTATTTAGAGAGAATAAAAAAGAAAACAAAGATTTGTTACCAGTAATGTGATTTGTGGCCCCCGAGTAAAAAATCTAAGGACCAATAAAAGAAAATTTAGTCAGACCAACAAAAGATGTACCTGTGCGTGCAACAAAAGCAGTGGAACAAGACATCGTCTTCCTTCTGGTACCCTTCCTGATTCTGCTCCAACACTTGATTTTGTCCCTCTGTCGGCACTTGATCTTGTCACATCTGTTTTACCTCTTCGTCGGTCCACTCGATCATCAAAACCTCCTGATTGGTATGGCTTCTTTACACCTATTTCTTTATCCACTACATTGTCGTCTATTTCTATTCCTTCTAGTTATACCCAGACTATGGAACATGACTGTTGGAAAAAGGCAATGCAAGAAGAACTACAAGCACTTCAAGAAAATTACACATGGGATATTGTGTCTTGTCCTCCCACAGTAAAACCTATTGGAAGTACATGGGTGTTCTCTACCAAACTTCGATCTGATGGCTTATTAGATCGCTATAAAGCTCGACTGGTCGCTCTTGGTAATAGACAAGAGTATGTGATTGATTATGAGGAGATATTTGCTCTTGTTGCTAAGATGACTACAATTCGGACTATCCTTGCTATTACTGCTTCTCAATCTTGGCCATTGCATCAAATGGATGTGAAGAACGCTTTTCTTCATGTTGATCTCAAAGAAGAATCTACATGAAACTTCCCTCTGATATTCTTCCTTCTTCCTCTTCTGATGTTTGTAAACTTCGACGTAAACAGGCTTCTCGGGCTTGGTTTGAGAAGTTTCGTACTACTCTGCTTAAGTTCTCCTTTACGTAGAGTCAATATGACTATTCTCTCTTCTTTCACAAGTCTATCGCCGGTATCGTTCTCCTTTTGGTTTATGTGGATGATCTCATTATTACGGGAACTGATCATGAGTTAATTACTAAGTTGCAAACTGAGCTCCATGCAATATTTCACATGAAAGATTTAATCAAATTGGCGGGTTTAGTTGGAACTACATCAGTTGATACTTCTATGGAAGTAAATGTCAAGTACAGGAAAGATGAAGGAGATTTGTTACCTGATCCCACTCTCTATCGACGTTTGGTAGGCAGTTTTATTTATCTCACCACTACTAGACCTGACATTTCGTATGTTGTTCACCAGGTCAGCCAATTTATGTCTTCTCCTCGTCATCTTCATTTTGTTGCGGTTCGTCGTATTATCCGATATCTTAAAGGTTCATCTACACGTGGGTTATTCTTTCCCAAAGCCTCATCTTTACAACTTATGGCATATAGTGATGTTGATTAGGCAGGATGTTCGAATACTCGTAGGTCTACTATCGATTGGTGTATGTTTCTTGGTGATGCCTTAATTTCTATGAAATGTAAGAAGCAAGATCATGTTTCTAAATCTTCTACTAAGGTTGAATAGTTCAACGTCAACTACTTGTGTTGAAGTCGTGTGGTTACGTAGTCTTTTGGACCATCATGGGTTTTCACAACCTACATCTACACCTCTTCATGTATACAATACAAGCGCTATTCAGATTGCTGCAAATCTAGTGTTTCATGAACGTACCAAGCATATTGAAGTGGATTGTCATTATATTCGAGAGGCCTTGACCAACAATGTCATCTCTCTTCCTTACATCTCTACTGATCTTCAAGTTGCAGATATCTATAACAAAGCCATGACTTGACAGCGCCATCAATTTCTTGTTGGCAAATTGTTGCTTGTTGATTTGCCAGCATCAATTTGAGGGGGGATGTTAGTGTGTCATTCTATTGAATATTAATGTAAATATATTCTATAGTGCCTATTTAAGAAAAGGGGACTACAGATTAAAAGTAAGTCATTCTAAAATACACTCTTGAGTAGAGATGGCAAATAAACCTGTCCCCGCATTGACTGGGTATGGGTATGGGTATAGGGAATTCTCGACTTTTTAAATTGGGTTGGGGATGGGTATGGAGATGTACATATCCCCGCCATAATACTCGTCCCCGTTTAAATTATTAAAATAGTCACAATTAATTAAGTAACCATTGTCAACACCCAATTTCGTCAGGGTGAATAAATTTATTTTCGAAAAAAATTAAAAAAAAATAAAAAAAGGGTTTTTTAGTTAATGGAAAATAAAAAAAATGTGAAACAAAATTTTCTTCAAAACGATTTTCAAACATCAACTTTAGAAAAAAAAAAGAAAAAAGAGAGAAAAAAAGAAGAAAAAAAAGAGGAAGAGCCCAATTTGTTATTAATTTTCATGAGCCCAATAACTCAAATATTTTCTACCTTTGTTCCTGATAGAGAAATTAATTATATAATAATAATTAGAAGCAATATCTCTTCAAATGGTAAGAATCAATATTTTAATTGGGATTAATTTTGTGCTCTGATTTGTTATTGATGATGATTGATTTTGTGCTCTGATTTGCTACAATTTGATACTCATAATTTGCTACTATCATGACCAATTCCTTCCTTTTATATTGTTCGTTACAATTAACGCTAAGATTGCATCGACATTGCAAGTTGTGAATATAAATATGCACTCTGTCATGACTAAAAAAAAAAATTCTCTACATTTCTCTAATTCTTTCCTATCACCACTCCCACACACACACCTTCTCTTTTATCTCTCTTTAAAAAAAGTTATTGAAGGAGGTAAAAAAAAAGAGAAGAAAACATTCTTTACACTCTCTCTTTCTCTTATTACCATCCTCATAGACACCTCTCATCTTTATCTCTATTGGAAAAACAAACAAACAAAAAATATTAGAAAAGGAAGCAAAAAAAAAAAAGAAAAGAAAAAAGGTGAGGAGATATTGAAATTGTTTTAAGGTACGTCACTCTCAATTCTTTCATCTTTTGATTTAGTTTTTTTTTTCAATTTTCATTCTTTTTTTAAATCATAAAAATATATGTTTCCCCTTTTTTTATTGTCTGCTTGGCCGCTCGCGTTGCATGACATCTAATTTAGACTTTTGTTTTTTCTAAAAATATATACACATGATCTAAAAATAAAATATAACATTTTTTGTTTACTCTTTTATATCTATTTGTTGCTCAGGTCGGAATGACATCCACAACTACTTTAAAATAATTTTAAAAAGTATTAAAAATTTATAAATGATTAAAAAAATAAAAAATAAAAGATTAGAAAAAAAAGAATTTATTTGAAGTGTCTATCTGGCCGCTCGCGTGGCGTGACACCAATTTTAAAATAATACTAAAATTTAAATAAAAAGATTTTCAAAATTATAAAACAAATTAAATCATTTTCAAATAATTTTCCAAATAGATTTTTCAAAAAGAACTACGTAACCCTGATTCTCCATTCACATGGAGAAACGTAGGAGCGAGGATTAATTCTCACCGGGCCCAAAAAATCAAAAAATAGTTTTGTTGTTTTTTGTACATTCTTTTATTAATACTCTTGGAGAAAAGTTAATATTTTGAAAAAACCACATAACTTTTGAACATTTAATTAAAGGTACCGTCTTAGAATGGACGTTGTGGAGTGCTAATACCTTCCCCACGCGTAACCGACTCCGGGACCTAAAATCTGGTTTTTCGCAAACTTTGCTCTTTTGTTTTGGTTTTTCCTTAGTTTTCCAAAATAAACTATGGTGGCGACTCCAAACTCTGTTTTTTTTCAAATTTTTATTTTTTGTTCGTCCTCCCGTCACGATTTCGGTTGCGATAGATGGCGACTCCACTAGGGATGCTAGAGAGTCAGACCATTTATTTGGATGTGCAAAATTGATGTGGTTTTTCTTCATATTTTTTCTTTCTCATTTTTTTTGGGTATATGTTTTTTTTTATCTTTTTTTTTTTAGAATAATTGTATGTGTATATGCTTCTTTATTTTTGTATTTGGAATAATTGCCACGTGTGGGTATGGGTATATATTGTGTTCTCCCTTCACACACACATTTTATTCATTACATGAGTGGAGCCCTATACACGGGTCTGAGTTGCTTAGAATTAGAGGGGATTGTGTAGCAGTGTCACAGTGGATGTACTTCCCAAGTGGTCATTGTGAGAACCCCAGCTAGAGTTTGTTTGCTTCATTGGTACTCCCACTTCTTGTTGTTTACCAACTGTCATGGGAAATGCCATGAAGTGGGCCACAGCTCTAGTGACCTTAATATTTAGGTATTAGGGAACTATCCTTGTGAGCACATATACTTTCCCTTATAACTTTAAACATCAAACCCATGTTAAATAGAGACACTAAAGGGAGACTGTTTGCGTCCTTTACCCCCACCTTTCCTTGTATATAATAATAAATGCATCACAATCACACCATTATTAGTCATAAACATACATTTCATTAGCATATCATATGAATAAGTGTCCTGTGAGGCACAACAAACATGCATTGCATTCCATTTTGTGGTCATTCATGATACGTTATCCAAAGATTCAAACACATGGCATGCATCAACATAAATTTAAAAAAAATTACACTACAATAAGTTCAAATTGTTTCCTACTTCTCTTATCACCAAATTCTTAGAATCTTTCTTATGAAAAATGATGAAAAATAATAAACATTCTTTGGTCAAATAAGTGGATTGAATAAAGAAATAAAAGTTTGTTTGTTATCATGTCTTTTGAAGCATCATATAGTCTTGCATACATGAAATTGTTCAAATCTATCTTCCTTTCCATCTTTCTTCCACCATAAACCTTGTTTTCTTTTCCATGGAGAATTATCATAAAGGGGACATATATCTTAAAAAGGATTACCATAAATTCTCTAAACACATAGAAAAACAAAAGGAAGAAAAGTTCGCTAGACTAACCTAACAACTTTGAAGGACAGTCTAGGCAAAAAATAAGACAAAAAAAAGTGAAAAAAACAGAACAAAACAAGGGACATCCTGTTACATAAACTAAATTATTTTCCTCTGAATTAAATTTTTTGTTGAGAAAAACAACCATGATTTGAAATAATGTGTAGCCATGTTTCTTTATAAAAAAAAAAAAACAAAAGTGATTATCCTTTGCTACCTAATTTGAGCCTTCCAAAAAATTTCTTTCAAATTACCCTAAACAAGGATCACCCTCCCAATGAGGGTTGACATAATGTTTGCATTTATTTCATCTGACTAGTAGTTCACCAATACAAAAATATCAACAATAAAAAATATCATTGGTCATTTCAAGAAATATATAAAAAAAATGAACAAAATGAAGTCAAATAAATATTGAATGAAACATTATTCAAAGATCCTTGTTTGAAACAACCCTCACATCACTTGTTTGGGCCTTTACTATCATTCACTTTCATACCCCTAGCCTTGGCCACGATACAAGCCTAATAAAGTCCACACAGATCAAAGATTGGTTGTTATCTTTCGAAGGTTTTAATTTAGGATAAAAATTTGATTTGCTAACAGGTTTGTTCTATAAAAAAGGTAAAAAAAAAAAGATTGAAAAAGTGTGTTCAGAGATTTTCTTTTAAACATCGGGGCAGTTTATGTTTGGTTGACATGTTTTCAAAGCTCCAAAATTAATACAAACAATCAAGCAATCTGGTTAAAATTGGGTTGTCCCCTTTCAATTCATTCTTCATGAAACTTCATCTTTGCTCCTATAGTATCCTCTACTCTAAGCCTAAACCTTGACCAACCTTAACATAATCCATCTTTATCAATCCCAAACCCAAACTGGGGCAATCACTTTGTTTGTGATTCATATATTTTCATCATTCATTTTGAATTGGGGCATTTATTTATATTGAAGATTGTGATCACATTAGGGGCAACTTGTGAAGACCCTATCATTTTTCCACCTCCTCAACTGGGAAAAACCAAACACATTTTTGCACCATAAGACATCCTTAGGCTCTCATACTAGGGGCAAATTTTTGAAGTCCCCATCATTCTCTTCATACCATCAGTAACTGGGGACAACCCAAACACATTTTGTGTCCCGAGACCAATTCAAATTAGGGCAACTCCCTAGTTAATCTTCATCACCTCATCCAAACCTTTTCAAGCCCTTGGCAATTTCATGCATGTCATTCAAATAGTGTTTCAAAGAAATGATTAAAAAAGTGTTTGTTAGTAAATTGATTAGACCAAGGAAATGATTTAGAAAAGTAAAAAAAAATCAAAGTAGAATGACTCCATGAATTAGAAATAACAATGAAATGGGAATCAATTCGAATATTGTGTTCAAAAAAATGCAAAAGAAAAATTCATACATCATACCAAGTCATGCATACATGAGTAATTCATCTTTTTTAATAAAGCAAAATTCACCCATGCATTCATGCATCCACGCATGCATCATCATCTAAGTTTAAAAATAAAATCATAGCATGTCATACATCATCAATGATTCATAACGTGTACGTATGCATAACTCCTCCAACATTTCTTAGATTTATGAAGAAATGAAAAAATGAAAAATAGAGCAAATTCCACTCATGCATTCACACATACATGCAAGCATATCATATAGTTTCAAAAAGAAAATCATAACATTTCATGCATCATCAAATCATTCATCATACTCCACAAAATCATTGAAAATCATTTACAAAAAAAGAAAAAGTCAGAAACGATATTTTTTTTAAGTCTCAAAAACGTTAGGCGTTCACTTGGTGTTTGTCGACAGTTCAAAAGCAAAATTCAGGTTCTCCTTTTATATATATCAAGACGCTTTGCGAGGCAATGGTCATCGATCTCTTTTTACATCAAGACCCTCTGCAAAGCAATGGTCATTGATTTCTTGTGTCACATTGAGGCCCTCTGCGAGGCAATGGTCATCTATCTCTTTACATCAAGACCCTCTGCGAGGCAATGGTCATTAATTTCTTATGTCACATCGAGGCCCTCTGCGAGGCAATGGTCATCGATCTCTTTACATCAAGACCCTCTGCGAGGAAATGGTCATTGATTTCTTATGCCACATCGAGGCCATTTGCGAGGCAATGGTCATTGTTTTTTTTTTTCGGATCGGGACCCTCTACATGGTAATGGTCATCGAATCCTTTAGATATAGACCTCTCCTCAGGACTGGTCTAATCTTTTCTCAAAAAATATTAAAAAAAAAAGAAAATTTTCAAATTGAGGCCCTCTACGTTGTAATGGTCACCGAATCTTTTGAATAAACCCTCTCCTGGGGATTGATCTAATCTCTTTTTCAAAAAGTCAAAGTACAAAAAGAATATGGTTTGTTAAATCGTGACCCTCTACATGGTAATGGTCACTGAATCTTTTGGATATAGACCTCTCCTCGGGATTGGTCTAATCTTTTCTCAAAAAATATTAAAAAAAAGAAAATTTTCAAATTGAGGCCCTCTACATGGTAATGGTCACCGAATCTTTTGAATAAACCCTCTCAACGGGATTGGTCTAATTCAGTTTTTTCAAAAAGTAAAAAAAAAAACAAAAAGAATTAGTGTGTCAAACCGAGACCCTCTACTTGGTATGGTCAAATTTGTCTTCAAATTTGTCTTCTTTTGAAATCTGAATGAAATTAGTGTTTTTATATTTACTTATCTTTTATTACGATAATATGAAAAAGTCAAATTTTCAAATTATCTAATAAAATCTAAGTAAAGAGGGGTAGCTGTCAACACCCAATTTCGTCTGGGTGAATAAATTTATTTTCGAAAAAAATAAAAAATAAATAAAAAAAGGGTTTTTTAGTTAATGGAAAATAAAAAAAAATGTGAAACAAAATTTTCTTCAAAAAGATTTTCGAACATCAGCTTTAGAAAAAAAAAAGAAAAAAAAGAGAAAAAAAAAGAAGAAGAAAAAGAGGAAGAGCCCAATAACTCAAATATTTTCTACCTTTGTTCCTGATAGAGAAATTAATTATATAATAATAATTAGAAGCAATATCTCTTCAAATGGTAAGAATCAATATTATTAATTGGGATTAATTTTGTGCTCTGATTTGTTATTGATGATGATTGATTTTGTGCTCTGATTTGCTGCGATTTGATACTCATAATTTGCTACTATCATGACCAATTCCTTCATTTTATATTGTTCGTTACAATTAAGGCTGAGATTGCATTGACATTGCAAGTTGTGAATATAAATATGCACTCTGTCATGACTGAAAAAAAAAATTCTCTACATTTCTCTAATTCTTTCCCATCACCACTCCCCCCCCACACACACCTTCTCTTTTATCTCTCTTTTAAAAAAAAATAATGAAGGAGGTAAAAAAAAAAGAGAAGAAAACATTCTCTACACTCTCTCTTTCTCTTATTACCACCCACATAGACACCTTTCATCTTTATCTCTATTGGAAAAACAAAGAAACAAAAAATATTAGAAAAGGAAGAAAAAAAAAAGAAAAGAAAAAAGGTGAGGAGATATTGAAATTGTTTTAAGGTACGTCACTCTCAATTCTTTCATCTTTTGATTTAGTTTTTTTTTTTCAATTTCCATTCTTTTTTTTAATCATAAAAATATATGTTTTCCCTTTCTTTATTGTCTGCCTGGCTGCTCGCGTCGCATGACATCTAATTTAGACTTTTGTTTTTTCTAAAAATATATACAGATGATTTAAAAATAAAATATAACTTTTTTTGTTTACTCTTTTATATCTATTTGTTGCTCACGTCGCAATGACATCCACAACTACTCTAAAATAACTGAAAAAAAGTATTAAAAAATTATAAATGATTAAAAAAATAAAAAATAAAAGATTAGAAAAAAAAAGAATTTATTTGAAGTGTTTATTCGGCCGCTCGCTCGCGTGGCGTGACACCAATTTTAAAATAATACTAAAATTTAAATAAAAAGATTTTCAAAATTATAGAACAAATTAAATCATTTTCAAATAATTTTCCAAATAGATTTATCAAAAAGAACTACGTAACCCTGATTCTCCATTCACATGGAGATATGTAGGAGCGAGGATTAATCCTCGTCGGGCCCAAAAAATCAAAAAATAGTTTTGTATTTTTTTTGTGTGTGTGTGTGTGTATATATATATATATATATATATATATATATATATATATATATATATATATATATGTATATACTTTCTATTTTTTATTTCTTCTAATTATTTGGTTTGTCATGAAACTCATTCGCATCTCCAATATATTTTTCATCTTATCATAACCTTTATGTAATTATGTTAAAATGATGTATGTTAATTAAATTTTTTTTATGTCTCACATTTGAATATTTTTATTATTTTTTAATATTTTTATTTATTATATATTTTCCTTCACATGAGAATGTTTATACTCTCAATTTAAGGTAATATAAAAAAAATTCTTTACTTATTATTATTAATTTTTGTTTAATTTGAAGAACTATTTTGTTTCGTTAAAATAATTTTCGTTATCTTTCAACCATTGAGTATATATGTTGATATTTAAAAACTTTTCTTAGATCTCTAAGGTATTTTTCATCTTATCATACCCTTAATTATACATTTAATTTTTTTTGTGCGATTTCTTTCAATAGTCTCTCAAATTATTTCTAAGACACACGTTTGGTAATTTTTTAATATTTTTATTTATTGATTATTTTCATCATGTAGAATAATATTTCAATATATTCTGTCTAATTATTTTTTATTTTCTAACTCATTATTATTCATACTGTAATTTTTTCACTTTAATTGTATAAATAACTTTTATTTACTACAATATAAAAATTTAATGTAATTGCTATAAATATTTTTTTGTCACTATCTAACATATATTGAAGTTCAGAAGATACAAAATCTATGTCAAAATTTTATTATTATGTTTATTATTTGCTCTTTGTGTCATTTTGATCAAGTGATGTATTATAAATTTTATTAGTGTATAAAAAATAGATTCATTAGAATTTAAAAAATTGAAATAAACACACATTTAAAATATATTTTAATTTGAATATTTGTTTTCCTTTTATACTTTTTTTAAATATTTTTTAATTTTATCAACTAAGTTTCATTAATGTTTGTAGTTTGCAAATTTAATAAATGTTTTAGTTTTCATGAAATTTTATTTGGTATTTTAATCTAAAATGTAAACAATTATAATTTATTTCAAAGTATTTGTTATGGAAGAAACCATCATCCTCCTAATATTGAATGAATATTTGATAATATTATGTTTTCTTTACAGTAATTTTTTTCTTTTACAAAAATTAATATTGAAGTAGTTAGACCACGGGTACGGGTATGGGTACGAGATTATACCCGTTATCTGGTGAAGATGGGGATGAGACAAAAGTTTGATTTATGATCATGTCCCGTCCCATTGCCATCCCTACTCTTAAGTATTGGATTGGAGTATGTTTTCATATACCGTGATATTGTGACAACATAAATATGATAAATAGAAGATATTGTAATAAACAATATCAAGAATGTCTACCAATATTAAACAATGTCTATTTTCCCTAATAAATAATAGACGCTATGTTTCCTTAATTAACGCGATATTTCGAACAAATACTAATACAAAATAATTGTTTAAAGATGAATAAAAATAATTTTTTTTTCTATGTAAATGTAAAGTATCTAAAATCAATTCCTCTCAACATTATTAAAACAACATTTGTCATCAAACACTGTACCGTACCTAGCCAAACTCAACCAAGTAAACAGTGTGCATATCGAAACCGCCTAGTACCCGGACATCACCAATATAGGCCATCTAGGCAAGTAGCCGGTCGAGACCGACTACTCCAATGAACTTAAGCTAACATCGATGCCCCCGCATTCAATAGGTCTCAAGGGCCTGGTTTGAGGCCCAGGCCCATTCATGGCCCAACTACAGCCCATGTCAAAACCCAGCCCATGAAATGGTCAAACGTCATTAATGCCCTATAAATACACGTGGACCCCATCATTTAAAGGTACGCATTCATTAATCACTGATTTGACTCTTTGAGAGCTTTGACTTACTTGAGCTTCGGAGATTCTTCTGCAGGTAACCCCTCTGGGTTCAAGTTGACATGTATCGACCGGGAAGAGACCAACTGAAGAGATAGCGGACTACATGGTAAGGTGACGCTTGTGTCTAATATCTTATTTGTTCTCTGCAGGAACAATTGGCGCCCACCGTGGGGCACGAGACGAGCACCTTTAGTACCCGTTTTTCTCCGAAGATGGTTTCTACCCGTAGCAAAGCTGGAGCTAACAAGCAAGCGGACGCTGGTCCCTCTGGACCCCCCGGCATCACCCCTGACTTGGCCGCCATCCTAGACGACCAGGCAAAGATGCAACAAGAACTCGCAGACCTGAAGAAGCGCAATGCTGAGGAGATGGAAGCGCTAAAACAAGAAAACTCTCGCCTCAGGAGAAGGATCGAGGCAGACGCCAACCTGAAGGGAAAAGCCAAAGAAACCTCTGAAGCTGTGAAGTCTTCGGCCTTCCAGCCTACAGAGGAAGAAAGTGAATACAACCCCACCCCCCACACCTTCACCACCACCCAACAGACACCCCTAACCTCCACCCATCCCCATCACTTTCCATCCGGTCAACCAGGGCTCACAGCACCCTCAACCACCCACGCTCCCCACAACATACCCCCCGCTCTCCACACCACATATATCCCACCCTACAACCCACATTATCTTCCCACAACCCACATCCCTCCTCATAACATCACCTTCACCTTTCCTGCTATGATCAACCACCCACCCCCACCCCACATTCCCCATCACCAGCCCAGACGCCGCCACCCATTCACAGATTTTATCGCTAACACTCCTCTCCCGGCCCAGTGGGAACCCTTCAACCTGGATCGCTACACCGGCGAAACCGACCCCGACGAACACCTGAAAGTCTACATCACCCACGTTGCCCTATACACATCCCAAGACGCAGTCTTTTGCAAAGCTTTCCCCACTACCCTCAAAGGCCCTGCCCTAGAATGGTTTACCACCCTCCCACCCTACTCAATTGATAGCTTCGACACCCTTTCACACATGTTTTCCACACATTTCGCTGGAAGCCGCCCACATCAAACCACCACCATATCCCTACTGGGTATCAGATAGGAACCCAATGAACCACTCAAAACATTCATCGATCGCTTCAGTAAAGCCGCACTTCGTACACCACACCTCAACCAGGAAATGATACTTCAATGTATGACCCTCACCCTACAACCTGGCCCCTTCGCCAACAACGTCTACCTCCACCCACCCACCTCCATGCACGAACTCAAGCTGCGCGCAGCTGACTACGTTCGCATGGAGGAAATGCAAACTCTTCACACCAAATTCTGTAACGACTACGCCGCCAACACCTCCAACCCCACCTCCAATCCTACCCCACAGCCTCACCCGCGCCCTGACACCCGCCCACGCGAACCCCGCCAACCTCGCTTCACCAGATATGCTCCACTCACGGTAGCCCGCTCCCGCATCCTAGACGAGGCCCTCCAAGCTGACCTCCTCCCCCCACCACGAAAGACAACCACACCTCCTAACGCCGACATGACCAAGTATTGTCGGTACCATCGCAACCACGGTCATACTACGGAAGAATGCAAAGCACTCCAGGATAAAATCGAAGAACTGGTACGTGCCGGCCACTTTCGCCGCTTCATCCGTAGGGATGACCACTCCTCCTCCTCTCGATCCCGCCACCCTCACGGCATGACCACAGACGGCAACCAAGCAACGCCCACCAAAATAGCCACCCCACCCAACCCAACAACCAACAACCAGAGCCGCCCACACCAACATTACCCCTGCCGACCCCCCCCTCACGAGGCACCATTAACACCATCTCTGGTGGCTTCGCAAGTGGAGGCTCCACCTCGTCCGCCAGAAAGAAACACCTCCGCCAGAAAGAAACACCTCCGCCATATACAATCCATCAACCATATCACTCAATCCCATCACAGACGACGTATGCCCCCCATCGTATTCACAGACGACGACTTCCACGGCCTCGACCACCAGCAGGACGACCCCATGGTCATCACCGTCAAAATCGAACACTATGCTGTTAAGAAAGTACTTGTGGATCAAGGCAGCTCAGTCGACATCCTCTACTGGGCCACCTACCAAAAGTTACAACTTCCTGACACCGCCATGATACCATATGATGAGCCCATATCTGGCTTTTTCGGTGAACAGGTATCCACCCGAGGCTACATAGACCTCCATACCGTCTTTCGGGAAGGAACCCAAACCAAAACCATCCCAATCCGCTTCCTTATAGTCGATGCGCCAACATCCTACAACATACTCCTGGGTCGTCCTTCCCTCAATACCCTTGGTGCAGTCGTCTCTACCCCTCACTTGGCCATGAAGTTCCCAGCCCCATCCGGCGATATCCTAACCATCCACTGTGACCAACGCCTGGCACGCGAGTGCTACATGGCAAGCTTAAGACCGCAACTCCCAATCCAACAAACAAACCACATCGAACGACCACCTAATTCCCGCATAGCCCTATCCGGCGAGGATCTTAACCCCAGAATAGGCCGGGATGCCCGCCTCGAACCAGTCGAGGACACTACTCCCCTGGAACTCCCCAATGGCCATTCCATCAACTTGGGCACCGGTTTGAACTCTGATGAACGTGCCACAATCACACCCATCCTCACCAATAACACGGATCTTTTCGCCTGGTCAGCCGCCGACCTCCCTGGAGTAGACCCCAAGGTGGCATCCCACAAGCTCTCGGTATATAAAGAAGCCCGCTACGTATCCCAGAAAAAGCGCAAACTTGGGGAAGAACGCAGACAAGCAGCCAAGGTAGAGACCGATAAGTTACTAAACGCAGGGTTTATAGAAGAAGCACAATACACCACTTGGCTTTCTAACGTTGTCCTGGTAAAGAAAGCCAATGGCAAATGGCGGATGTGCGTGGACTACACAGACCTGAATAAGGCATGCCCTCGCGACGCCTACCCATTACCCAACATCGATCGACTCGTAGATGGCGTGGCAGGAAACAAGGTGCTTAGCTTTTTAGATGCATATTCAGGTTATAACCAAATACCCATCGCCACAGCAGATATGCACAAGACCGCCTTCATCATAGACGACGCTAACTACTTCTATAGGGTCATGCCCTTCGGCCTCAAAAACGCTGGCGCAACTTACCAGCGACTAATGGACAAAGTCTTCAGCCATCTGACAGGACACTGTGTCGAAGTCTACGTCGATGACATGGTCGTCAAGTCCCCGAGCCATCATCAACACGCTAAAGATTTGGAGGCAGTATTCTCCGCCCTGCGCCAGTACAATCTCCGCCTAAATCCCGATAAGTGTGTATTCAGCGTCGATCGGGGTAAGTTCCTTGGTTTCATGTTAACCCAACACGGCATAGAGGTTAACCCCGAAAAATGCAGGGCCATCATCGAAATGCGCAGCCCCACTACTGTCAAAGAAGTCCAACGGCTAATCGGTCGCCTCACGGCCATCTCTCGCTTCCTGCCAAAACTAGCGGAACAAACTCAACCCATAATCCAGCTCCTAAAGAAATCCGCCCGGTTCACGTGGACTGATGACTGTGAACAGATCTTCCTGAAACTCAAAACATCCCTAACCTCACCCCCCATCCTCCACAAACCAGACATCAGCCAACCCCTGCTAGTATACATCACGGGCACCGATCACACCGTTAGTGCTGCCCTTGTCCAAGAAGCAGAAGGCACGCAGCATCCTGTGTATTTCGTGAGCAGAACACTACAAGACCCTGAAACCAGGTACCAAATGGTAGAAAAACTAGCCCTATCCTTGGTCCACGCCGCACGCCGCTTACGCCCGTATTTTCAAAACCACACCATAACCGTCAAGACCGATTACCCAATCCAAAAAATACTACAAAAGCCGGATCTAGCTGGACGCATGTCATCATGGGCCGTGGAGCTGTCCGAATTCAACATTCGCTATGAACCCCACGGCCCCATCAAAGCCCAGTGTCTCTTAGACTTCGTCAATGACCTACAACAAACACCTGTTGAGGACCAATGGACGCTTCATGTAGATGGCTCCTCGAACCCAAGGGGTGCCGGCGCCGGCATCGTGTTGGAAGGCCCCAACGACATCCTCATTGAGAAGTCTCTTCATTTTGCTTTCAAAACGTCGAATAACCAAGCTGAATACGAAGCTATCCTCGCCGGCCTCTCCCTAGCCCGTGAAGTCGGCGTCAAAAAGTTAACATGCAAGACCGACTCCAAACTCACCGTAGGTCATCTGAACGACGAATTCCAAATTAAAGACCCCATCCTTCAACAATACTACCATCTAGTCCGCGCAATTATTCAATCCGCCTTTGAACAGGTCCGCGTCGAACATATCCCCAGAACCGACAACGTTAGAGCCGACATCCTTTCCAAATTAGCCAGTACCAAACTCAAAAACCGTAATCGATCCCTACTACAGCAAACACTATCCACACCTTCCGTCACACACACTTGCCAAACGTTAACCCACACCCCATCAAACAACATCACCCCCACTCAAAACCCAAACTGGACCACCCCTTACATTCAGTACCTCAAAACCGGCAACCCCCCCCACCCCCCGACGCGGAAAAAACTTGGCTGGCCAAGGCCGCCAGGTACACTATGGTAGGCGAGGACCTCTACAAACGCGGATATGGCCAACCCCTACTTAAATGTGTCACGCCAGAGCAAGCCCAGTATATCATTAAGGAACTACACGAAGGAATTTGTGGTTATCATTCAGGCGCACGCACCATGGCCACAAGAGTCCTCAGAGCCGGATACTTCTGGCCCACGATAGAGGCGGACTGCCAGGATCACGTCAGGAAATGCAAACCATGCCAGAAGCACGACAACCTTATACATCAGAAACAAGAACAACTACACCACATACTGTCCCCCTGGCCATTCGCTAAGTGGGGAATGGACATCCTAGGACCCTTCACACCCGGCAAGGGGCAGGTCAAGTTCCTAATTGTAGCCGTTGACTACTTTACCAAATGGATCGAAGCCAAGCCATTGACCACCATCACGGCCCAACAAGTCCAGCAGTTTGTGTGGAAGGATATTATATGCAGATATGGTGTACCACATACCATCATAACAGACAATGGCCGACAATTTATCGACAAGGAGTTAGCCAAATTCTACACCGGCTTAGGCATCAAACACATCACAAGTTCTGTAGAACATCCACAGACCAATGGGCAAGCGGAAGCGGCAAACAAAGTTATTCTCGTAGAGCTACGTAAAAGGTTAGATACCGCCAGAGGCCGATGGCCTGAAGAGTTAATCGAAGTACTATGGGCCTACAGATGCACCCCTCAATCATCAACAAACGAATCCCCATTCAGCCTAGTCTACGGCGCAGACGCCATGATACCAGTAGAAATTGGCGAACCATCCCTGCGCCGAGAACTATACGACCCAACTCATAACCACCAAAACATGGCCTTACATCTCGACCTCCTTCCCGAACTCAGAGAAAAAGCCCAAATACGCAATCTAGCCGCCAAACAACGAGCTGCCAGGAAATATAATGCAAACCTACACCCACGATCGTTTGTCGTCGGAGACCTAGTATGGAGAATGGCCAGCAGTGCTAGAAAGAAGGATGGCAAGTTCTCCGCCAACTGGGACGGCCCATACCGCATACGGGAAGACACAGGAGGAGGGGCTTATCGCCTAGAACAATTATCTGGGGTAGAGATTCCCAACACATGGAATGTATCCCACCTCAAGTTCTACTTCAGCTGAACATGTATCATAGTCGAATCAATACTTGTAACCATGGGTGTACTCTTTTTCCTCACTTGGTCTTTTTTCCCTAAGGAGGGTTTTGGCCAAGGAGGTTTTAACGAGGCACCCCTATTTGAATAAATAAAAAGAATGGTTCCCTACTTTATGACTCTATGCCCTTTAATCTTGGTTCATTCGTTTAAGTTCCCCACCCTTACCCCAAGTAAGCGGCCTGGGTCGAACACCCTTTAATCTTGGTTCATTCCTTTAAGTTCCCCACCCTTACCCCAAGTAAGCGGCCTGGGTCGAACACCCTTTAATCCTGGTTCATTCGTTTAAGTTCCCCACCCTTACCCCAAGTAAGCGGCTTGGGTCGAACACCCTTTAATCCTGGTTCATTCGTTTAAGTTCCCCACCCTTACCCCAAGTAAGCGGCCTGGGTCGAACACCCTTTAATCCTGGTTCATTCGTTTAAGTTCCCCACCCTTACCCCAAGTAAGCGGCCTGGGTCGAACACCCTTTAATCCTGGTTCATTCGTTTAAGTTCCCCACCCTTACCCCAAGTAAGCGGCCTGGGTCGAACACCCTTTAATCTTGGTTCATTCGTTTAAGTTCAAATAAAATGGTCAAAACCCAACACCCCTTCACAATTATCCATACCGCTAACGCAACACAATCATACATATTAACAACATCTAACATAGCATACACAAGGCATTCATCATATTAAAGGCAAAGTTAAATAATGTACGGATTATTACAAACAAAGTTCAAGTTTCAAGAAAAAATGAATTAACTACACCCCCTCGTTCTTCTCACCCACCACGGCAGCTCCCGAATCCTTCTCCTCCTCTGCCGCCTTCTCCTCCACCTCCTCCGCATCCCCCTCATCCTCCCTCACCAACTTCCCACCAACTACATCCTTATCTACGTCAAATCTCGAATCCAAGGCATCTACATCCTGATAGAAGAAGGTCGCCTGCCGCAACCCCTTCTCAAAACCATTTATATGCTCTTGGATAACGCTGTTCTTCAAATCATCCAACTCCCCAACAGCCCCATCGTACTTATCCTTTAAATCCTCGTAGTCTTCTTCCAACTCCCCTATACGCTTGTTTAGTTTTTCCTCAGAATCCAAACAACGCACTCTCCATGATGCCAGCCTCTTCCTCTCCGCTTCCCAGCCTTCTTTCTCCTTTTCTAGAGCCGCCTTCTCCTCCTCAAGCTTATCCACTTTGCCCTGTAGCTCCCCCACCTCCTTTACTTCCCTTCTGTAAAGAGACCCTACACGCCGACTCAAGACTAAGGCCTTGCTTCCAAACTCTACCATTGTTCTCACAATATGATCAACCTCCATGTTATCAATAGAGTTAACAACAGTGTCTGGAAGGTTGATCGAGATATCCTTCCTCACGGATATCTCCGGCAACTCGATCAACCCGGCCTCAGGCAACTTCTCTCCGCTAGCCGATCCCGCCCCGCTAGCCGACCCAAGAATAGTCGCCCTTATTTTCTTCACGTCTTTACCCTTCCCAGGTCGGGGCGGAAGCTCAGCTTTCCTTTTCGTCCCGCCGTGTACATGCACCTCCACAACCGATTCCTGCAAGTTGGGAACATCAGCTTTCCTAGCCGCCTTGGCCTTAGCGGCCATCTCCTTCCTCAGTGATTGAAAGAGCGCCAAATTCTTCTTACCAGACTGCGCCATATGCCCTGCAATAACATATCACGACTCGGATCAAAACAACTTAGCATCATTAACACAGCTTAAGTAATAAACAGATACCTTCAATATCTATTATCGGATGCACCGAATTATAAACCCTAACTAGGCCCTTAGTGGGCAACTTATCCACAAATTTCAACAACATCCCCACCACCTCCTTGTCACCAGCCGACAACTCCTCCACTTCCATGTCTTTATAACGAGAAGGATTGTTGGTCCAGCTAAAGGGAAACTTGGTACTCCCATCCGCATTCAAAAAATGCGATTTACCCCATTCCTTCACAACGACCTTGAAGTACCCGTCTTTGAAGTGTTTGAAAGACTGGGAGAAAGCATCCAACCTGCTGATGCTGGGGCGACTGATTAAAGAAAGCCAAGTAGCCGGCCTTCGGGGTCTGGTGTCATAAAAATACAAGAAGGCATAGGGAGTAGGCTCCAAGTACAAAGACTGGCACAAAATACGGAAGGCCTGCAAGTAGGCCCAGCTATTAGGATGTAGCTAGGTAGGTGCCACATTCAACGCCCGCAGCACACCCATAGTGAAGTCGTCAAAGGGTAGTCGTACATGAAGTTGAGAAAAATGGCACATATACATGTAAAAGAATTTCTCGGTAGCCCCCTCCTTCCCGTGGCATACCCAGTCGACGGCACTCACCCTCTCCAACGAAACAATGTCCCCGCTGACACCCCTAGACATAACGAGTGTACAGTTTAGCCAAGAGTTTAACAGACGAGACCACCTAAATAAGGATGATTGGTCACGGACATCAGCAGCAACCCATCCATAGCCGCCTTTGGCCGGCCAGTTACTCTCCTCCAACTCTTCAGGAGGATCCTCTCGAACTTCCCTCGCCACCTCCATCGGCATCCCGCTTGTAACAACTCCAGAACTTGTACCCTCTCCGCCAAGTCGTTCATCCTTACTCCTATCTGACTCAGTACTTTCACTACTACTAGACGTAGACACGCTACTACTATTGGACATACCTGATTTCGTTTTTTACGGGAAGATGTCGGTCGGAATAGAGGACTAGTCGGACACTTTTACGCGCACAAGGTCTTTAAATTCAGAAATCACAAATGAAACAGGTAACCTCCTATCTGTTTGCAAACACACATTTATAGCATGCGATCCCAAACGACGAACCTCTTCCCGCCAAAACCATATCACAGACCAATCAACACCATCATTGCGAAAAATCCCACTCCAAAATGGCAACGCCAAAACTTTTTCGATGTGACCAACTGACACCCTTTCACCTACCTTCTGACAGTTGCAAATCCTAAGTCTTAACACTGTTCACCACACTTAAAGGCTGGGGGACTGGTGTATCACACCTAGCCGGTTCTGCTAGCTTACCAACACATATCATCCTTGACCGACAACCCATATCGGACAAGGCTGGGGGACTGGTGTACCGTACCTAGCCAAACTCAACCAAGTAAACAGTGTGCATATCGAAACCGCCTAGTACCCGGACATCACCAATATAGGCCATCTAGGCAAGTAGCCGGTCGAGACCGACTACTCCAATGAACTTAAGCTAACATCGATGCCCCCGCATTCAATAGGTCTCAAGGGCCTGGTTTGGGGCCCAGGCCCATTCATGGCCCAACTACAGCCCATGTCAAAACCCAGCCCATGAAATGGTCAAACGTCATTAATGCCCTATAAATACACGTGGACCCCATCATTTAAAGGTACGCATTCATTAATTACTGATTTGACTCTTTGAGAGCTTTGACTTACTTGAGCTTCGGAGATTCTTCTGCAGGTAACCCCTCCTGGGTTCAAGTTGACATGTATCGACCGGGAAGAGGCCAACTGAAGAGATAGCGGACTACATGGTAAGGTGACGCTTGTGTCTACACTACAAGAAAATGGTTTATTAGTAACCAATTTTAATGACCAAAAGTTGTTAGTTACTATAATTACTAATTTAAATACAAGTTTACAAAGTAAAAAAATTATTGGTTACTAAAACAGTTACTATTATGAATAAAAAATTATAATTGGTCACTAAATTGGTTTTTAAGATTAGCTACCATAGTTTTGGCTACCAAAGAAAACTGGTTACTAAAATTTAGCTACCTAAGTTTTGGCTACCAAAATAACTTAGTTACTAAATTGCTCTCTAATTAATTAGTGACAAATTTAGTAACCAATTATAATTTTTTATTTATATTAGTGACTATTTTAGTAACCAATAAATTCTAATTTTGTAAATTGGTATCTAAATTGGTCACTATAGTGACTAACAACTTTTAGTCACTAAAATTAGTTAGTAATAAGACATTTTCTTGTAGTGCTAATATCTTATTTATTCTCTGCAAGAACAAACACTAAATCCCTTAGTCCTAAATTGTCTAACACAAAAGAGCAAAAATACTGAACAACTTACTGGATATTCACCGGCAAGATTTGGCGTGTAGAAGTCGTACGCATGAGCCACATGACTTCCTCTCAATTTGCTTTCAAAAGCAATGGGAGCAACAGGACCAATTAGCATGGCAACAGCGGCTGCTTCACACTACTAAATAACTACTAAAATAATGTAACTTGTGAATTGCTAGTTTTCAGTCGGACCTAGTCCACACGTTCTTGGTCCTCAGGAGTAGCCTTAACACCTCTGTCAAGGGGTGCAGTTGTTTCATAGAGCTCCTGCTTGAGGTTTCGGAAATCAACTGCTAATGGTGTTTCGAAACATGGAAATAGAGATGCATCTTCGGTAGTTTCTTTTTCCTTTTTGTTAATTACTCTTAGATTTGTTTGGATTTTCTAACTATTTGTTTCATCATCTCAACAGAGAGCCGAGGCAATATAAGGCACTAAATCTTAACCAATATCTGTTCAAGATATAGTGGTACAGTCTCAAGCTTTGTTAAATATCAATGATTCAAATAAGGTAATGTTGTTTGGGGTTGGGTTTACCAAACTTTACTTGAGATCTTCAAAGTATTTGTGCTGGACTGTCATCTTCATGATTGTCTTACATGCAGGAAGATAGGGAGAATGGTGGTTCGAAGGTTAAAGTTTGAGGACCCTCGTCCTGAGCAAATTCAAGATATTGACGTGGGACTATTTGTTGAGGAATAAGTATACATAACTCTAACTTTCTATAACTATTGAATTATATTAAAAGTGACTGCAATTTGCATGATGACATGATGGTATTTCCGATAGGATTTACATAGGAGACTCTTAAGTGCAGATTTTAAGAAGCAAGTTGATGGACTTCAAATGCTGCAGGAGGTTGTTCTTATAATATTCTCAATAACTTCCATGCTTTTTTTATTTACCGGAACTTGTACAAACTGCAATTGCACTTTTCAGGCCCTTCCTTCCATTGCTAAGGAAGTAATAGAAGTTTTGGACATTCTTCTGAAGTGGTTTGTGTTCGTTTTGCAAATCAAACACAACATGTCTATTGAAGGTTTCTATTATTTTTGTTTTTTGTTGTGATGCCAGTTTCCTTCTTTTCTTCTTTGGTTTGCAATGTATGGTGTCTGTTGTAACTTCTTTCAATTTAATTGCTCAGGTGCTGGAACTTATTCCTGAACTGCTTGACACCTTGAAGGAGGAGGGTTACACTCTAACAGAATCTGAAGTGGCAGTGTTTCTTCCATGCCTTGTAGAGAAAGTTAATATTAGCAACTATATTTGTAGAATGTTATTATTCCCATGAACTTTTCTAATGGTTTATGTGATTTCAGCTAACTTTTGTTTTAAACTAAGGTACTAGGTTATATTAGTGTGCTTACTTTGGTGTTACAGATGGCAAAGTAGAAGTTCATTTTTTATTTTAATGTTGCAGTTAGGGCATAACATTAATGTTACAGATGCGCGAGCTGACTAAAAAGTTTGTTGCCATATATTCAGCTTCATCTGGTTTGATTTATTATTAGATCATCATGTTATCGAGGTATCGTCTATTTTTCAATTATTTTCTACTCACTGTTTTCCGTCAATACAACTGACATTATGATCTGTATGGAACTGTTCTGGCATTGGTGTGATTGTGGAAAAGAAGGAAATTATGAAATGAACAATGTTCGATGCTATAGCTTTTACTATTGACTATCTTTTATTCTTTTATTCACTTCAATTTGACTTGTCAAACCAGAGTAGTTAATGTATTGTTAATACACCTTAATCTTAACACACTTACGATTTTTTCATTCTTAAAGTTCTAATTCAACTTGGAGGTGTTGCAATGGAATTGGAAGATTCTTTGTTTCCTTTGTTGAAGGGGTGAGTATTGATATTATCCTTGTGAAGTGTTTCAAGATGCAGAATGGACTTTACTGAGGGACTTTGCTAATAAATATTTTTTAGAATTTTAAAAATTTAAAAAGTATTTCAAATAATTTTGGCAAGAGTTTTTAATTGTGAAACATAAAAACAGAATCCTAAAATAAATAAAAAACTAAGGACATGTTTGATTCCCTTCTCTCCTTTTAATTTAAGAAACTGCCTTCTAAAACAATTCCACACTACTCATCAATCAAAATTTTCATCCAAAATTTATTAAGTTTTGAAAATTGTTTCCAAAACAAATGTTCTAAAATGCAGAAACCATGGGAAATGTACTGTCATGTTGTTCTTCTTCTTTTATCTTTGTCCAATCTCTCCTCCAAATCCACACCCTGTTCTGTGCCGTATACCACACTCCAGCACCGACTATCTAAACAATTTGATTTAGTTGCACTTCAAAAACTAAAAACAGTTTTAAAGATACAAACCAGACACACCCTGAGCACCTCTTAGATAAACTTTCTCTGATTATTCGTAAAAATACAAATATCATGTCTCATACACAAAGAAGAAAATATCATATTTCAACAATTTTTAGCGAAGAGGGAAAAAAAAAAAACAAACCTTTGTACCTTCCATAGGATGCTCTTCCTTTCTATTCTATGTCTCTCTTTATTCCCTCTTTCCGGACCCTTAACTCTTTTGTCCTCTTCATGGTTAGCATGATTATTCTTCTTTAATATTTATCATCCGTTATCCAACTTCTTTCTTTAATCTTCTCTTTTCCTGATATATAGTCTTTCTAAATCGATCTACTCTTTTTTTTCATAAAATATCCGATTTGTTATTGAACCGACTGGTTGAATCTATTACCACGATTTGAATATGACTTTTTCTCTAGTTTTCACTTCCCGACATGTCTTTAAAATCAAAGAGTTCTTGGTAGAATGTAATGAAATAAAAATAAAATAAAAAATCTAAAGGTTGTAACAAGGAAAAAAATAAATAAGAAAGATAATTTCTCTTGTGAAAATACACCTGAAGGGAGAAAAAATATACTCTAAATCAATTTAGTGGATTTGCATGTTACAAAAATTTTTGTCTTTGTTTAATACACAAAAGAGATTTTGTAAATATGCACAAAAACAAATTTCTCACTCATCTTGAGCTAAGTACTGACCATATAAACCAACTTTCATAAAAAACAAAATTTATAATTATATTCATTATGATAAGTCTCATCAAACAGAAACTGAGATGTTAAAGTATATAGTAAAGTTTGAAATTTTATAACTCTTGACTATGATCACACTAAATTTAAAAAAAAGAAGATGGATACTTAAATATGAAAATAAGTGCAGAGTGACTTATTTAAGAAAACAAACAGATACAGTATTTAGAAGAGTAAAAGAAACGTGGGAGTAAGAAATTAATATCATTAAAAACGAGGGCCTAAATGAAAGCCAACTTTGAAGGGCCGGAACAGGGACGTTCCTACAAAGTGCGATGGGTGGGTCAATAATGAAAGCCAACATTGACGAAAGACTTTGCCGTAAAAGTTGCGAGTTTTTAACCATACCAAAAAACTTTTGGAAATGGCAACAACCTTTTTTGTTGTTTCAGTTTTCTTCAACGGTCTCTGGTCGTGGGTGTCATCACCATAATTATCATCTACAATGAGAACTGAGCTAGTCTCACCACTTCTGGCCATGCCATTGTTTTGGCTGAGCCTCTACAACAACCTCGTTTCGGTTTCTGGCCAATGTCTTGAAGATCAGAGGTCATTGCTGCTCCAACTCAAGAACAACCTCACTTTCGCCTTTGAAAGCAGCACCAAACTGAAGTCATGGAGTCCAACTAATGATTGCTGCAGCTGGATAGGGGTATCTTGTGACAAGGAGGGACACGTTACTGCTCTTGATCTCAGCGAAGAATCAGTCACTGGAGCTTTAGGCAATTCAAGTAGCCTTTTCAGTCTTCAACATCTCCAGACATTGAATTTGGCTTATAATAATTTCACATCTTTCATTCCATCTGCATTCAAAAGGATGGAAATTTTGACTAGTCTGAATCTGTCATGTGCGGGCTTTCTGGGTCAGATTCCAATAGAGATTTCTCAGATGACAAGGTTGGTTACTCTTGATCTCTCTTCCACTACTTGGTTTCTCCCTTGTGAATGGAATAATGAGCTCAAGCTTGAGAACCCAAATCTAAGAAAGCTTGTCCAAAATCTCACAAGTATTAGGCAACTGTATTTGGATGGTGTAAGTATATCAGCTGCAGGACATGAATGGTCCAGTGCTTTGGTGTCACTGCGTGACTTGCAAGAAACTAGCATGTCACAGTGCAATCTCTCAGGACCCCTGGATCCTTCCCTGGCAAGCCTTGAGAATCTATCGGTCATTGTTCTCGATGAGAACGGATTATCATCCGCAGTGCCAGAAACATTTGCCGATTTTAAATTTCTGACCATCTTAAGTCTTTCTAGGTGCCAGTTGACAGGAACATTTCCGCAGAAGATCTTCAACATGGTAACATTGGTAGTTGTTGACGTAACCTGGAACCACCATCTCCAAGGCTTTTTTCCGGACTTCCCACTAGGATCTCTTCAGACTTTAATGGTAAGTGGCACAAAGTTCTCTGGAGCATTTCCACGCTCTATTGGTAACATGAGGAACTTATCTCATTTGGATTTTTCTTATTGTCAATTTAACGGAACAATTCCCAATTCACTGTCAAACCTCACTGAACTCCGTTACCTGTACTTGTCAGATAACAACTTCACAGGTCAAATCCCATCATTTAATATGGCCAAAAGCCTTAGTTACTTAGACCTTTCTTATAATGGTTTGAGTGGTTCAATTCCATCTTCTCACTTTGAAGGACTCAACAATCTTGTTACCATTTACCTGGATCATAACTCGATTAGTGGGAGCATTCCTTCATCCCTCTTTACACTCCCACAGCTAGGAAATATTGACCTTTCCAATAATCAGTTTGGCCAACTAGACGAATTTACAAACGTATCTTCCTCTCAATTATACTCCCTCGATTTACGTAGCAATAATCTAAAGTTCGCATTCTGCAACTTGAAAACTTTTCCTGGTTTCTTGAGTAATCACTCCAATATAGAATATCTCTATCTTTCAGATAACTATATCCATGGAATAGTACCCAACTGGATTTGGAAACTCGAGAATCTTTGGATGCTGAATATTTCTCATAATATGTTGACTCATTTGGAAGGACCTTTGCAGAATCTTTCTACCAGATTCTCTTATCTTGATCTGCATCATAATAAACTTGAGGGGCCGATACCTTCTTTTCCTGAGAATTTGGAATATTTGGATTTCTCAAGCAACAAATTAAACTCTGTTATCCCACGAAACATCGGTAATTACCTGACTTTCACATCTTTCATCTCCCTTTCAAACAATGCTTTGAGTGGCAGTATCCCTGATTCCTTCTGCAATGTTTCACATCTTCAAGTGCTTGATCTTTCGAATAACAACATTGATGGAAAAATTCCCTTGTGTTTATTGGAAGCGAGTACTGAGATATTAAATCTTAGACAGAACAGTCTCATGGGCCCTTTACCAGATATCTTTTCAGCTACCTGTACTCTAGAGATACTGGATCTCCGTGACAATAAATTAGATGGAAAGATTCCGAAATCTCTTTCTAATTGCACATGGTTAGAAATATTAAACCTCGGAGAAAACAAGATTGTGGATGTCTTTCCGTGCATGTTAATGAAGATATCCACACTCCGGGTCTTAGTCTTGCGAGAAATAATTTAGATGGTCACATTGGATGTCCAAACACCTATGATGCCCAGACACGGATACGGATACGGACACGACACGGACACGGATACGGAAATACGATAAAATTGAAAAAGATGCATCGCTCCCCCAAATCTGGAATCAGAGTCGCGCATCCACAGTGTCCTCTTGCACGTGTCGCAGAGCTCACCGCGTCTGATCCATCGAGAAGTTTCCGACACCGCGTCGTGCAGGTGTCCACCGCGCCTCCGCGTCCGTGTCCGCGTCGGGAGCGGGAAGCATTAGTAAAACGCCGTGTCGGAGCATCACAAACACCAATGCCACATGGCCCGTTCTTCAAATACTTGATCTAGCCATTAACCATTTCAGTGGCAAGCTACCTCAAACACTCTTCAAAAGGTGGGAAGCAATGATGTCTGCTAAATCAAACGTAGAAAACTAGAACGATCATATTGTACGATATTCTGACGAAATAGTTTATCGTGATTCAGTGACAGTTACACTCAAAGGTCAACAGATGGATCTGGATAAGATTATAACTGTCTTAACTTCGATCGACTTCTCATCCAACCATTTTGAAGGGGAAATACCACAAGAGCTATTGATGAAGAATTATCTTGTTTTCTTTTAGAGTTATGAATATGAAGAATTATCTTGTTTTCCTTAAAACCTAGGTGTGAAATAGAGAAAAATAATAATTACAATGACTTTATTCTACATACATTAAACACAAATTACAATAGTTGACAGAGATTATCACAATAGAGGCATCCATACACTCTCGTTATTAAGATTCTAAAACCACCTAAAGAGATATATTACACATACTACATGAAAATATCTTATTTATATCAAGGAGTTTAGGACATGAAGGAGGTTTTTTGTAATCGATTTCGAATTAAATGTAATCAATTACAACACCAATTTTTGTATGAAATAGTATATAACATTGTAACTTAGATTGGTGGCAACAAAGTGAATTGTTTTAGTTTAACGAAATTAAAATTTAGCTGCAAGTAAATGCATGAGATCCGTGACCTTCGCGCTTTTTTTAGTACCCTATTTAACAATCTAGATGCTCAGGTTGGTCGACTTGAGGAAGACATGGGTCACGTGCGCCACCACTTTCCCCTCGCTTAAATCTTACAACTTTCATCATCTATAAAACATTAATCACGCTTCCTACCACTTTTTCGATCAGATTGAATATGTTATCAATAATAAAATGTAAAAAACTCTTTCGTAATCGATTACATTAAGTGTGTAATCTATTACAAAAACCTAGCACAACAACATTTCCTTTGGTAATCGATTACATGCTTTTGTAATCGATGCCCCAAAAACGTCTGCCCCCCACATAATTTCTAGGTGAAAATCGCCTGCACACTGTCCCTCGTCCCCATAATTTCTAGATCTAACTGGTTGACCCACAAAAATCAAAGAAAGCATTAGGGGGTGCACAATGCCTTTAGGATGAAATCGTGTGGCGGTTGCACGATTTGCCTATTTTTGATTTTTTTCTAAATTTGCCAATTTTTGTAATTAACTTAGATAATTTGCCTTTAAGTGCAAAAAAAACCAAAATTTAGTTACCAAAGAAAATTGGTCACTAAACATTAACTACCAAGGTACCTCAATGATGCACTTAACCAACAAATACTTCAGCGCAATCGGAGCAACCACTATGAAACACTCACAATTACCATGAGAAACCCATCAGCAATAAAGGGAGACACTATTGAGTTTCTCGAAAAGAATTATGATTTCAATTTAAGGAAAGGTAGAGGTTTAGACAACTAACCTCGATGCATAATATAAATTCAATCAAACATAATCATTATTTTTTGTATTACAGAGGTACTCTTTCGATGGCTTACACACATGAAGATTTTCTCCTCCTTTCATATTTATTGTTCACATATTTATAGAAAGGTTAATGTTTATGATCATAAATCAGTGAACTATAGAGTGACTCAAACAAGATTTTATTTTGTGGAATTCTTTTATGAATTTCACTATATATGACTTTTTTTTATTTGTGTTAACACTCCATTTCTAGTATTTTTCCTTTCTAAAACTTTCTTTTTAGTTTAAACAAATATTAGTTTGTCTTTAATTAATTAGTTTTTGTTGATAGTCTAAAAAAATAGAGTTGTTTTTAAAATGTGCTAAAAAGGTATAGTTCATGTTTGTGTTCTTATGTTCTTGTGAGTGAGGGAGAGGAAAGTAATGTAAGGGGTTCTCTCCATATCTGATGAGCGAAACAATAGCGCCTTCATGAGATTGGGGTTTCCCTAGTGTGTTAGGTGGTTCTACTTAGTTCACCTAAATAGAAACTAGGATTGGACAAAGAGATCTTCCTTTCACCATTTGATTTCTAGCACTTCCTTAATCTTGTGTACTCTGCTGATTACAATGAAATACACTGGTTTTGTTTTGATTTTGATTTACAACTTGCAAGTTTTGTTTATTCAAGTGTTTGATTGCATTTTTAGTTTTTTGCCTTTAAATTCCACATCATTTCAAATTTCCTTTAATGCTTTCCAGTTTTCATTTCAGTTATTGTTTTCGAGTCACTGATTTGAGCCAAGGTAAAATCTGCACATATCAATGTTCCTCTTTAGGGAATACGTGACCCCAAAGTGGACATACATTGTTAAGATGTCTTCTTGAGTGTAGATAAGCCCTTGTTCATTCATTGCACTGGATTTCAGTTTAAGTTTCATTGCTTTTAAATTATGTTTACTTTAAATTCCAGCTGATAATTCCTGTTGCTTTGATTTAGTTTAAGTTGATTATTTTTCTCTGTTGAAATAAGATTTGCATATGCATATGTAGTCCAATTCACCCTTGCATTGCATTCACGTACATATTTTCACTCTAATTCTGCATTCACTTGGAACACTGTATTGCATAACTTTTGGAATCTGTTTTAGAGCCGGATAGTATAAATCTTCATGCATATCTTGGTCTAGTGCATTAGTATTCTGCTGAATTAGTTCTGTGCATGCTTAGGTGCCCAATTGACGTGTGCATAGCACACTAGTCCTTGTATACATCAGCAGTTCAGTTTGAGTGTTTTCAATTCTTCCAAAATTTTGGTTTTGGTCTAGTGAAAATTTTGTCATGCATTGCCAATTTTTGATCATGATCACGTAGGCATCTTTCACTTAGATTCACTTTCATTCCCTTTTACACATTCTAACTAGACACTTTCTCATTACATTTAAACCATTAGGTCCCATGCATTGCATTCATGCATATCTTCATTTAATTCACTCATGCATTTAGTTTAGTTTAGTTTTAATTCAATACAATTCTGCACTTTTTCTTGGTTTTAAAAATTCTTTTTCCTCCTTTGTTTAATTTTTTGTTCATTTAATATGCATTATTTTCTTGGATTCGATCTTGAGTCATTTCTCTTATACTTCGTGAGGAAGGATACTTCGTGAAGGAGGATTATTTGGATTTTGTTGAACTAACAACTAAAAAATAAGTGAATTAACTAAGCACTTGTTTGTTTGCTCAGTTTTTTCTTATTTACATGAATGTTGGACTATTTCCTTCAGGTTTGTATCATTTTCTTTCTTTTAACTATGTTGATATGTTGTATGGTGCTTATTAGTATAACATAGCTTAAAAAAAGGGAGACAAAGAAAAAATAATGGACGGTGATAAAGTGTTTAATAAATAAAGATGTCCAAACTTTTTTTTGGCCTCATTTATAGATTTTAGGTATTTAAGCTGTTGAAGTTTTCGAGAAATGAAAGATGGATGTGTCAAAAGGTGTGGAAAATGTCACAATGATATTATAGTAGAAGGTTGTACTTGAAACTATGTTGAAGAAAAATGTGAAGTGACAATTGTTGAAATTATTAATCCAAGACATCAAGAAAACAAGTACTCAAACGATTTTTCGTAAGAAATTAGTAGTGATACTCAAAGGTGGTTCTATCAACCAATTAGCAGGTGAAATCACTTAAAGATATTTTAGAGAAGAAGTTGAAGACAATTGTCATTTGAAAAGTAAATTAAAACAAAACAAAAACATCATAGACATGGATTATTTGATAATTATATATTTACATATTAAAATCTTGAAATTTCATCATTAGTTAGGGAATTTATAAATAAGTGATTATGTTTACTTTTTGTTAGAGAAGTTTTCCACTCAGACAAAATTGACTAGTGATGATGAAATATAATGCAAATATACTTTTCGTGAATTATTGTTTTCCTCCATGGGGCGCTTATTTCTTCTATAAAACCCACTTTATGATCTTAATCTCCAAAGTCTACTTTCTCACTTCCTAAATTTTTATTTTTTTTTAATTTTCCCTTTTACCTTACCCATAATTTCCTTTTTAAAAGCTCTTGTTCTCTCCTCTTAATCTTTACCGATTTTCTAACATGTTTATTTAATTAAAATTTAAATGTAACTATAAAAAAAATTATAACTTCGTTATCTTAAGATTTTATATTTTACATAATGTCATTTTCTTATGAGTTTAGTTAATATAAGTTACTTATAACTGTTACGAACATGCTATTGTAAATTCAGGTTAACGCAGATGAACCCACACAGTCGCGAACTTTACTTTAAGAAAATGATTTTCTGTACAATCCGAGAAGAAATTTTCACACACTACTTGAATTTGAAGAAAAAAAAAATTATTCATCTGATCTGATTTAACGTGTTAAAAGAAATTCATTATACACGTTTAGAATTTAAGATAAACTCCATCGTTGAAAGTTCTAAGATGTGACGTTAATAATAAAACAATCCCACTTCCAAATTGCATTAGTCGGTTGTTTTATTTGGTAATTAAAAATATACAATATATGTATCTTAATTAAAATTTTATTATAGCTGCTTGAAATTAGTAAATATGTCACATTCATATTATACAATCACCTTTTTTTTTTGTTCCTATATGCGGGAGATTCTTATAGGTATATATCAAAGTTAATTTCATATAAACAATAGAAGAGAATTTGAACCAATAGAATTCCTAACGACCAATATTGAAGAGGATGTGTATCATGTCAAATTTTACTTTTAATTACGGGTTTGAACAATATAAGCAGCACAACGTTTTTAGCTTAATATTAATTATGTTTTATTCTTTTCAACATACTATATCTAAATTAGTATAAATCTATGAATCCATGATGAATGCATGTATGCAATAACTATTTAAATATGTATAAGTAATAATTCACGTTCTTGCATAGTCGAATGATTTTCTCCTAGGTATTTCTTGATTCTGTTCATTTTTTTGTCTTTCGATTTTCTTAAGGTATATTTGCATAAGGTATTCTGACGGTCAAGCCATTATTCAGATCTTCATTAGAGTAGTAAACCGAGGTTTATGACCTTAATATTGATGTTTAGTTGATTTGTTGGTGCTAGTTCTCATATTTGACAACATATCCGGCTGGGCGAGCATGCATTCATACATAACTACAAAAGTGTATACAAGACTGGTAACTTCACGGTTTTCAGCCTATGGATCAAGTGTATATTTGTTAAAAATATTTACTTGAAATATCAATTTTGATAGAAATATTTGTGTATATTTATATAGAATTTAAATTTCCTTTCAATTTGGAAAATGACAAAATTACTCAAAAAATTTGGGACTAAATTGAGACAAAAATTAAAATATAGAAACCAAATTGAGAATGAAGAAATGACACCTGACATCTAATACTATATACAATTGTGAACTAACAAATGACAACTTCCTCACTATTTTAATATTTCTGAACCATTTGCATTCAAAATTTACTTTCTACAACAGGAAAATATGACTACGTGTCAATCTCTCAGAATTTTGAAGATTAAAAAATAAATCTAAAAGAAATCAGTCTCACACTATTTTGTTCTCACTCTCTATTTCCCACACACAATATCATCCTCTTTCAAACTTCTCTCTTTCTCAAACCTCTTCAGCTTCTTCTCTCTCTCTTTCTCCAACCTCTTCATCTTCTTCATCTGTCTCTGGATCACTCACACACAACACCATGGCGAACACCACATCTTCAACTTCATCTCTCTCTTTCTCACTCACATAGAACGCCCATCTTTCTCATTTTACATACGTCCTCACCTTTTTTACTAGACTTCATCTCTATCTTTCTGACTCAAACATTCAGATCTGTGAACTCTTTTTTCTTTTTTACGATTCTTCATCTCAATGTTTGTCACTAACACATTTAAATATCTACTTAAGTTTGTTTTCTTTCTGATTTCAGTTTTTCTTCAGTTGAATGAAATGAGTAGAAGATGGGTCACGAGCAAGAATGAGAACGGTATGTAAAGTATTTATTTTTACTCAACTATCAGTTATTTTCAACCTTCTCAATGAAAAAAAATAATCATCTTTTTCATCCTACTTTGTTCTGGTCTAAATGGTTGAAATGAAAAGGCCGAAGACAGGCAAGACTCTCAAATAGCATAAGCTTTGAACAAGATTTGATTTTTTTGGTTGCAGAATGACAATGGTATGTAAAGTATTTATTTTTACTCAACTTTCGGTTATTTTCATCCTTCTCAATGAAACAAAAATCATCTTTTTATTCTTGCTTTTATCTAACTATTTTTTGTGTTTTCATCCTACTTTGTTATGATCAAAATGGTTGAAATAAAAAGGTCAAAGACAGGCAAGACTCTCAAACAGCGGAAGCTTTGAACAAGATTTGATATTTTTGGTTGCCGAATGACAACAGTATTTAAAGTATTTATTTTTACTCAACTTTCGGTTGTTTTCATCCTTCTCAATGAAAAAAAAATCATCTTTTTATTCTTGCTTTTATCTAACTGTTTTTGTGTTTTCATCTTACTTTGTTCTGATCTAAATGGTTGAAATGAAAAGGTCGAAGACAGGCAAGACTCTCAAACAGTTGTAGCTTTGAACAAGATTTGATTTTTTTACTAAGCTTTCGGTTATTTTCATCCTTCTAAAAAAAAAATCATCTTTTTATTCCTTCTTTTATGCAACTGATTTTTGTGTTTTCATCCTACTTTGTTTTGGTCTAAATGGTTGAAATAAAAAGGTCTAAGACAGGCAAGTCTCTCAAACAGCAGAAAGTTTGAATAATAATTGATTTTTTTTTCGTTGCACAATGACAATGGTATGCAAAGTATTTTTTTTACTAAGCTTTCGGTTATTTTCATCATTCTCAATAAAAAAAAATCATCTTTTTATTCTTGCTTTTCTGCAACTGGTTTTTTTGTTTTCATCTCCAACACATTTTCATGATTGAGAAATTCATCTTTTTTGTTTTGCTATTATCTTCTTAAAGTTTGCTTTGATCTTAAATTTGATTTTGTTTACATCAATGAAAGGTTAGAAAAGATCGGTTAGAGACAATGGTACGTAAAGTTTCATTTTTTAATAAAAGTTTGATTTTTTATTCACATCCTTCTTTAACATCTGATAGTTTTGAGGGACCAAAAACATATTTAACCCATTTTTCAAAAACAAAGTTAATGAAGCATTTATTCCTTAATTTAGCATTTTACGAGTTTTGATTTTATAATTAATAATTTAGTATTTGTTCTAATGTTATTATTTTTATTTAATAGTTTTTTTATAATTATTTATGTAACGAGTTTGTTTTTTATAATTTATACTTATTTTTTATAATGTTTATTCCCAAGGAATTGCAATAACTTCGAAGTAGGATGACAATTAAGTACTGACTGTTGGAACATGTATGACTTCTCATATTCTCCTTTTATATATATATATATATATATATATATATATATATATATATATATATATATATATATTCTCAATGTATATATATAAGTACTGACTGTTGGAACATGTATGACTTCTCCTATTCTCTTTATATATATATATATATATATATATATATATGTATATGTATATATATATATATATGTATATGTATATATATATATACATATACATATATATACATACATATATATATATATGTATATATATATATATATATATATATATATATATATATATATATATTCTCAATGTTTGCAATTCTTCATTACCAACTAACAAGTAGGAATCTTCTTTTTTCTGTTACCAATTTTCTTTTCTTACCAATCTTCTTCATCACCACTTTATTATCCTATAATGGCATCCATGGCCACTCCACAATCTATTCTTTTTGCAAAACTTATTAGCGGATTCATTACGATGTTTCTGAAAGACCAGGTTTATTTTTCTATTCCTTCATAGTTTTAACTTTTATCTTTAATTTTATTTCTTTATTCTTTATTCTTAACTTGCTCATCTGTGAAGGATTTTGGACACGTGGACCGACTGTTCATAATAGATCTGGGAAGGACATTGGTTCACAGTGGACCATTGTTGATTACGAATGTAATGTTCACAATGTTACCTACAACATGGATATTCACACTCCAATGATTACCCAAAGCTGGAATGATTTAAGATCTTTCTATGTAGATAAGTTAGACAAATTGTATGTGTTGAAATATGTTGGAAATTGTTCTTTCCAAATCCATTTCTCTAGATGTTCTTCAGTCTCAAAAATCCAAGACAACTTAAAAAATAATATTGCCATCCGTCATCCTCTAACTATGTCAAAGTTAATTCATTTTCAAGTTGAACTATCGAGATACTACTGTCAAGCCAGCCACTTGGTTAGATTTTTTTTATTTTGTTATATTTATTTAAATGTCTTATTAATAAGTAGTATCTGTTGACATTATTTTTGCAAGATTTGAAAAAATACTTTGCGAGTTATTTTGAAAACAATGGAATTTCAACTGTTGTTCTCCACGGACCAAAGGATGAAGTCCAATTTAAATTGATCGTAAGACCAAGGTCTGTTAAGATAGGAGCTGGCTGAAAAAAATTTTTTGCTCTTCATGAACTATCTGCAGAGGATCACCGTTAAGTTGTTTTTGAAATCTTGCATGACCAAAGGATGTCAATGTTTTGTTTAATATAAATGAATATTATCATCGCAACTAAAAGCATCCATAAACTATAGTATTTGAACATTTTCAGCACTTTATTATTTGTATGAATTATTATGTTATTATATTATATATATATATATATATATATATATATATATATATATATATATATATATATATATATATATATATATATATATATAAAATATATATATGTTTAAGTCTTTTGATTTTCAACTATATTATTGCCATTTGAAAAAACTGTCATTTAATTAAAGACTGCTCCATATCTTTTTCCACATTTGAATATCTTTGCCATTTAATTAATGTCAGACACAAAAATGTCTTATTATTGAGTTTTTATTTTTTTTAAAGTTTATATCATTTAAATATATTTTTTAACTATTGAATAAAATCATTTTGAAAAAGTTTTTGATTTTTTGCGCTATTCAAGACAGTTTACTTTGCTTCCAACACGTTTGCAGTTACTTAATGTCATACTCAACCGTCAAAAATCTCATTCTCAAATTTTTCAATGTTAATAATTTTTAAACTCTGATTTTGAAATTGTGCAATGATATGATTGTTTGCACTACTCGATATATTTTGTACATCTTCCACGAAAATCTTCATTGGTCAAAATTAATGCATAGCAACATGTCATATCATTTTAATAAATTAAATCGAGGAGATATTTACTTGGCTTCTTTAGGAAGTTTGTATTGGTATTAAAATCTTATCTGTTTTATTGACATCAATTTTTGTATGCACAAGACTTTCTTTACTTTATGTACAGTTATCAAAAGTTTTCAACCAAATTACTTTTCAACCAAAGGTATGCACTTCATCTGTTGTTGTTTACAAAAATACCAGAAGTTATGCAGTTCATATGTTGTTGTCGACATCATTAGGGTTTGTACTTTTGCTCTCCATTTCTGAAATAACATCTTTTTTCTTCAATCCTTTTTTGTTGAATGCTTTCTACGCCAATATGTATTTGTAGATCTGCATTGTTTCCACATTTGTGTTACAATTAGTGGTTGATTGCGGAATACACCATGCCAGCAAATGATGTATTTACTTTTAAATAATTTGTTACATGCTTTTTGTTCAACATACTTTTTTTGTATTACTTTTCCCCTTTTATGTAACCTATGAATACATGCATATGAATATTTAATGGTTCCTGACCTGAATAGCTGATATTTGCAGTTTTCACAAAAACATGGTAGTATGAAATCTGCATTTGTAGGTCAAAAGTTATATTTCTATTAACATCATATGCTTATCACTTTTTCAATAGCTTACAACTTAATGTTTGCAGAGACCTAAATCGTATTTTTTGTCCTTTCTTGATTCTTCTACCATTGAAAAGTAAATACTTGACTAACATATCAGTCTTAAGTTTTTCGAGAATTGTCAAATCCATGTTATTATTAAAGCTTATGTTTATCGTCTTACATTTTTATGCATTGTTTGAAGCTTACTCGACTTACATTTTTTTATGCATTGTTTGACCAAAGAAAAAGTTGAAACTCTACATTTGCTTTTAAACTTTTTATTTATTAGTTGTTTTAATTTCATATGAATATAAACTTTTTATTTATAAATATGTATGAGGTCACAAATGTAATACTCATTTGTGGAGTTTTGATCTTTGTATATCGTTGTTGTGAGTTCAATATGTCTCTTTGTGAAGTTCAAAAGCAAAGCCAGAAGCTAACTGAAGTTATTCTAGAGCAAGAGAACTGGAATATCATTGTTAGAGTCATACGTTCATGGTTTGTTCCAGATTTCAGTAAACAAAGGTGTCTGTTCTCCATGGATTTGGTTATTCAAGACAATGAGGTAATATTGCGTTTCATTTTTTCCATCACTGTTGTGAAGAAAAACTATTTGTAGGTTAAACATATTATTTATATTCATTTTTTGTAGGGAGGTAAAATACACGCATCTATTAGTCGTACTCTAATTTACAAATTTCAAAATGAAATATCTGAAGGTCATGTTTATGGCATCCAAAATTTCAGTGTGGCTCCACATAGTGGAATATACCGAACTACACACCACCCTTATAAGATTAATTTCCAGTTTGGTACAAAAGTTTCTTTGCTTGATACTAACTTGGTTCCAGATATCAAACCACAATACACACCTTTATCATTATTGACCACCAGTGGATTTGATACTGATTATTTAGTGGGTAAGTTAATATTTATAGTTTTTATATTATGTATTTTTTATTGGTATTAATATATCTTTAATCATTTTTTTAATAATTTGTTGTATTATTATGTAGACATCTTGGGAGTACTGGTAGGAGTTGGCACTGAAAGAGAATTGCAAGTGGATGGAAAGACAACAAAATTAAATGTCATTGCCATAGAAGTAGATGGGTAATTTAGTTCTAAAGTTTAGTAGATACATTTTTTTGGGCTGTATGAAAATAATGATGTCACATAACATTTATTGAATTTTTAGGTTTCGAATAGAATGTACTTTGTTTGGTATTTATGTGGATGAACTGAATGTCTTTCTTTCAAGTGGAGAAGTACAAAATGTTGTAATAAGTATAAAGTTTGCTAAAGTTAAAACTTTTCAAGGTAAACCGTTTTTATTAGTTGTATACATTTTTTATTACACTATTATCAATGTTAGTCTCACATACACTATTTTTCATTTTAGATAAGGTTCAAGTTCAGAATTGTAAGTTCTGCACCATTAAGTACAATGTTGATTTCAAGGAGACATCTGAACTCAAAACAAGGTAATATTGTATTTCTTCTTCATTTTATTAGAAATAACAAATCTTAGAATATATGTATTGTGTTACCTTTTTTTTTACTTGACAGAATGTGTGAGAACATTGAATCTCCATCTCAAGGATTAACTCAGCTTTCGCAAAGTTCCAAACATACTATTGAAGATGACTTTTTAATGCTTACACCTAGGACAAACATACAAGGTCTCAAAGATTGTAAAGAGGTCAGAATATATCAACATTTTTGTAAGACCCGATAAATTTAAACAATTATTTAATAAATGCAGGTAATAGGAGCCTTTAAGGTATTTAATGCGAAGTGCTATGATGTGGAAAAGTACTAGCTCAAATGGTTGAGAGTACTTAATTGTGTGAGAGGATTTGGGTTCAAGTCCTATGTATGTCAATTGTATATTATTTTGACTTGTGCATTATTTTAAGGATATATTTGAATGTGAGTCGTGATTATGTAATCCTAAAATGCTAGAAATTATCACGAAACATGATTTGGTTGAATTGGTTGTGCACTTGCTTTGTGATTGAGTGGTTGTGTGTTTAAACATTGCTAAGAACAAAACTAAACTTCCTTTTTGCCAAATTTTCTTTTGGCATGGATATGAAAGAGTTTAGGAACCCTAGCGCCAAGAGAGACATCTTAAGGGGACATCCAAAGGAGAGGTAAAATAACAATAATGGGCTTTGAATAGCCACTAATCCCATGATTAAGTCTAGAATTCGTTTTGGGATCATTAACCCTATTAAGGTGTAATTAAGAGAGAGTAAATTGGAGAGAATAGGGAAATTTCAAGTCTGCAATTCGTGAGTGTTGGTGAGGGAGGTATTCAAAGGAATCATTGGTGTTTTAGGAAAGGGACAGCTGAGTTCTTGAGGAATAGCAAGGAGAGGCCCTTGGACATCATAAAACAAAGGCTAGGAGACCAATTGGAGCGAATATTTCCAGGTAAGAGGAGTTGTTTACGTTGACATTTATTTACATGTAATGAATTGTACTGTGTATGAGTGAAATTGCATGAGTGCCTGCCATTTTTGCGCTGTTTCTCGTAGATTTCTAGAATTTACCTAGAAATCACCTGGCGGCTCATCCCCTGCCGCCAGGCGGCACATCAGTTTTTACCAAAAATTTTGGTTTCTGTCATGAACTGCCTGGCGATGAGATTGAACCGCCAGGCGATGCGCGACATTGTTACTATTTCATTGCGTTTTTATGAAATTTATGATATGTGAAACTTCCAGTTAGGTTCCTATGTTTGTGTGATTGCATAACCCTATAATTTTTCCTATGGCCTGGGTGTTTGTAAATTATAATTCGAATAAGGGCATGAAGGATTCATAATAAGATCAAAAGAGTATTACAAATCAGGGGTTAGGATGATTAAGATGTGATTGGAAGGAATCATAGCAATAAGGAATGATACCATTGAGTGAGGGTTAGCAAATCATGAACGAATTAATTGGTTTGGCTGAAACTGGAAACTAGATCAAATTTTGGGGGATTTTATGTCCTCTGTAGGTATAGGAACCTGGGGTATTTCCAGGTGCTGGTGTACCGCCTAGCGGCACTCTACTTGCCACCAGGCAACTACTGGTTCAGAAGTAGCTCTGTGTTATTAAACTGTTAGGCACGATAGACGTTTTTGTAACGAACTGTGCTAGATAAAATGGATAGTAAACATTGGAAAAATAGTGAACAAGAACTCATTGTGGGAGAGTCAATTGGGAAAATAGAATAGTGTGTTATATGGAAAATGTTTCGGTGGAGTATGGACTCTGTCTTGGATAGTTAACTAGTTAGAATTCAAAAGGGAAAGATGTAGAGTGTGGATTTAGATGGGTTGGAAGGTGGGATAATCATAACTTAAGGAGTTAATGTATAAATCATAAATTGTGTAGCATGGATTTGGAAGGTACGGGAGAGGAATAAGTGGTACTGTTAGTAAGGGAAGATAAGCAACTTGTATACTCTGAGATACTGGATTATGCATCACTTGTATAGGTAAGATTAAGCCAATGGATATCACTCATGAATCGACTAATGTAATTCAAGTACGTGGAGGGAAAGTTTTGATATTATGGTATAGCACTAGAAGTTGGTGTATGAAATGTAAAATACTGGATTATTAGTAAGCATTGTCATAACCTTGATGGAATTCTTATATAAGAATATAGTACTTGGTAACTTAGAAACCTTGAATAGGTGGATTGATAATTGAAAAGTATAGGTGCATGAACATATGAGAGTTGCAGACTACCGATAATGAACCTTGGTGGAGGAGTGTCTATTTGGAACCTTGGGAGTGAAATATACTGCAAGTCAGACCATTAGAGGTGCTAAAACTAGTAGATTTCTGCTACTGCTATAGCGACTGGCGACGCAGGTAGGTGTGCCAGGCGATAGACCCAGCATGAGAGATCCCTACATCGCGTGGCGCCTGGCGGCTAGGGGTGTTTCGCCAGGCGACTGACCTTGAAATAGTGGGTCTGTCTGGAACGTGGCACCTGGCGGCGAGGCATGTATCGCCAGGCGGTCTGGGCAGATTTCTCCTAGCGGTACTTAGGTTGCGCCAGGCGGTCTGGGCAGATTTATGCAATGATGTTATACTTGGATCAGAAGATGTTGTGCCAGGAGCGGGTAGGTTCATGGATGGTGGTGAACATGTGATGATATGAGCGGGGAGGTACGTATCCAGTTACACTCGTGTGGGTATACGAGCGAGGTAGGTTCGTATGTTTCGTGCTCATACTCAAGAGATGTTGCGTGCGGGGAGGTACGTAGCTGGTGGATCACATGTGTTGAACTAGGGGCGGGCAAGTCTGTAGAGCAAGACTACGAGCGGCGAAGTTCATAGAGTAGGACTACGAGCGGGGAGATTCGTAGAGGCAGGACCACGAGCGGACAGGTTCGTGAGAGCATCATAAATTCTGAGTCCAAGGCTAACTATTTGTGTGGTTTAAGGTTGAAAAGCCTTGGGGTTTTAAGGTCTTGGCCAAGAACTAACTAGTATGAATAAGATGGGGCTAATGTTTTTATTTTGCTACTTTATATGTTGTTTTATTTTTATAAGCTCACCCTTTCTATTTATGATTGGCGATGATCATGTGATTCGTTACACGGGAGCAGATGATGATATAGGTGATGCTGTGGATACTCAGGCGACGGAGTGAGGGCTAGCTTTGGGACTAGAGCTAGGGATTTGATCATGTTTTCATTTGCTTTATTTGGAACTTGGAATTTGTAATAACTTTAGGTTTAATTTCATTTGAATTTTTGTCGCATTGGATATTAATTTAAATTTTCCCGCGTTGGGAATAATAATATTGCGACGATTAAAGTTCATTTCTTATTTATTTTATTTAATTAAGTAATTTCCATTAGGGACATTAAAATTTTAAATTTTGTTGTTCAGATGAATGTTTTGACTAATTTTTTTTATATTGAAAGGTAACCACTTATATATTGTTTGGAACCATTAAGCATATTTTGGTGAGGATGATTGGTGGTATACTGCTTGTTTTTGCAACAAAGCAGTTTATCCAGATTCTAAGATGTTCTTTTGCGAGAAGTGTAATAAACATGTTATGAAAGTCTTTCCAAGGTAAATTTTTTGTGCATTACATTTAATGTCAATTGAAATATGTGATTGTACTTTCCAATTTTTATGATTAATAATTTTTATTCTTTTTACAGATATAGGATCAAAATTCGAGTCATGGACTCATCAGATTCAATCACATTTGTGTTGTTTGATAGGGATGCAACCCTCCTTTTAAAGAAATCTTGTGCTGATAAGGTCTACTTATATATATATATATATATATATATATATATATATATATATTGAAAATTGGAAAAACCTTTTTAAATATGATATTAACTTCTTCTTTTCGTAGATTAATGCTTCTAGAAATTTGCCAAAGGAGTTTGCTCAATTAGTGGATAAAAGTCTATTGTTTAAAGTTGAAAGTAGGAATGATCAGAGTTTCAAAGTTGAACAATCTTTCAGAGTAAAGAAAGTATGTGTTGAAAGTTCAATGATTCAGTTCAATGATTCTTCCATGAAATCATTGGTAAGATCTATTTTTGAATTTGATTTTGTAGATTAAAAATGGTAATTATGTTTCAGTATTTACTCATATGTTTGTCAATACCTTATTCAAGGATGTATATGCTGGGAATGGAGAGTTTAGTAGGAAAAAACAACGTGTGGTCAATGAGTCCACTGTTGATATAGGATTTATTAGCAAAATTTACCATTTTGTACATTATGTCAACGTATGGTCAATGCTGTACATTATGTATTCTTTTATTCATCTTATTTGGTTTTAACATTTATTATAGGATTTATTAGCAAAATTCACCAACGAAACGATTGACTGTGGCTCCCAATCACTTGAGCTAATCAAAGATAATGCAACCAATTATGATGCAAACAGTTCACTCAAGAGAGAATCTGCAAAGAAGACTGTATCACTTGACTCCATCGAAGAAGACAATGTTCCATTGAAGCTTCTGAAGAGAAATATTAAAAAGGAGAAATGATTGATTTCAGAGTTAATGTTACTTTTTATATTCCAATACAATTTATTTTATGGTATTTTGTAATTGTAATATGTCTAGGCATCCGTTTGTCTTTAATTTGTAATGAACTACTACTTTTTTGTTAATGATTTTATGTGCTTATATTTGATTAATTATTTTTTAATTCTATTTTTCTGTCCACTGGTTTAAAAATAATTGTTGATTTTTTTCAAGTTGTGTCAACAAAAATGACCGCCAACTACATAAAGCTTCTACAAATATTGTTACTACAGAGACTTATACATTTTGAAATATTTGTTAACATGAATTTCTACACATCCAAATGAAATTGTTTTTATGAAGAACGATTTTACAAATTTGCGTTGGTTATTTATTTTTATTTTCATAAATAAGTTATATTGGCTAACCAAATAATTGTTGACAGTTTTTAAGTTGTCTCAATACAATTGGCCACCATTTACAATTTTGAATCATTTTGATTTTTGTACTCACTTTAACTTTAATAAATCTTAACCATAAAAAAAATATCAATACAAATATATATACATATATATATATATATATATATATATATATATATATATATATATATATATATCAATATCATTATACAATTGTGAACTAACAAAAGGAAGTTTTTACATTGAATAATATATCTGATTTTCTTCTTAATTCAAATTTTTATCTACAAAAAGTAAAAGAGCTTACGTGTCACTCTCTCAGCGTTTTCACTTTTTAAAAAAAAATCAAAAACTTCTGAAAATCTGAACTGTATAATCCATTGGTATAATATTTCACAAATCTGAAAATCTTTCTCTCTCTTCCGTGTCTTCTCCGCTTCTGCTGTCACCAATGCTTTCTCTCTCTTGCTCATTTTCTCTGCCACCGTCTTCTCTCTTCTTTCTCTATCTTTCTCATTCTCTCTGGCAGCGGCTTCTTTCTTCTTTCTCTATCTTCTCATTCTCTCTGACCGACCCAGCAAAAAAAACATTCTGGAGATGCTTTCTTTTTTTTTTTCTTACATTTCATCTGTTCATCTTCTTATGTTGATCATTTTTGGTTTGTTTTCAGGCTTCAACTGTCGCTTATAAAGATATGCATCTCAGATTTCCCGTTGATCTATCCATTTTTGTTGTTGATGTTTAATTTTTTGTCTTTGTGAAGCTAACTGGTATTTTTCTTGATGTTTTTTGCAAAGATCTGATGGTTTCTTTTGTTCATCTTATTTTTCAGGTATATAAATGGTTGAAATCAAGAGTACAACCGCAGACATCTTTTTTAACCACCAAAAAACCGATCATGGAGCTGTTTTTTCTATTTTTCTTACATTTCATCGTTTCATCTTCTCTGTTCATCATGTTTGTTTTCTTTTCAGGCTTCAACTGAAGGTTAAACAGACATGCATCTGAGATTTCCCGTTCATCTGTCCATTTTTGTTGTGGATATCTTTTTTTTTGGGTTTGTCAACCTAACTGTTATTTTTCTTGAATTTTTTTACAAAGATCTAATGTTTTTTTTTGTTTATCTTATTTTTCAGGTAGAGAAATGGTTGAAATGAAGAGTACAACCACATACATCTTCTTTTTCCACCAAAAAACCCATTATGGAGATGTTTTTTCTATTTTTCTTTCATTTCATCTTTCATCTTCTCTGTTCATCATGTTTGTTTTCTTTTCAGGCTTCAACTGAAGGTTAAAAAGACATGCATCTGAGATTTCCCGTTCATCTGTCCATTTTTGTTGTGGATATCTTTTTTTTTGTTTGTCAACCTAACTGGTATTTTTCTTCAATTTTTTTCCAAAGATCTAATGTTTTTTTTTCTTCATCTTATTTTTCAGTTACATAAATGGTTGAAATCAAGAGTACAACCTTCAACATCTGAGATTTCCCTTTCATCTGTCCATTTTTGTTGTTCATCTCTTAACTTTTTTGTTTCTTAACCTAACTGTTATTTTTCTTTATGTTTCTTTAAAATATTTATTGGTTCTTTGCTTGATCTTATTTTTCAGTGTTTAAATGCTTCAAATGAAGAGTACAAGCACAATCTTTTGTTTAAAATTGAAGTAAAAACTCGACTCTGGCCAGGTTATTTATATCTTTCTTACATTTCATCTGTTCATCTTCTTCTCTTCATCATCTTCCTTGAATGGTTTTGCGTTCAACATGAACACTACAAACACGTTCAACATCAAGACTCGCTTCTCTTCAGATTTCTTTGTTTTTGTCCAAACCTTTTATTTATTTTGGTTTCTCAACCGAACTGTTATGGTTCCCTGTGTTTTTTGCAAAGATCTCATGGTTTGTTTTGTTCATCTTTTTTTCCAGGTATATACAAGGTTGAAATGAAGAGTACAACCACATTCATCTTTTTCTCCAGGTATCTCTCTGACCTTTCTGCAGATCATATTCTTCTGTTATTCTTCTCTCTATATTGCTTCATGTTAATTTTCAGTTTTTTTTTTTGAAATGAAGATTAAAACACAAACTTTTTTTTTAAAACGCAAAATTACGTTTCTTATGTTCATCATTTTTGTGGAGAACGCCAGTCATAGATGTCAGCTTATTTCATGTTGTAATTTCTTATTATTTTTAATTTATTTCGACTTCTTCTTTTGATTTTTAAAAACTCTTTGTATTCTCTGTGTATTCAAAATAACAGTTCACAAAGTTTAAATTTGTAATTGTAATTTTTTATTTTTTTACATTTTTTTAATTATTTCAACCCTATTATCTTTGAAGTCGTCCTTTTTTTACACTTTGATATTCACAATTAATTGAATAAATTGTGATGCACGCTTCATTATGTTTCTTTATCTTCCACCTTCCACAACATTTCTTATGCTTTAAGCATCCGTCATTTCTTCTGCTTTTTATTTTTTCACCTTATTAAGTTAAATAATCCAACCCTATTATCTTTTAAGTCGTCCTTTTTTTTCACTTTTAAATTCACAAATAATTGAATAAATTCTGATGCACGCTTCACGTGTAAGTACGGACCCTACCAAAAGGAATGACTTTTCGATTTCTCTTTCTTTATATTTGCAACAGTAATGACCTTTCGTTTTCTCTTTCTATATATTGGCGTCTACATACTGACAAAACTTATTTCTTTTGTCTGACCCATTATCTTCTCTTCCAATTATTCTTCATACCCACTATTTACTGAAACAATGGAATCCGTGCGCACACAACAAGCCATACTTTCTGGCAAAATGCTTGGTGGTTTCGTCACTATGTTTTTGAAACACCAGGTTTTTTCTTTATTCATTCACATTCCTTTTTATTTTTGGTTTGTATTTCTTTATTCTAACCTTCCTTATTCTGAAGGATTTTGGGTACGTCGACCGTCTCTTCATAATTCGTAATTTGAAGGACCTTGGTTCACAGTGGACCATTGTTGATTACGACAGGAATGTTCATACTGTTACGTACAACATGAATATTCACACTCCAATGATCACCCAAGGCTGGAATGATTTAATATCTTTTTATGCACATGAGTCTGACAAATTGGTTGTCTTCAAATATTTTGGAGATTCGTCCTTCCAACTTCACGTCTCTAAACGTTTTTGCGACTCAACATTGAAAGCCAACTTCTTCAACCATCTTTCTCTTCGTCGTCCTCTACATACTTCAGACTTAAAGCATTTTGAAGTTCAACTATCAACATATTACTGTCGATCCAGCGACTTGGTTAGTTTTTTTTTTCTTTCATTATTTATTTTCATCCATTCTGAATAACTAAGATATTTTCTCCTTTTTTTTGCAGTATTTGAAAAAAGAAATAGCGACTTATTTTAAAAACAGTGGTCTTAGATCTATTGTTCTACACGGACCACGGGGACAAGTCGAATGTAAACTGATCATAAGACCTAATTGTGTTAAGATTGGAACTGGCTGGAAAAGTTTTTGTAATCTTCATCAACTTTCTGCAGATGATCATCGTCAGGTTTTTTTTGAAGTTGAAGGACACACAACAACCAACCATATCAAAGTGTTTTATCCATTAATCTGGTTTTAACTTATAACATGTTCTATAGTCTTTTTGTTAATCTTCTTATATATATATATAAATATATATGTATATAAGAAGATTTTTAGGTCAAGTATATTTTGTATGCACTTATAACATATATTAGTCTATGTGTTTGCTTTTATACATTTAGTCTGTATGATATTTTTTATTTTTTCTTATGTTTACGAGTTTTGTACACGACATTAATGACTAATATATTTTTATAAAATTAAACTATTACATTTAAATCATTACTTTAAACAGAATATTAATTAATGTTTTTTTCAATTATAATTTTAATCATACACGTCATTAAAAGACATTAAATTTGAATCATTATATAGTATTAGATTTCCTGAGCAACATGTGAATATTTATAATTTTAATTAGTATAAATCATTTAATTTAATATTTCAATAAATATTCATTTTTATTAATTTCAAATCACCCAGTCTATCAGGTTTCCCCGCATTAATTACTCCACTGCTCGAGGTAATGATGATTGAACTCCTCGATCATCTGCAACACTCTTTCATTATTTGAAATCATTCAGCCGATAAAATTAATGACCATTTCTTTTTCCAAGAGACGTTTAGAAATTTGAAACGTTTTTCTCATTATTTTTTCCACCTCTCACGAGAATGATGATTGCAGTGTCTGTTGCCGTGTCATACTTATCTCCATGTCCAGACTCTTCCACTGTCTGGTATATATTTGTTTCATTAATTTTTTTTGCAGGATGAAAGTAATTAACTTATCTTCTCTGCTTGACATTAACACCATTACACTGCGATAACAAGCCTTCCTCTTGCACTTCCAGAAGTTGTTATTCATTACAAAAAGGTATGACTGTTAAACCCTTTTATCAACTCTACTTCTCTTCATCTCCTATATCTTCTCACCATATTTCTTTCTCGCCATATTCTATGGATGTTTTTACAAACAGCATTTTTTATATTCGGTTTTCATCTTCATCTTCGTTTCCTTTTTACCAGCAGACGTGTCTCTAAGCAGTGGTCTTTATATTATTTTCGGTTCATCTTTCTTGCCATATTGTATGCATGTTTTTATAAGCAGCCTTTTTTATAATCGATTTTGATCTTCATCTTCCTTTCATGTTTTTATAATCGATTTTGATCTTCATGTTTTTATAAGCATGTTTCTCTGATTTTTTTAACCAGTCTTTTTGATATTATGTTGTGTTCATTATCTTTCTGTAATTTTTTTAAACAGACGTTCTTAGAAGCTGTTATTTTCATCATGTTCAACAATTTGTTCAACACTGTTACAGTCCGTTTAATTTATATTTGCCAAAACAAGCCTATTTTTCCAATTTTACAGATGACAACTAAGCAATGCATCCTTGGTGAACAATCCATACTTGGCTCAAAATGGAAGGGTGGATTCTTTACTATTTTCATGGAAGACCAGGTTTTTGCGAATTTGCTTACTATTTACCATCACTGTTCTCCGACATCCTTTACTAATTATGTTTTTATGTTGTTTTTCTTATGAAGGATTTTGCGTTCGTCAATCGTTTGTTTGTCATTCAATTAGGCATTGAACTGGGACCACGTTGGACTATTTGTGATAAAAAAGGCCATGCTCACCATGTTACCTTCAACATGAATACCTATGGTCCGCGAATTACTGATGGCTGGGTTGATATAAGAAACTTTTATCAAATTCAACCACCGAAACTATGTTATTTAAGGCATCTCGGGAATTCTGTTTTTGAAATACACTTATACGATCATTGTTCAGAATCAACTGTCCATAAATTCCTAAGTCATGTTAGAATAAATGCTCCTCTCATAAGGACCAAGTTAATTCATTTTGAGTTCCGGCTTTCTAAGTACAACTGCAAAGCAAGCTTTCTGGTGATTTTGTTTATCTTCTTTGTCCATCATTTATTTTCTTTAACCTTGACACCTACAAAAGTAATTTGTGTCCATCATTTTTTTTTCCAGGGCTTAAATTCAGACTTACGACAATATTTTGCTAACACTCAGTTCTCACACATTGTTCTTTACGGTCCAAAGGCACGAGTTGAATGCAAGTTGTTGATTAGACCTAGATCAGTCAAGATAGGAAGTGGATGGAAACGTTTTCGTGAAGTGCATGGACTCGAGGAAAGAGATTTAATTCTTTTTGAGGTTGACGGTCAACAAGCAAGCAATGATGTCAATGTTCTTCTTAATATAAATGATTATTATCATCCGCTATGAACAATCTATAAACAATATTTCTTAACAGATTTATAATCTGTATGTTTTGTATGAAGTTTAGTTGTTTATTATTATATTAGATATATGTATATGTTTTACTCTGTTTATTTTGAACTTCTGCAAAGTTATTTACTCATACCTGCTCCATATCTTCTTCCATATACGTAAATCTGTGTCATTTAATTACTGTCAGACACAAATCATATCATGTCTCTGCTTTTTATTTTTTTTTTATCTATATTTAAATATATAGCTCTCCAGAAAACTTTTCATACACATCCCTTATAATACTTTTTTAATCTTTCATTTCAATGTCTATTGATATGACATATTGCACTGCTTTTCTTTATCTTTCACCTTCCACGACATTTCTTCTGGTGTAAGCATCCGTCATTTCATAAAATATTGAATTGTACTATTGATGTATATTTCTTTTTATTTTTTCACTTTATTAACTTAAATAATCCAAACGAGTGCCTTCTCCTACAAGTTTCAAACACAGTTCCTTCTCTTAGAAGATTGTTTCGCTTCTGCACCATACTTTTATTTGTCTTTTTGTACAGATCCAACACAGTTGCTTCATCCAGAAGACGTTTCACATACATTAACGTATTCTTACAAGCCATTAACGTTTGCAGTCATCACAGGTATGTACTTCATTTGTTTTATGTACAAATATAGTAGTGTTGCTTTACAGACGAAATGATATGACATTTGCAGTTCTGAAATTTCGTCTAAGACATTATCGTTTCCTATCACTTTTCTCTACATTTCCTCTTTCGTGAATGCATAAGAAACCAGGATGTATGCATTTATATGCAGTTTTTTTCTTAATTGTTTTTTGCTTATTCCATCACGCCAACCCCTTCTTTATTCACTTTCAAGTAATGTGCTTCATGCTTTATTTTGATCAGAATGCTTTTCTCTGAATTTTCCTTTACTATGAAACCTTTCAATAAATGAATATCAATAGTTGATTCCTTCTGACATCAATAGATGTTATTTGCCGGGTTAACCAATATATATTCCCATGACTTCTGTCAAAACGTTCGTACAACATGTTTGAATTGTCCTTATTTGAATATATTCTACTTTTTGCTTTCTTTTACCATTTCAAAAATTTCCTTATCCACGTCTTCATTAATCGTTTAACTTCTTTTACTCTCCTTTGACTAATAAAAAATAAAATGTGATGAGTAATTTATGATTTCAACCTTTTTTTGGTATTTCTTTACTTTAGTGGTTTGCATAACAATTTTGTCTTATTAGTTCCTTATTTATGTATGTAAGTATAAATATGTCTCCAATCTAATCCGGTCTTTTTTACTTCTCACATTTGAATATTGTTCTTCTGAGTTCAACATGTCTCTCTGTGAAGTTCCTAACCAAAGCCAGAGCATAAGCGAAGTAAGCCCCCAGAAGGAAAATTGGAATATTATCGCTAGGGTCATTCGTTCATGGTTTGTTCCTGATTTCACTAAACAGAGGTGTCATTTTTCCATGGAGTTCGTTATTCAAGACAAAGAGGTTATTATTATTGTTATTCTTTAAATTCTTCCATTACACCTACTTTCATTTACAAATTTGTATGTATTAAATAGTGGTATGCTAAACAAATTTATACTAAAATTTATAACTGTTCATTTTATGTGTTTCAGGGTTCTAAAATACATGCTTCAATTAGACGTACTCTAATTTACAAATTTCAAAATGACATTTCTGAAGGCCATGTTTATGCTATACAAAACTTCAGTGTTGCTCCGAATTCTGGAATATACAGAACAACACACCACCCTTATAAGATAAATTTCCAGTTTGGTACAAAAGTTTCTTTGGTTAATGTTAATTTGGTTCCTGATATTAAACCACAATACACACCTTTGTCTTTATTGACAACCTCTGCATTTGATACTGATTATTTGGTTGGTAAGTCAATATTTTTAGTTCCGTAAGTATTAATTTATTTCTTAATAAACATTTTTTTTAAAGTATCTGATTTAGCACATATACAATGCATTTTAGATATTTTGGGATTACTGGTCGGAGTGGGGACTGAAAGAGAATTGCAAGTTGATGGAAAGACAACAAAATTAAATGTCATAGCAATAGAAGCCGATGGGTATTGTATATCTATACTATATTAAATTCCTTTTTATATTTCTTTCCAAATAACTACCTCACATTATATTGCACTTAAATTTTTAGGTTTCGAATAGAGTGTACTTTGTTTGGTATTTATGTGGATGAACTGAATGTATTTCTTTCGAGTGGAGAAGTACAAAATACTGCTGTAAGCATAGAATTTGCGAAAGTCAAAACTTTTCAAGGTAAAATTTTCTTATTACTTTTACAAAGTAGTTTGTACTAATTATTACATGTTACTCTCACATACAATATATTTTTAAATATAGATAAGGTTCAAGTTCAAAATTGTAAGTTCTGCACCCGTATTAAGTACAATGTTAACTTCAAGGAAGCATCTGAACTTAAATCAAGGTAATTTCTATTCGAAATTTATATTTAAAAGTATAGTGTATCTGATATTTCAGATATGACATACACTATATTTTCTTTACTTTGTAATGCAAATTATCCTTGATTGCGTGAACTTCATATTTCAGATATACATACATTCAATAATATATTTAATTTTTATGAGTATAACAAAATTTCCTTTTGCACAGAATGATTGAGAACAATGAATCTCCCTCTCAAGGATTAACGCAACTTTCTCAGACTTCAAAAAATACTGTCGAAGAGGACTTTTTAACACTTACACCTAGAACCAACATTCAAGGTCTAAAAGATTGTAAAGAGGTTAGAAAATATTTTGGTATCATTGTACAATTTTTCCTATTGACAGTAATACATTCATTAATGTTTTTTATATTGAAAGGTCACCACTTTCATATTGTTTGGAACAATTAAGCATATCTTGGTTGACGATGACTGGTGGTATACTGCTTGTGTGTGCAACAAAGCTGTTTATCCAGATTCAAAGATGTTCTTTTGTGAAAAGTGTAACAAGCATGTTATAAAAGTCTTTCCAAGGTTAACGAATTGTTTTTTAATATTAATGTCAATTTTAAACAACATGGTAAAATTAATTTATGAAGTTGATGAAATTTATTTAACAATTTTCAGATATAGGATTAAGATCCGAGTTATGGACTCTTCCGATTCAACCACATTTGTCCTCTTTGATAGGGATGCAACTACCCTTTTCAAAAAAACTTGTGCTGATATGTTAGACGCTCATGATAAGGTATACTCTTCAATATTTCCACTTATATATTTAATTACACAATGTATAATTATTATTTTTTTGTAGATGAATTCTTCTGGAAATTTGCCTAAGCAATTTGATGAGTTAGTTGATAGAAGTCTGCTTTTTAAAGTGGAAAGTAGGAACGATCAGAATTTCAAACTTGAACAGTCTTTCAGAGTGAAGAAAATATGTGTTGATGATGATATCATTGACAAATTCAATGATTCTTCGTTGAAATCTGTGGTAAGATGTAATTTAAGATAATATTTTTTACATTATAATCTCTTTATAATGCAGTAATGTTTTTCTTTTCTATCATCTCATTATTTCTACCTATTTGAAGGATGTTTATGCTGGGAATGGTGAGTTTAGCAGGGAAAAATTGCGTATAGTGAATGAGTCCACCGTTAATATTTCAGAGGTATACAACTTATATTCATGTTTTTAAAATCAATGATTTCTTTCATAATTTTAATCATGTTTTCCTTTTCTTCTGTCCATTTTGTTTTAATAAATTTTCTTTTAATACTGTAGGATTTATTAGTCCGATTTACCAAAGAAACAATTGAGTCTGGATCCCAATCACCTGAACTAATCCAAGATAATCCAACCAACGATGATGCTAGCAGTTCACATAAGAGAGAATCTGGAAAGAAAGCTGCATCACTTGAATCCATCGAAGAAGACAATGTTCCATTGAAGCTTTTAAAAAGAAATATTAAGAAGGAAAAATCAGCGATTTGAGATCCACTTTTAGTTATTCTATTTCAAGACTATTATTTTTATGACTTTCATTTTGGGGATGTAATATGTCTACGTTATTTGTTGTCTTTAAATTCCTCTGAACATCAACTTCTATGTTAAATTTTATCTTTAATTGCATCTGAACCTCAACTTCTATGTTCAAATTCATGATAACAATATTATGCTCTTTTGAGTTTATTTATTTAGATTTTAAATAATTTTTTATGCTGGTGCAGAAGATATTGTTGACATTTTTCAATTTTTGTCAACAAAGATTACTTCCAGCTACATCAAAACTTGCTGAAATTGATTTCATTTTGTAGCATCATGTAATGGAAGTCGTAAATAACCTCTTTTTGGTGTAAAAGAATTCTTCTTTAAACTTGTGCTACTCATAAATAACATATATATATTTTTTCTCATAACATTATTTCTAAATGTCTATTTTTCATAATATTTACTTTTCATAAATAATATAAATATGGCAAAGGAATTATCTGTTGACAGATTTTAAGTTTTGACAACAGAATTGGATGCCATATACATTTTCTATTGAATACTTTTTTTGGCTCATCTTCTGTTAATAACTTTTAAACCTTCTACGATATATTTGACATTTTTTTATACAACAAGTACGAATGAAATATTAAATTTATACGTATAATATTATACATTACAGAATTTTATTTTTGGAATTTTGTTATTGGTTTATATTACATATATTATATTATTATATTTGTAGCGTAATAGAATAGAATAATATAATACATTTTTAGTAACGTTATATATTTTTAATGTTTTATTTTGTTATTATCTTCTTCCAGTTTTCCAATGCAGTAATAATTACGTTACTGTTGAAGAATCTATTTAGAATCGTCCCGTCTTTTCATCTGTCATTGGTCTTCTATAAATAAATATTGATCTACATTCTACCATGAACATTAGACGGCAAGATCAGTTCAAGGATATTATACATTCTTCAAACTTTTTCTGTACTATCTCTCTCAAAGTCCAACCAAATGGAAAACAACTTCAATGAAGATGATGTTATTTATAGAATGAGTAGGTACCAGTTCTCTATTATTCACCTTCAGGACGAGGTAAGTTCATTGTCAAACTTTTCAGACATATTTTCTTTTACAAGATTTCTTCTACTCTTTCTATTGCATAGAAGGATTTCTTCTTCTCTTTTACAATATCCTGTTTTTAACGTTAACTAATCCAATTTTTTGTTAAACAAATTCTGTCTTTCGAGGTTATTGGTTTTGTTGATCGTGCATTCGCCATTCTTTATGATGACGATCTTCAGCGTGAATGGACTTTAAGAGATGATGAAGGCAATAGACATGTGGTTGCTTATAACAAGAATTTACAAAAACCAATGCTAATTGGAGGATGGTCTGAATTAAGGCACATATATGATCTTCACGATTTTCACACTATTTATTTTGGATATGTTGGTGATTCTTGCTTCCACATCACTATTTTTCCCAGTAAATGCAAACCTTTGTCTATTGCACGATTTCTTAAAAGAATTCAGGCAGATCAACCCCTTTTCAATGGACCGAAGTTGCATTTCAAAATATTTCTGAATCCAAATCAATGCAATGCTAGCCATCTGGTGAGATAAATTTCATATTTTTTACTAAATGGATGTTTGTATCGTATTTTGATTTATATTTCGAAATTATTTTTAAAATTTAATCCATATACTAATTTCATTAATACTTTATGTCTTCTTTAGGATTTGCCAGCTAATTTTGGCAATTATCTTCGTCAAGGAAGTTTTAAATACATTTATCTTTATGGACCGCGTAAAATAGTGAAGTGCAAACTACTGTTGAGAAATCATCCTAAGAAGTCTAGCAAAATTGGAAGTGGATGGAAGGAATTTTGTACTGCTCATGGATTTCATCAAACTATTGACTTGGTGTTTGAGGTGGACCACATGAAAAGCAATCAGAATGTCAAAGTGCTAACATATTGTAATTTTTAATTTACAGTTACAATAAATAGTTATATTTTAATTTCTGCCACTTATGTAGTTTTCAACCTACAAGTTCTTTTATTTTCAGCAATGCATATGTATAGTTCTACCTTATTATCAATGAAATCTTTTTGAAGTTTCTCTGTTATGGTATCATATTCAGAAATAAAATTTTTTTGTGCTATAATTAAAATGAGATATATATGATGAAATTGAAACATATATAGTGGGAGGAATAATGAAAAGTTATCATTTTTATAATCATATGTATGGATGTATGTTGCTTTAGTATGTGCGTACACTGACTGTATGTTATCATTTTTATACATAATGATGTTAAGATTGTACATAATTCCTTTGAAAAAGTTCTCTTTGTTTTACTATATATAGTACTGACTCAAAAAAACGTCTGATTGTACCTACATAAAAAGGAAATGTTTTCTTAGTTGCAAGAACAAATCAACTCTGAAATAAGTGCTATATATATGAATGTTTCTGATATAGTAACACTCAGTACTGCATGCTCTTTCTGTTTTTTATGTTTGTCTTCTATTTTTATCTTTTTCTCTTCTCAAAAAACACATTCGTACTATAATTATATATATTTCTGTTTCCAAAATTGTGATTAGAGGTACAAGCTACAACAAAAAGTTTAACAAAAACATTCACCAATATAGGAATAAAACAGTAAACACTTTTTCATCCATTGAGTCAACTTACCTTTATTTTTGCTTCTTCCATTGTAACCTTTGAAACTATTCCATAACATTTCTGTACTGTAATGGAGCATAACGATTGTAAAAATGCAAGGCTGAGAAGGAAACTGCTGCTACAACAGAGGTTCAATGCAAAAAATCCTCAACATTCATGTAAGTCATTAACATCTTACTTAATCCATTTAAGTTTTCTAATTCTTCATCAATAATTTATTTTGAAATGATGCATTTGTATGTTTCTATTTTTTTTTTGTTGCAGATGAGAAAGAAGAGAATGCAAGAAAGAAAACTAGATTTGCAAACCATACGTCTCAACTCACAGATAAACCAACTGTATCACAAACATCATTTCACCAAAATATAGAAAGGAATCCATTACAACAGTTGGATATTAGTAAGTTTTTTTCTTTCTAATCTATATCTTTAAAGAATGTTTTTAACTTAATTAATGAAGTAAGTTTGTTTCGCTTCTGCACCATACTTTTTTTTTAATTTCTTTAATAACAATGCTTCTACAATAATCCTTTTCCAAATGTTGACAACAACAACAACAACCTTCACAATATGAATTCATTATTTCACAGTCAAATTGGTCAGTTGTCAAGTTCTTCCAATGCTTAACAGTAACATTATTTATGAAGAATATTAAATCCGTACCACTTTAAACTAACCTTCGTTTCAATGCAGAAACTGTGAACAAATTCTCAAGTTATTCAAGTACTTTAGTTGAACAACAAATCACTTCACAATCTGCAACTTCTACTTTAACTTACCATAGTCCTTTCGGTATATTTGTACATTATTCTTAATTTGATATATACATGTTGAAATGACAATTTTAGATTTTATATCAATGTTTTTGAATGACTCCAGCTTTTAACAATAACAGTCAGAGAAATTATGGACAAAATAAGAACAATTCCAGTGCAGGTAATTACATTTGGATTCATACTCACGATGCCAATGCAGGTAGGACAATTATTTTTGGTTGTTTTTCATAGGTTGGAGATCAGATGTTGTAACTGGGTCGCATTCTGTTTCTAAGAATAAAGTTGTGAAATATCCTTTTCAAGTCATACAATCACTTCAAAACAGATTCAATCTTGATGATGAAACAACAAGACAACATAATAATTCAGACACAACAAACGATGATTCAGCAACAATAACAGATGATGGTAATTCTGATATTAAACTTATTGATTCTAATATAAATTCCTTTTAAATCAATAATTAGTTTTCATCTTACTAATATTGAAGAACATCATACAAGTACTACAACTACAAACGAATTGTATTGCAAAGGAGAGTTACAAGGTACATAATGTCCAACACAATTGTATATAACTGCAGATTAAAATATTCGCAGCTTAATTCTAATGTTTGATATTGATTTTCAGAATTGCTGAATATTGGAGAACCTTGCTTGGAATGCCAATACTGTAAAGCTCAACTTTGGTATGAAGAAAGAGCAGAAAAATGTAACACATCTAAGGGAGTTGAATTCTCATTGTGTTGTCAAAAGGGAAAAGTACAAATTCCACTATTAAAAAGACCACCTAATCTTCTTGAAGGTTTGTTAAATGGTGAAGATCAGAGAAGCAAATCATTTTTACAAAACATAAGAGTATACAATAGCATGTTTGCATTTACTTCAATTGGTGGTAAGATTGATAATTCAATGAACAATGGTTCTGCTCCTCCATAATTTATTCTGAATGGACAGAACTATCACCGTATTGGCAGTTTATTGCCAGAGCATGGATCAAAGCCAAAGTTTGCACAGCTATACATATATGATACCGAAAATGAAATGACTAACAGAGTCAACCATTTCAGGTCAGTCAATATATTAAATAATTTAATTATATGAAATATTTAAATATATGTGTTGACATGCTTTCTCTTTATTATTTTTTAGGACAAACACAAAGGAATCTGTTATAGATGAATCATTGGTTGCTGATTTGATTCAAATGATTGACAATCACAATGTTCTTGCGAAAACTTTTAGAAGAGTAAGAGATTTGTCACTGGAACATATGGAATCAGATTTCACGCTAAGACTATTTAGAGGCAGAAACAAAGACCCCAGAGTCTACAATACACCTTCATGTGATGAAATAGCTGCACTTATAGTTGGTGATTTTGGCAATATGGATGTAGGCAGAGATATAGTGGTAAAAAAATGTTCTGGTGAATTAACCAGACTGCACGAAACTCACACCGCTTTCATTCCACTGCAATATCCTCTCATGTTTCCATATGGAGAAGATGGTTATCAAGAGGATATACCAATAAGAGAATGTCATTCAAAAACAAAATCCAGGGTAAGAGTTAGAATTTCTTTGCGAGAATTTATTGCGTTTAGAATACAACAAAGAGCTGTAGAAGCAGGAAATATTGTGAATGCATGCAGATTGTTCCAACAGTTTCTGGTGGATTGCTATACAATGGTTGAAGCGCAAAGGTTGTCATTCATCAGAGCGAATCAGAAGTTAATTCGCTGTGATATTCTTAATGGATTACAAGAAGCTGTTAATAGAGGAGAGACAGATCCTTCTTTAATTGGAAGACGTATTGTCTTGCCTGCTTCTTTCACTGGTGGTACCAGATACATGTTCAACAATTGTCAAGATGCTATGGCAATTTGTAAAAAATTTGGATATCCTGATTTGTTCATTACTATAACATGCAATGTCAATTGGAGTGAAATAAAAGAATTTGTCTTAGCAAAAGGGTTATCAGCTTCGGATAGACCTGATATTGTATGTAGAGTGTTCAAAATGAAGCTGGATGAAATGATGACAGATTTTAAGAAAAAAGACTTCTTTGGAAAAAGCACTGCAGGTATGTTATATATGAAGTTATATACATTATATAATTTTCTGTTAAATTTAATTCTAACAACTATATTTACTTTTTATTTATATATGCAGGAATGTACACAGTAGAATTCCAAAAAAGAGGTCTACCTCATGCGCATATACTTTTATGGTTGGATGGAGAAAGCAAGTTGAAGAATTCAACTGATATTGATAAAGTAATATCAGCTGAATTGCCAAATTCTGATCTGTACCCCAAATTGGAAAAAGTTGTCTCAAGTTACATGATTCATGGACCATGCGGACCTGCAAGACGTAATTCACCTTGCATGAAGGAAGGAAGATGTTCTAAATTTTATCCAAAAAAATTCAGATCTTCGACTTCAATTGACGAAGACGGATATCCATGCTATAGAAGACTTGATAATGGTAGATTTGTTGAGAAGAATGGAATTAAGCTGGACAATAGAAGTGTTGTTCCCTACAATCCACAACTTCTAATGAGGTATCAAGCACACGTCAATACAGAGTATTGCAACAAGACCAATTCAATCAAATATTTGTTCAAATATGTGAACAAAGGTCCGGACAGAGCTACTATTAAAATTAGCAAGAACTCTGCACAGTCTGAAAAATCAACCATTATTGATGAGATCAAAAGGTATTACGACTGTAGGTATCTATCACCATGTGAAGCTGCTTGGAGAATATTTGCTTTTGACATCCATCACAGATGGCCTCCTGTTCAGAGATTGACCTTTCATCTTCCTGGCCAACAATCAGCTTTGTTTAAAGATGATGATGATATTAATGTGGTCTTCAATAGATACGAAAATGCTAACACCATGTTTCTAGCTTGGTTTGAAGCTAACAAAGTCTATGAGGAAGGAAAACAATTGACTTATTCAGAATTTCCAAGTAAATTTGTCTGGTTTGCCAAAGAAAAAGAATGGAAACCAAGGAAGAAAGGCTACAACATTGGTAGACTTACTTATATTCCTCCTGGGTCTGGAGAACTTTATTATTTGAGGATATTACTGACCATTCAAAAAGGTTGTATTGATTATGAAAGCATTAAGACAATTGATGGAAAGTATTATGAAACATACCAAGAAGCTTGCTATGTTTTGGGATTGTTGGCTGATGACAAAGAATGTATTGATGCAATCAAAGAAGCAAGTGAATTTGCTTGTGGGTATCAACTTAGAAGATTATTTGTTACTTTGTTGTCCATGAATACAATTTCTAAACCAGATATAGTTTGGAATTGTACTTGGAGTATCTTATGTGATGGAATTTTGTACCAAAAAAGGAAGGAGATGAACTTACCAGGTACTTCATATTTTTTCTTTTAATTTCGTATACATATATATTTTAATTGTTTTATTTACTTATTGCATGTCTTCTCAAACTATAATCAATATTAATTTACAGATTCATAATCTGTATTTATTGTTCTTTACTTATTTAAGATCTTCTCAAGTTTAGTTGTTTATTATTATATTATATATATGTATATGATTATTATATATCTGTATTTGCAGGTCTTCAAATTGAGACTGCTGAATTACAAAAACTATGTCTTCTGGAAATAGAGGAAATGCTACTGTCAAATGGTAGAAGTTTGAAAGATTATCCTTCATTACCTCAACTTGATCTTTCAGATGTACATACATTCAATAATAGATTTATTGTTGATGAGTTGCAATATAATAAACAAGACATGGCGAGAGAACATGACAGTTTGTTTAAAGCACTCAATGATGAACAAATTGATGTATATCAGCATATCATGACAGCAGTTCTTTCAAAGAAGGGAGGATTCTTTTTCTTATATGGCTATGGTGGTACAGGTAAGACTTTTATGTGGAAGACATTGTCGGCTGGTCTAAGAAGCAAAGGCATGATTGTTTTGAACGTAGCATCAAGTGGAATTGCTTCTTTATTACTTCCTGGTGGAAAAACAGCACACTCTACCTTTTGCATCCCACTGTTAATTAATGAAGAATCAACTTGCAACATAGCACAAGGTAGTCTTAGGGCAAAACTTCTTATGGCTACCAGTTTGATTATCTGGGATGAAGCACCAATGATGAATAGAATGTGTTTTGAGGCATTTGATAGAACACTAAGAGATATTATGCGAAATGTTGATGATGCCAATAAAGACAAACCATTTGGTGGCAAAGCAGTTGTGTTAGGAGGTGACTTTAGACAAATTCTACCAGTTATCAAAAAAGGATCTAAGTTTGATATCATAAAATCATCAATCAACTATTCAGTGTTATGGAATTGTTGTAAAGTGCTAAAGTTATCCAAGAACATGAGATTAAGTACTACATCAAATACTGAAACAGCCAATGATATTCAAGAATTTGCTGATTGGATTTTGAAGATTGGAGACGCAAGAATGGATCTAAATGAAAATGGTGAGTGCATTGTTGAAATTCCCGAACAGATCCTAATTACAAACACAGATTTACCTTTATTGTCATTGGTTGAATTTGTCTATCCTGAATTTGTGGTTAACATGTTGAATCCTAATTATTTTGATGATAGAGCAATTTTGTGCCCAACAAATGATTCTGTAGAGCAAGTAAATGATTTCATGTTGTCCTTAATTGGTGGTGATGAGGTGACTTATTTAAGTTCAGATACACCTTGCCAATCTGATGAACAAGATGAAGTGCAATCTGAATGGTTTACATCTGAATTTTTAAATGATATCAAATGTTCAGGGATACCAAATCATAAACTGAAGTTGAAAACAGGTGTTCCAATTATGCTCTTGAGAAACATTGATCAAGCAAAAGGTTTATGCAATGGCACAAGATTGCAAGTCAAACATTTAGGCAAGAATGTAATATGTGCAACTGTAATTACTGGAAAAAACATTGGTGACAGCATTTTTATACCAAGAATGGATTTAGTGCCATCGGATTCAGGGTTGCCTTTCAAATTTCAAAGAAGACAATTTCCGATATCTTTATGCTTTGCAATGACGATTAACAAAAGTCAAGGACAAACGCTTTCCAGAGTTGGCCTTTATCTTCCACAACCTGTATTCACACATGGCCAACTATATGTTGCTATTTCTAGAGTCAAAACCAAAAGAGGATTGAAAATACTTATATTGGATGAAGATGGAAAGGTAACAAACACAACTAAAAACGTTGTGTACAAAGAAATTTTTGAAACTCTTTGAAAAGAAATCAATTATAGGTATGTCATTTAGAATTTTATTTTTCATTTCAAAACTGTTATAAATATATATCAATTGATTTATGTATTTTCTGCCATGTAGGAAAATCATTGTACTGAAAAAGTTGAACAAAGAAGTCATTGTGTACAAAAGGAAGTTATGAACTTCAATACCAAAGGATACATTCTAGGTATGTAATTTTTTCTTTTTTAATTCTTATGTTAACAAAGTAGTGTATTAGTCATATTTTTGTTGTTGGTGCTTGACGACAATATTCAATGAAATCAAATCTTAACTTGACATACAACTTTAATTACATTCTAAATTGATCTATTCCATTGATAAACGTCAACATCTTTTTAAAACATTAGATTATCATCATATAGATTATTAAATATCCAAAAAACCATTGCTATGACCAAAATTATTACATATAAAAAATACCCGTGCGTTGCACGGGTAGAAGGACTAGTATATATATAATTCTCTTAACTTAAATTTTTATTAATTATCATATTTTATGAATTACTTAAATGATAAAATAAATTTAGAGTATTTGATAATTTATCAATTTAAAGTATTTAATTGAATTATATTCGTATAAAATTTTCATTGTAATTAATTTTGTAATTCGTCTTGATCTTAAATATTTTTTTTATATTTTTTTTATTGTATCAGTTATATACTTTTATTGATATTTTTTTAATGACATAATGTATAGGTAGATGTATATGGTATTTGACTACTATTAATTTTACTATTATTAATATAATTATTAAATTATATAGTATATAGATTATATACCAGAGATTACGTATATTATATATTATATTATAATATTTTATATTATAATATAATTTAATATATTAAAGTAACTATACTCATAATATTAATTATTATTTATTTATGTTATATTTTCTTTTAAATGTCTGTTCGTTTTTCAAAAAGAGCAATAATGACAATACTGTTGTCAAATCTAATGGCAATCGTTTCGTCTTTTCATGTGGGATTTTTCTGCTATAAATCTCCATCTCCATTCCACCCCAACCATCAGTTCAAACATATTATCCTTTCTTCCAACCCTCTTTCTACTATCCTTAATCAAGTCCAACCAAGTGGAAAACAACTTCAATGAAGAAATTATTAATAGAATGACTAGGTACCAGTTCTCTATTATTCATCTTAAGGACAAGGTAAGTTTAAAAATAGTTTCATCGATTTGTTATTTACAAAAATACCTTTTCTCTTTTTATTTCTGTCATCATTTTCAAATGAATAACAACCTTTTTCTTTCAGCTAATCTATTTTTTTGTTTTAAAATGTGAATATTTTGAGGTCATTGGGTTCGTTGATCGTGCATTCGTCATTCTTTATGATCATGATCTTGAACGCCAGTGGACTTTAACGGATGTTGAAGGCAATAGACATGTTGTCACTTATAACAAGAATTTAAAGAAACCATTGCTAATTGGAGGATGGCCTGATTTAAGAGACCTTTATGAACTACAAGATGATCACAATATTTATTTTGGATATGTCGATCATTCTTGCTTCCAGATCACTGTTTTTCCTAGTAAATGCAAACATTTGTCTATTGAACGTTTTTTAAAAAGACTTGCGTCAGATGAACCCCTTTTTAGAAAACCGAAGTTGCATTTTTGCATATTTCTCAATCCATATCACTGTCAAGCTAGCCATCTGGTGAAATTCATTTATATTTGTTATTTATATTTATCTTTTTATTTATTCATATTTATATTTCATATCTTTTATTATTTTGTAGTTTTTATTTAATTTTATATTTGATTAAATTTGTTAGGATTTGCTATTTGATTTTGGCAATTATCTTCGTCAAGGAAGATTTAAAACATTGTTCTTCATAGACTGCGCAAGATAGTCAAGTGCAAGCTACTGTTGAGAAATCATCCCAAAAAGTCTAACAAAATTGGAAGTTTCTGGAAGGAATTTTGTACTACTCATGGATTTGATGCAACTATAGACCTGGTGTTTGAAGTTGACCAGATGAAAAATAATAAGAATGTCAAAGTGCTAACATATTGTAATTTTTAATTCATAGTTGGTTTACTTTTCTTTTTTAACTACTGAGTAGCAATAGTTTTTGTTTTTATGTGTGCTACTTACGTAGTTCATGAAGCCAAACTTTTTTTATATTTTCAGCAATGCCTATGTACATTTTTATTTTCTATTAATGAAAGTAGTTTGAAGTATTTGTCAGATTCTATGAATGCAAATAAATAGATTAAGATGGAAGTTTAATTAAACATTGAATTAAAGTGACACATATTATAGTAAAAAATTAATAATTTATTTCAGAGCTTATTTTGTTACTAAAAATAAAAAATGTATGATCATATTGATTACTAAAAACCTATTGTATTAATAACACATTTGTTGTATTCAAAGAATGTTCTTTGGTGTGTTTTATAGAATTATTGTATGATTGTTTTTTATCAAATTAGTTTCATTGATATAGTATTTAGGGATGTCAAAAAAATTCGTACCCGCGGGTATCCGTGGATAAAACCCGCAACGGGTAGGAAATGGATATTAAAAATAGATACCCGCTACCCGCAGGTATGGGTATTTTTTATACCCGCATGTTAACTGGGCGGGTACGGGTATCATAGTATCCGTACCCGTGGATACCCGTACCCGCTAAACTTTACCTTTTATAAATATATATATATATATATATATATATATATATATATATATATATATATATATATATATATATATATATATTAGTAAACAACATTATGAGTCTTCATCCAATAATGGTGGTCAGATTCTTATCCCACAAATGAGTAAATTACTTCCATATACTGTGGAGGTATTGATGTGTCTCTAAGACTGGTTATGGACCAACATGGAAGGTAATGAAATTAACACTTTTACTTAAATATTTTAATTAAGTGATTGTTAGAAATTTTTACTGAACTTCTTATGTTTTAAGGCTCTTCTAGATTAAAATTGGACAACATGAAACTTTATACAATGTTGCAAGAGGTGGATATTGATGAAGTTAGTAATTTCTTTAATATTTTATTCAAAAATAAACTACAATATAAATTGGTAGTGATTTTTTATTTGTTTGTTTTTCAAGAATCAATCGGAGAAAGGGGACTTGTTGATCTAAGCACTAATTATGGTTAAATATTTATTTTTTAAAATATTTTTGTAAACACCCGCGGATACCCGTGGATATCCGCGGATATGAAAAAAATAGACGGGTACCCGCATAACGGATACCCGACGGATATGGGTACGGGTACGGGGCAAATATTTATCCAGCGGGTAGGGTACGGGGGAGCTACTACCCGTACCCTACCCGCCCCGTTGACATCCCTAATAGTATCAAGAAAGCCATTTGAATTGAACTTTTTTTAATCCAACTATTGAAATTCCTCTGCCATTTATGTTGTGGTAGTCTGCAATCATATTTATCATATTTATGTCTCATATGTATAGAGGTATTTTGTTTTAAGATGTGGAGATTATGATAATGTGTACTCAGATTGACAATTAATCAAATTAAAATTGCTTAATGTTTGACCACAGAATTTTTAACCAAGTTTCTATGAAGCTATCCTCTTCAGTGTATTATATATAGTACTTGCATAAAAAATACGTGTGTTGTTGTACCTACATAAAAAAGAAATGTGTTCTTAGCTGCAAAAACAAAAGAACTATGAAAGAATTCCTATTTCTATCATTGTTTCTGATCTATTAACAGTCCAAACTGCATGTTGTTTCTATTTTTAATGATTGTCTACTGATAAAAACTTTTTGTAGTCTTACAACTGCTTTCTATTACAATTACAAAATATTTGTCTTTTCACAATAGTGATTAAAGGTACAATGCCAAAAAAAAGTTTAACAAATACATTCATCAATATAGGAATGAAACAGTAAACACTTTTGCAGCCCTAAAGTCAACTTATTTTTGTTTTTGCTTCTTCTTACATTGTAACCTTTCAAAGTATTCTAAGTTTTTTTTTTTTCTGAAATGGAGCAAAAGGATTGTAAAAATGTCAGGTTTAGAAGGAAGATGGTGCTACAAGAAAGATTGCATGCAAGAAGTAATCAACATTCATGTAAGTTTCTAACATCTCATTTCACTCATGTACTTTGAAAATTCCTTGAACAAAGATGTATAATTTGTATTCTGAAATCTTTACAAAGTCTTCATTTTTGTGTCTATTTTTTTAGGTGTTGCAGATTACAAAGAAAAGAACGCAAGAAAAAAAAACTAAATATACCAACCATGGTTCTCAAAGTAGCCAAATATCAAGTTTCCTTTTTATAACTAACTTTAAATTTATTTATTTCGATTGGAACTTCACAAGACAGATTCATTATGAAATATGTTTCTTTTTGTAATGACAGATAAAATAAGTCAATCTGAAAAATTATTGGAAAATGCTATATAGAGGAAGTCATTACAAGAGTTGAATCTTAGTAAGTCTTTTGTTTCTAACCTAATTTTTTACAAATTCTTCTTATATCAATGAATGAAGTTTTTTTGTTTATTTTGTTACATTCACTTCTTTTACAATAATCATTTTACGGATGTACAGAACAACATGAACAACCTTCAAAATATGAATGCAATATTTCAGATAACAATTGGTGAGTGATCTTTGTTTGTTGTTCAATAATATGCCTCAAATCTCATTTTAATAAATAATAGGGATAAGTATGTTTTAGTCCTTGAACTTTGGCCAAAGATTGGAATTCGTCCCTGGTCGAAACTTTGATAAATTTTGGTCCCTAAACTTTAAAAATGAATGAATATAGTCCTTTTAACCCAATTATGTTGACTTTTTTTAACATGTCGAATGTGTTTCATGTTAATATTGGAGTTGTTTAAGCCATTTGACACATTCTCGGCTAAATATTTACTGAGAAATGCGTTTGAAACCTAAGAAAAAAGTTAACGAAATTGGGTTAAAAGGACTATACTCATTCATTTTTAAAGTTTATGGACCAAAATTTATCCAAATTTCGGCTAGGGATGAATTCCAATTTTGGGTTAAAGTTCAGGGACTAAAAACATACTTAACCCTAAATAATAACATAAGATTCATTTGAATGTAGTGGCTAAAAACAATATATCAAGTTCTTCTAGTACTGTAATTCACAATCAAATCAAAGAAAACTTAATCACTTCACAATCTCCAGCTTCTACTGTAACATACAATAGTACTTTCGGTATATTTCTGCATTCATCCTAAGTTCTTATATACCTATTGTAATTCCATGAAGAGGAAGATTTTAAAATTGATATGAAATTGTTTTTTTAGTGAGTACAGTTGTTAACAATAACAGATAGAGAAATAATGGACGAAACAATTACAATGGCAGTGCAGGTAAGTAGGTTTTTATTGATATATACCAATCTTCATAATGACAATGGCAGTGCATGTAAGTAAATTGTTTTAATAATTCTTTTCCATAGGTGGCACATTTGAAGTTGTAAATGATTCATATTTTGTCTCTAAAAATAAAGTTGTCAAATATTCTTTTCAAGTCATACAATCACTTCAAAACAGATTTTGTCTTGATGATGAAACAACAACAGAACAAAATGGTTTAAACACAACAAATGATTCTTCAACAACAATAACAGATGAAGGTAATTCAAAAATTTAATGCCAAACTTGAATAACTACATAATTTGAAGCATTAATTTAATGTATGTCATTTGACTACAATTGAACCAAATACTACAAGTACAAACGAATTGTATTGCAAAGGACAGTGGCAAGGTAAACGAACACCAATTGTACATAATTTGACAGTAAATATATGCATTTCATGCTAATACCTTTTAATGATGTTTAAAACTTCTCAATATTGGAGAACCTTGCTTGGAATGCTAATACTGTAAAGCTCAACTTTGGTATGAAGAAAGAGCAGAAAAATGTAATACCTCAAAGGAAGTTCAATTCTCATTGTGTTGCCAAAAGGGAAAGTGGAACTTCCGCTATTAAATAAACCATTTACTTTGCTTCAAGCTTTGTTAAACGGTGAAGATCATAGAAGCAAACTATTTTTACAGAATATAAGAATATACAACAACATGTTCTCATTTACTTCAATTGGTGGCAAGATAGATGCTTTAATGAACAATGGTTCTGCTCCACCACAATTTATTCTTAATGGACAAAATTATCATTGTATTGGCAGTTTATTGCCAAAAGATGGATCAAAGCCAAAGTTTGCACAATTGTACATATATGATACCGAAAATGAAATGAGTAACAAAGTGAAGCATTTCAGGTTAGTTAACATGTGTTTTATGTTGCTTAAATTAAATATTTAAATACATTTGTTGACATTTATTCCGTTAATTATGTTTTAGGTCAAACTGTAAGGAATCTGTTCTAGATGAATCATTGGTTGTTGATTTGATTAAAATGATTGACAATCACAATGTTCTGGCTAAATCTTTTAGAAGAGTTAGAGATTTGTCACTGTAAAATATGAAATCAGATTTCACCCTAAGACTATTTAGAGGCAGAAACAAAGACCCAGAGTCTACAACACACCTTCATGTGATGAAATAGTTGCACTAATAGTTGGTGATTTTGCCAATATGGATGTAGGCAGAGATATAATTGTAAAAAAATGTTATGGTAAATTGACAAGATTGCATGAAACTCACACGCTTTGATTCCACTACAATATCCTCTCATGTTTTCATATGGAGAGGATGGTTATGAAGAAGATATTCCAATAAGAGAATCTCATTCAAGAAGTAATCAAGGGTGAGAGTTCGAATTTCTTTGCGAGAATTTATTGCATTCAGAATACAACAAAGATCTATAGAATCTAGTAATATTATCAATCCATGCCGATTGTTCCAACAATTTTTGGTTGATTATTATACAATGGTTGAAGCACAATGATTGTCTTTCATTAGAGCTAATCAGAAGTTAATTCGTTGTGATATTCTTAATGGATTACAAGACACTGTTAATAGGGAGAGACAAATCCTTCTTTAACTAGAAGACGTATTGTCTTGCCTGGTTCATTCACTGGTGGTACCAAATACATGTTCAACAATTCTAAGGATGCTATGGTCATTTGTAAAAAAATTGGATATCCTGATTTGTTCATTACTATAACATGGAATGTGAATTTGAGTGAAATAAGAGAGTTTGTTTTGGTCAAAGGGTTATCCACTTTAGACATACCTGATATTGTATATAGAGTCTTCAAAATGAAGCTTGATGAAATGATGACAGATTTTAAAAAGAAGGATTTCTTTGGAAAAACCACTACAGGTTTATGTTCTGTATCAAATAATATACATTATATACATATTGATGAAATAAAATTCTTACAACTAATTTCATTCTTTTTTTCATATATCCAAGAATGTACACAGTAGAATTCCAAAAAGGAGGATTACCTCATGCCCATATACTTTTGTGGTTGGATGGAGAAAGCAAATTGAAAAATCGAATTGATATTGATAAAGTAATATCAGTTGAATTGCCCAATATGGATTTGTACCCTAAATTGGAAAAAGTTGTTTCAAGTTACATGATCCATGGGCCATGCGGACCTGCAAGATATAATTTATCGTGCATGAAGGAAGGTAGATGTTCTAAATTTTATCCAAAAAAATTCACATCTTCAACTTCAATTGATGAAGAAGGATATCCATGTTATAGAAGACTTGATAATGGTAAATTTATTAAGAAGAATTAAATTAAGCTTGACAATAGAAGTGTTGTTCCTTACAATCCACCTCTTCTAATGAGGTATCAAGCTCACGTCAATACAGAGTATTGCAACAAGATCAATTCAATAAAGTATTTGTTCAAATATGTGAACAAAGTTCCTAACAGAGCTACTTTTAAAATAAGCAACAACTCTGCATAATCTAACAAATCAAGCATTATTAATGAGATCAAGAGGTATTACGATTGTAGGTATCTATCACCATGTGAAGTAGCTTGGCGAATATTTGCTTTAGACATCCATCATAGATGGCCTCCTATTCAGAGATTGACATTCCATCTTCCTGGCCAACAATCAGCTTTGTTTAAAGATGATGATGATGATGATATTAATGTGGTCTTTAACATATACGAAAATGCTAACACAATGTTTCTAGCTTGGTTTGAGGCTAATAAAATTTATACAGAAGGAAAAGAATTGACTTATTTTGAATTTTCAAGCAAATTTGTGTGGTTTGCTAAAGAAAAAGAATGGAAACTAAGGAAGAAAGGATACAACATTGGCAGACTTACTTATATTCCTCCTGACTCTGGACACCTTTATTATTTGAGGATATCACTGACCATTCAAAAAGGTTGTATTGATTATGACAACATAAAGACCATTGATGGTAAATTTTATGAAACCTACCAAGAAGCTTGCTATGCTTTGGGATTGTTGGCTGACGACAAAGAATATATTGATGCAATCAAAGAAGCAAGTGAATTTGCTTCTAGTTATCAACTTAGAAGATTATTTGTTACTTTATTGTTGATGAATAGAATTTCTAAACCTGATGTAGTTTGGAGTTCTACTTGGAGTGTCTTATGTGATGGAATTTTGTACCAAAAAAGAAAGGAGATGAACTTACCAGGTATTGTATATTGTCATTTTTTTAAATGAATAGAAATATAATTTCTGATTGCATTAACTTTTTGATGCAGGTCTTCAAATTGAAGATGTTGAATTATAGAAAATTTGTCTGTTTCAAATACGAGAAATGTTAATGTCAAATGGTAGTTGTTTGAAAGATTATCCTTCATTACCTCAACTTGATATTTTATATTTACATACATTCCAGAATATATCTATTGTTGATGAGCTGCAATATAATAAAGAAGACATGGCCAAAGAACATGACATTTTGTTTAAAGCACTCAATGATGAACAAGTTCATGTATATCAGGATATCATGACAGCAGTTCTTTCAAAAAAGGGAGGATTCTTCTTTTTATATGGCTATGGTGGTACATGGAAAACTTTTTTGTGCAAGACATTGTCAGTTGCTCTGAGAAGCAAGGGCATGATTGTTTTGAACGTAGCATCAAGTGGAATTGCTTCTTTACTACTTCCTGGTGGAAAAACAACACACTCTACCTTCTGCATCCCACTATTAATTAATGATGAATCAACTTGCAACATAGCTCAAGGTAGTCTCCATGCTAAACTTTTGATGGCAACTAATCTGATTATCTAGGATGAAGCACCAATGATGAATAGAATGTGCTTTGAGGCATTTGATAGAACACTAAGAGATATTATGAAAAATGTTGATGGTGCCAATAATGCCAAACCATTTGGTGGTAAAGTCGTTGTGTTGGGAGGTGACTTTAGGCAAATTTTACCTGTTATCAAGAAAGGATCTAGGTTTGATATCATCAAATCAACAATCAACTATCTTGAGTTACGGAAGTGTTGTCAAGTGCTCAAACTCTCAAAGAACATGAGATTAAGTACTACAACAGATACTCAAACAACCAATGATATCAAAGAATTTGCTGATTGGATATTGAAGATTGGAGACGGAGACATGGATTTAAATACTAATGGTGAGTGCATGGTTAAGATTCCAAAACAGTTGCTGATTGCAAATACAGAGTTACTGTAACATCCCGTCAGGATATTACTGGTTTAAATAAATAAAACAATTAAATATATGAAGTCATAGCAATTTTGAATAACCTCGTTTCCCAAAGCGTGGGAAAATTTAAACTTTATTAAATGTTCGCATAAAGTTTATAAACATCTATTACATAAACCCAAAACAACAATGTTATAGTTTCACCCATCAGGGTTTACAACAGTTTCCAAAAGCAGATAAAGTAAATATAAGAAGTTTCCCCTAGTAGGACCCTCACTCGCGACTAAGCATCACCGGCTCCACCTGCATCAACATCCTCTGCTCACGTGTACCGCGTACACGATCATCGCCAAACACAAGCAGATAGGGTGAGCTTATGAAAATAACATACATCATCATAGATATCATATAATCAATTTAACAGATATAAACTCCACAAATATCAAAGTACCATCTCTTAACCAATTCTCTAATGTCTGGCCCCAACCAGACCATTCGTGTTCTACCTCTTCAAGTGATTTCCTCAAGGTAATTTGCTGCCAAACCTATCGGCCACAACCGACAGAGCACGTGCGGGAACCAATGCCACGAATCACACACCGCAACGCCAGGTGGAGCTCCCAATTACAAACATAGTCCGCAATGTCCCAAGACTACCAAACTCGTCAGCCAACAACTGAGGAGGGCAATCTAACTGGACCCAACCGTACTGGCCACAACCAGCACACGCACACCGGCAACACTCGCCAACCCGAGCTCAACTCAAGGGTTCCTCGTGTTCATCCGCCATCCTGAGCTCAACTCGAGGGATGCCATTCCGAGCTCAACTCGAGGAATGTACGTGCTTAACCCCTATCCCGAGCTCAACTCAAGGGATACGTTCCGAGCTCAACTCAAGGAACCCAGCAATCTTACCTTTAAGGCACCACTAAAAGCCTAGTAGAACACCCTACAAAGTCCAATAACTAGGACTTACAGCAGCCAAATCGCCTAGCGGGGGACACGTATCGCTAGGCGCCACAGCTTCCAGACCGCCTGGCGGGGGACACGTACCGCCAGGTGCCAAGCACCTCAAAATAGATTTCAAATTCTGCATCAACCGCCTGGCAGAAACTCCCACACTGCCGGGCGGACGCGACCCCATATCGCTTCTGTTGGTTCTCTATCACCTGGCGGGACCTCCCTCACTGCCAGGCGCCACCTGCATCAGACCCCACTGTTGCCTCGATATCGCCTGACGGCCAAACCCTTACCGCCAGGCGCTATATCAGTTGAGTCACTAGTTACTGTACTATTCTGAATTAAGTCACAGGAATTCATAACTAGACCACCTTAGCAACTCAACCAAGTATAATAGTCAGAGCTTCAGTCTTACCTTCTCATACACATTTTCTACCTTCAGATTCCAGCTAGTATAACACTACTTTGGTACATCACCCCTCGAGTGAATGTCTCCCTAACCAAAACTTCCACTCCCATCCATGTAACATATCATTGTATGTTTTGATAAAATAAACAGATTTATCTTATGTTAACATTCCTCACTTATCAATTCACAATTCGCTCATTACCATTACCCAGTTCATCTCTAGCTTCCTACTCCTAACCACCCAAGGCCTGTCAACAATTTTTGCCACCTCATGTCATTCCTCTAACTGCTAAAATTCTCATTTCCCATCCCTAACCTTCCTAATTTTATTCACTCTTCGACTTGACTCCAAGCTCTTCCCCACTTCCTCGCTGTCCCGCACAAACACCCAGGAACAGCACTGCCTCGAAGGCGCCTGGCGGCAAAGCCCGTGCCGCCAAGCGGCACATAGATTTTTGGGCAATTTCCCAGTTTTACAGCCCCTGCAAAAACAATCCTCATACCATCTGGATGCCCCCTTTTCTTCCTATCTCAACCAATCCTCTCCAAGAACCTAATATGAGTACCATCAACCCGCGCTTAGTCTAATTCCAACACAGTGGTTTTATTAAAATAAACTTTGTCCGGTTTAGTTCTACCAATCCGCCAAACTCCCAAATCCTACAACTCAATTTCACTGTTCCATCGGATTAAACATTTCATTACGCTCAAAATCAATGGAAAACAAGTTAGAACTTCTAGTACCCACTATCCCTTTGTTTATCCCCGATCAACTCAATGCAACAACACCCAAAATCACCAGAAATTGAGCCCAACAGACTCGCATCGCCTGGCAGAAATTCATCACCGCCAGGCAGTTCATCAACGAACCCAGAAAAGTGTAAAACTTCACGCATCGCCTGGCGGTCGGGAGTGTGCCGCTAGGCGGTTCCTCGTCTAGGAACCCCAAATCTCATAAAACTACATGCACCGCCTGGCGGCTATGAATAGCCCGCCAGGCGGTTTCTGGAAATTTTCCAGAAATCACAAAGGTTCAACCAGAAACGAACAATAATCACAATTATACATATATCCATCAATTCGAATACACTTATAAAAATTCTAACGTATGAAAGCTCCCCTAACCTGGATCCTTAGCTTTCAACCTTGATAAATTGAGGAAATCTCCTTTGATCACCAACCCTCCTTGGTTCCTTTCTATTCTGCCTCTCAAACCTCACTCCAACTCACAAAAATTTCAGATTTTCGTGCTCTCACTCTCTGTATATTTTCAGCTTGCCAAAACCCTTCCCTTTAACTCACTTTGGCCTTTTAAAGGTGTCCTAAAAACTAGGTAATAATGCAAAACGAACCTAAGACTTAATGGCGATGTTTATTGCCATTCATGGACCCCTTTATGATCCGTTTCCAGCCTCTCTTCCCCCTCTTGGCTGCCATTTCTTTAGGGTTTACGTTAACCCTTCACCTTCATGCCAAAAACCAAAAATGTCTAAAAAGTGTTCAATTTAAGTTCACCAAGATTTGAACCCCTCACCCTGCCAAAGCTTAGATCAATACCAGCCCACCAAGCCAATTCATATTTCATGCTAACAATTATAATTCAATCAACATATTATTTCACCACATGATCTTGCTATATTAAAATAACAATGAATAAGAATACAAAATGGCATACATAGGACTTGAACCCAAGTCCTCTCACACAAACCAAGTACTCTCAACCACTTGAGCTAGTACTTTACCACGACATTCCACTCATAATTAATGTCATAATTAATTCTCCTACACACATTTATTAATTATTTATTTATTTAATTAATTAAATTTCACGGGTCGTACATTACTCCCACCTTTAAAATTTTTCGTCTTTGAAAAAGAGAACTTACCAGAGAACAGATGAGGATAAGACCGCCTCATGGCATCTTCCATCTTCCATGTCATTTCCTGAGTTGCCTCATCCCATAGCACCTTCACCGTTCTGATCTCCTTCCCTCTGAGCTGCTTTACTTAATAATCAAAGATTCTCACTAGTCCAGCACCAACGATCAAGTCCTCTCGTATCTGTACATCATCCTCCTCCAGAATGTGCGTAGGATCCGCTATGTATTTTCTCAGCTGCGCCACATGGAAAACGTTATGTAAGTTTGCCAAGTGTGGTGGCAAAGCAACCTCATATGCAGCCGGTCCGATTCGCTTCGTGATCTGGTATGGGCCGATGAATCAAGGAGTCAACTTCCTCGATCTAAGAGCTCTCCCAATGCCTGCTGTGGGGGTTACACGGAGAAATACATGATCACCTACCTGAAACTCAAGCGGCCTCCTCCTCTTATCTGCATAGGATTTCTGCCGACTCTGAGTGGCCTTCATGCGATCCTGTATCATCTTCACCTTCTCAGTGGTCTGCTGCAAAAATTCTAGACCAAGCACTATCGACTCTTCGTCCTGCTGCCAGCACAAGGGTGTTCGGCATCTCCTACCGTACAATGCCTCATAAGGTGCCATCCTGATGCTGGAGTGATAACTATTATTATACGTGAATTCCACCAATGGCAGCATATCACTCAAGGTGCCCAGATGATCTAACACAGAAGTCTTCAGCAGATCCTCCAATGACTGTATAGTCCTCTCAGACTGTCCATCGGTCTGAGGGTGGTACGCCGAACTCATTCTCAGCTGAGTACCCAAGGCCTTCTGCAAAGACTGCCAAAACCTCGATGTGAACCTTGGGTCTCTATCAGATACAATACTGGCAGGCACACCATGTAGTCGAACCACCTCCCTGACATACAATTCTGCCAACTTATCTAAGGACATCTTCTGATTTATGGGCAAGAAGTGTGCACACTTCGTTAACCGGTCTACAATTACCCATATGGAGTCGTGTCCTCGCACTGATCTCGGTAAATGGGTGACGAAGTCCATGGAAATACTGTCCCATTTCCATTGAGGAATATCCAGAGGCTCCAACATACCACCCGGCCTCTAATGCTCAATCTTCGCTTTCTGACACACCAAGCAGGAAGCGACATAATCAGCTACATCGGTCTTCATACCTGTCCACCAGAAAGTAGCTTTCAAATCTTTATACATCTTAGTCATACTTGGGTGTATGCTAAGACGGCTCTTATGCCCTTCATCTAAAAGCATCTTCCTCAAAACTCTACTACCGGGAATACACACCCTCTCTCTGAACAGTAGAATATCGTCCCTACCCATTCTGAAGTCCTTCCTCTTCTTAGTCCCCAACTCACTAATGATCTGCTGTAGTTCCTGATCATTACCTTGCTCCACCCGAACCTCATCTAGAAACTCGTTGGTGATCCTCAGCATACTGCACCGTATCTGACCTTCACCCATATCCAACCCCAGGTTCATATCCCTTAACTATTCTAGCAACTCCAGCTCCCTAATCATTATAGCTGCCACATGAACTCTCTTCCGACTCAGAGCATCGGCAACGACATTGGCTTTACCAGGATGGTACAAAAGCTCAAAGTCGTAGTCTTTCAAGTACTCCATCCAGCGCCTCTGCCTCATATTCAGCTCTTTCTGATCAAACAAATATCTCAGACTTTTATGGTCGCTGAATACTTAGAACTGAGCCCCATACAAGTAATGTCGCCAGGTCTTGAGGGCAAAAACCACTGCAGCCAACTCCAAATCATGAGTCGGGTAATTCTTCTCATGCACCTTCAACTGTCTCGATGCATAGGCCACAGGTCGTTTATCCTGCATCAGCACACATCCCAATCATTGATAAGAGGCGTCACAAGGAACCTTAAACATTTTAGTCGTATCAGGAATCGCCAACACTAGTGCAGTAGTCAACCTCCTCTTCATATCCTCGAAGCAAGCCTCACATTCATCAGTCCAGGAGAAAGGCTGATCCTTCCTGGTAAGTGTGTCAATGGGCTTACCATCTTGGAGAAGCCCTCCACAAAACGCCTGTAATACCCAGCTAAGACCAGAAAACTCCGCACCTCAGTGACTGTTTGTGGCCTCTCCCACTTCACCACTGTATCGATTTTGGCCGAATCTACTGCTATTCCTTGGGCTGAAATCACATGACTCAGGAACTGCACCTCTTCCAACCAGAACTCGTATTTCGACAGTTTCCCATACAGCTGATGCTCTCTGAGAATCCCCAAAACCACTCTCAGATGTTCTGTATGTTCTTCTCGGCTCTCGAAATAGATCAAGATGTCATCAATAAACACCACTACAAACTGATCCAAATATGGCCGAAAGATCCGGTTCATATAATCCATGAATATGGCCGGCGCATTAGTCACCCTAAATGGCATCACTACATACTCGTAGTGGCCATAGCGCGATCGAAAAGCTATCTTCTGAACATCCTCCAGCCTGACTAGGATCTGATGGTACCCATATCTCAAGTCAATTTTTGAGAACAGTGTAGCTCCCCTCAACTAGTCTAGCAAATCGTCAATCCTCGGCAGTGGATACTTGTTCTTAATAGTTAACTTATTTAACTACCGGTAATCGACACACAATCTGGAGCTGCCGTCTTTCTTCTTCACTAGCAACACATGCGCACCCCGAGGTGATGCACTCGGACGTATAAACTTTTTCCCAAGCAGATCTTCAATATGATTCTTCAACTCAGATAACTCTGCTGGTGCCATCCGATAAGGTGCCATGGACACTGGACCGGCCTTGGGGATGAGATCTATAGTGAAATCTACATCCCGACTCGGTGGCAATTCTGGATTCTCATCTGGAAAGACGCCTGCGTACTCCTCCACCATAGGAATCCTGCTGATTCTCTCTGCAGTACTCAACTTCTCTACATGAGCCACTATCATGAAACATGTGGCGCCATCCTTTATCTCCTTCACAGCCTGATTAGAAGAGATGAGTTCCAACCCTACTGTCTCAGGGAATACCACCCTGCGTCGTCCGCAATCGATCACCACATGGTTGCTCGACAACTAGTCCATACCCAGAATGACATCCAGACCCTCCATGGGCAAGCAAATCAGATTCACCTTGAATCTGTGACCCGCCACCTCAATAGGGCATCCCACACAAACAGAACTGGTGGACACCTTGCCTGACGCTGGTGTGGCGACTATTAACTCGCACCCTAGCTCCCGTATCACAAGCCCGAGCCTCCTCACATATTCATTAGATATGAATGAATGGGTAGCTCGTGAATCATACAACACTACCACACGGTTACCAAACAACAAACAAGTATCCTGTACCAGGTTACCTGATTGAGTCGCCTCTATGGTCGTCAGCGCAAAGACACGCCCTGGTGCTCGAGGCCTATCTCCCACTGGTTTCCTGACTGATGCACCTCTAGCTGGTTTCTTATTAGGACAATGTCTGGCATAATGTCCTGTCTGATCACACACATAGCACTTGCCAGTGCTACTGCTACCTCCAGCACTGCCAGAGGGTTTTGGACAGTCCCTCCTCAAGTGCTCACCACCATAGTTAAAACACTGCAGTTTCCTGGATGAAGATGATGGTCTGGTGTATGGTTTCTTCTACTGACGGGGGTCGGTCGTGGTCCTCTGTGGTCGAGTCCCACCACTGGGTCTCGTCTCTAGCTGCTCCACCGCCTTGGCCTGCTCCACCGCCTTGGCCTGCTCCACCAAGATCGGAAACTCCCTGATGCGGAGTGGTACTATGAACCGGCGCAGATCATGTTTCAGCCTGCCCTCATACTTCCTGCACCTCCACTCCTCAGTGACTGCAGGTGAATAGAATCATGCCAGATACTCAAACCTATTTGTGTATGCCTGCACAATCAGGTTCCCCTGCTGGAAAGTGAGGAATTCAGTTTCCCTCTCATGTCTCGCTGAGTCTGGAAAATAATTCTCCAGGAATCTGGTCCTGAAGGAAGTCCAGGTGATCTCCTCGTCACGAGTCTACATCAATTGCTGCATGCCGACCCACCAGTACTCTGCATCTGCCACTAAGAGGAAAGTGACAAATGACAGCTTCTGCGCATTAGTGCAGTCTATCACTCTGCAGATCTTCTCGCACTCTTTCAACCATGCGACTGCCTCGTCAGGGGTGGATTTTCCAAAAAAACTTTGAGGGCTTATGCCTCATGAAATCCTCCATCGTCACTGGGCGTACCGGTGCCACCACGACTCTGGGCTGAGCAGCAATAGGATGCATCGCATCCACCATGCGATGAATCGCCTGAGCGATCTCGTCAGCTCCAGCAGTGTTCCTCCTCCTCCTGTTAGCCATGGCCTGAGCACGCCACATTTTTACAGCTGGTTAAATTACACAGCTTAAATTAGAATTCTACATCTAAAATTAAATTAACATGAAAGCACACAATCAATTTGTCACACAATTCGTGACACAATGAGCTCACTCCACTTAGCCCCAAAAATCATTTTGAAAACCATGCTCTGATACCAAATGTAACATCCCGTCAGGATATTACTGGTTTAAATAAATAAAACAATTAAATATATGAAGTCATCGCAATTTTGAATAACCTCGTTTCCCAAAATGCGAGAAAATTTAAACTTTATTAAATGTTCGCATAAAGTTTATAAACATCTATTACATAAACCCAAAACAACAATGTTATAGTTTCACCCATCAGGGTTTACAACAGTTTCCAAAAGCAGATAAAGTAAATATAAGAAGTTTCCCCCAGTAGGACCCCCACTCGCGACTAAGCATCACCGGCTCCACCTGCATCAACATCCTCTGCTCACGTGTACCGCGTACACGATCATCGCCAAACACAAGCAGATAGGGTAAGCTTATGAAAATAACATACATCATCATAGATATCATATAATCAATTTAACAGATATAAACTCCACAAATATCAAAGTACCATCTCTTAACCAATTCTCTAATGTCTGGCCCCAACCAGACCATTCGTGTTCTACCTCTTCTAGTGATTTCCTCAAGGTAATTTGCTGCCAAACCTATCGGCCACAACCGACAGAGCACGTGCGGGAACCAATGCCACGGATCACACACCGCAACGCCAGGTGGAGTTCCCAATTACAAACATAGTCCGCAATGTCCCAAGACTACCAAACTCATTAGCCAACAACTGAGGAGGGCAATCTAACTGGACTCATCCGTACTAGCCACAACCAGCACACTCACACCGGCAACACTCGCCAACCCGAACTCAACTCAAGGGTTCCTCGTGTTCATTCGCCATCCCGAGCTCAACTCGAGGGATGTCATTCCGAGCTCAACTCGAGGAATGTACGTGCTTAACCCCTATCCCGAGTTCATCTCTAGCTTCCTACTCCTAACCACCCAAGGCCTGTCAACAATTTCTGCCACCTCATCTCATTCCTCTAACTGCTAAAATTCTCATTTCCCATCCCTAACCTTCCTAATTTTATTCACTCTTCGACTTGACTCCAAGCTCTTCCTCACTTCCTCGCTGTCCCACACAAACACCCAGGAACAGCACTGCCTCGAAGGCGCCTGGCGGCAAAGCCTGTGCCGCCAGGCGGCACATAGATTTCAGGGCAATTTCCCAGTTTTACAGCCCCTGCAAAAACGATCCTCATACCATCTAGATGCCCCATTTTCTTCCTATCTCAACCAATCCTCTCCAAGAACTTAATACGAGTACCATCAACCCGTGCTTAGTCTAATTCCAACATAGTGGTTTTATTAAAATAAACTTTGTCCAGTTTAGTTCTACCAATCTGCCAAACTCCCAAACCCTACAACTTAATTTCACTGTTCCATCAGATTAAACCTTTCATTACGCTCAAAATCAATAGAAAAAACAAGTTAGAACTTCCAGTAACCACTATCCCTTTGTTTATCCCCGATCAACTCAATGCAACAACACCCAAAATCACCAGAAATCGAGCCCAACAGACTCGCATCGCCTGGCGGAAATTCATCACCGCCAGGCAGTTCATCAGCGAACCCAGAAAAGTGTAAAACTTCACACATCGCCTGGCGGTCGGGAGTGTGCCGCCAGGCGGTTCCTCATCCAGGAACCTCAAATCTCATAAAACTACATGCACCGCCTGGCGGCTATGAATAGCCCGCCAGGTGGTTTCTGGAAATTTTCTAGAAATCACAAAGGTTCAACCAAAAACGAACAATAATCACAATTATACATATATCCATCAATTCGAATACACTTATAAAAATTCTAACGTATGAAAGCTCCCCTAACCTGGATCCTTAGCTTTCAACCTTGATAAATTGAAGAAATCACCTTTGATCACCAACCCTCCTTGGTTCCTTTCTATTCTGCCTCTCAGACCTCACTCCAACTCATAGAAATTTTAGATTTTCGTGCTCTCACTCTCTGTATATTTTCAGCTTGCCAAAACCCTTCCCTTTAACTCACTTTGGCCTTTTAAAGGTGTCCTAAAAACTAGGTAATATTGCAAAACGAACCTAAGACTTAATGGCGATGTTTATTGTCATTCATGGACCCCTTTATGATCCGTTTCCAGCCTCTCTTCCCCCTCTTGGCTTCCAACAACTAAAAACGTTGTGTATAATGAAATAAAGCAACAACAATATGTTTTTTTATTAGCTTCTTAATTGATTTATTTTATGTATCATACACTTGACAATTTTTTAAAGACATCATATTTTCATCATATAGATTATTGGATAACACTCATTGTTCATTGCCATTACCAAAAATATTACATCTACAAAAACCTTGTGCATTGCACGGGTAGAAAAACTAGTAATAGTAACATGTGGCACTGTCACTGCCACATGGCACGACGTCAGCTTGACACATGACAAATTTTAATTTTTTTAAAAAAATTAATAAAAAAATAAAAAAAATTCAAAAAATTTTGGAACTGATACATGACACCCTTTAAAGTTATTACTGCACCACTAACAGAAAAGACTTGATTGCATTGAATTTCCAAAAATAGGGACCAAATTGAGATTAAAAAAAAATAAATAGACCAAATCGATATTTTGCTACGAAAATAGGAATCAAAATATCATTTAACCTACGATTAAATACGGTTAACATAACACTTTTACTGTATTTAATTACACGTAATAGTAAGTACTGAAATAAACAATATTGTTTATTGTTATTATGCTTGGAAGAGAGTTAAAGAAAATATTTGTGTTTACAAATGTGTATTCTTGTTTTCTAACACGTTTGTCGAGTTTTATTTATAGAACTATATTATAGTAGTTAATATTTATTTGAAAATAAACTAATTGTTACAGCGTACTAGTTCTTTTGTGATATTTATGTAATTGTTCCTCACGAAATGTGTAAACCACTTCTACGAGAATTCATTGAAACCATTTTTTGTGTGTGGTTCGAATCCATTTTGTTATCAAGATAATTCACTCGATTTAACATCAACAAAAAGTCTTTTCCTGAATCATAAAACCTGAGGTGACTCGTTTTGATTTTTATGACTACATATTGAATAATCTTTCCTCTACCAATCTTTTCTATTTTTATCAATGCGTTCCAAAACAAGATGATATTGGAATATGTAAATTAACGTGAGATATTTTATGTTAGAATGAATGTAATCGTAATGATAAAAAAAACACACAAAAGATAAAACAAACTATCATAATTGTTATCTTATTGTAAAACTCTCTTTGGATACGTTATTCATAATTTGTTATTAACTTGGTATTGTAAATTCAGCTTAACACTTATGAACCACCACCGTTGTGACCTTGACTTTAAATCAATCCCCCAACCTCTCTTATCAAAAGAAAAGGTTCAAGTTGGTTTTCTCTATCAATTTCATGCACTAAAATTTGAAAATGAAAGGAAGGGGCAAAACGGGTAATTAAATAGGTTCCTTTGTCTTTGTTCCATAAACAAAAGAGAGGTTCACGAGACAACGTACTACAAACTCGTAGTTTCACATGAAATGAAACGCAACAACCCCATTTTGGTCAATTGAACTCGACCAACTTGTCCCCTATTTTAATACGTCCCCCACATGAACTTCATTTTAACCTTTCATCTTTTCAAAACCCAACCCTACCACCATTTCAATCTTCAACCTTCAAGCTCCTACAACTATTATATATATAATCTACATAACCTTACCACAAAACCAAACCACCCCTCCAACCTCATTCACTATAGTTTTCTTTCTCATACAAAAATTAAGAGGAAAAAAAAACCCTAAATCCTTTCAGAAACCCTTTTAATCCCTTTTGATTTCTATCTTCTTCTGCTTCAGATATTAGTCTTAAATTTCTCATCCCAAAATACTTCTATTTCAGGTATTAATCTTAAACTTTGAATGGAATGATATTTCTGATTCAGAGATTAGTCATTAGTTCTAGCTTATAAACCACATAATTATCTTCAACCTTGTCTTTATAATGCCATCAAACCCACCCATGTCTTCTCTTCTACTCCACCTGTTCAACCACACCGACTCCGCCGCCACTGCCGCCGCCGCAGACTGTCATGACACCCTCCCCGTGAAGCCCTTTGCTACGGTGCCTGACGCCGTGGCAGATTACCACACTCACGCGGTGTCGGAAAACCAGTGCTGTTCGGCGGTGGTGCAGGAGATCTCCGCCTCCGTGTCCACCGTGTGGTCCGTCGTGCGGCGCTTCGACAACCCACAGGCCTACAAGCACTTCGTGAAGAGTTGCCACGTCATCGGAGGAGACGGCGACGTCGGGACACTCCGGGAAGTCCACGTCATCTCCGGCCTTCCCGCAGCGCGGAGCACCGAGCGCCTCGAGATCCTCGACGACGAGCGCCACGTCATCAGCTTCAGCGTCGTCGGCGGGGACCACCGCCTCTCCAACTACCGCTCCGTCACCACCCTCCACCCTGCTGCTGCCGGTTCCGGCACGGTGGTTGTGGAGTCTTTCGTGGTGGACGTGCCACCTGGGAACACGCCCGAAGACACGCGCGTGTTCGTCGACACAATAGTAAGGTGCAATCTTCAGTCACTTGCGCAAACCTCGGAGAACTTAACGCCACAAAACAACGACAACATCAACACCGACACCAACGATTACAAGTTCAGTTCCTGAATTTTTCTCTATTTTTTTTTCTTTTACTATTTATGATTTATAGTGTCATTTTATATATATGGTGATTGGGAATGAAGTATGTATGTGTATATTGTGATTATTAGTATAGATTGTTGGTTGTATTAGTTAGTCTCCAATTTTGTTGTATCTTAATAATTTCCTCTGAAAAATAGAACATGGGGTTTTTCTAATGCTGGTACTAGATTCCGTTATATTATATACTATGTTCATAAAATCAAAGAGAAATTCTGAAAGCACTCTATTGATACTCTTTTGTTTTCTTGGCACATGAAATTATTAATGGCATCTATACTATTATCTTTTCCAACTCTATATTGAATGTCTTCTAGCATAGAGTGTTTATAATTATTTTCACAAAACAAAACAAAAAATAAAACCTAGCTTGGACTGAAAAATAAATCACCATTAGAAAACCTTTTGCCAATTGAGATTTTTCAGAAAGAAATATCAACGTGTTGAATAAATTGATTTTTAAGATATTCTGTAATTTATTGGTGCCTGTATGAATCACGAGATAATAACTGGTGAATGAATTAAAACAAAAAGAAAGTTAATGTGGGTGGTAATCCTACTAGGACCTCCTCCTTTTATTAATGAAGCTAGTGGAGATGGTGAAGATACGAAAACCATTGCACTAATTAATGTTTGATAATTTAATTGATGTTAATTGCGAATTGAATCATCTATGCAAAATCATACATAAATATACAAAGTAGTGGTTATATATGTCATGAACTAAAAGTTTCAACATTAAACAAATGAAACCATTTTTAATTGAGTTTCTTTTAGAGATATACATCAATTAATGATAAAACAAAATTTACTACTTTTATAAAATTAAATTAGATTTAAACTCCACTCCATAATCCATAACATATAATAGTCATCCAAAATCTAATCTAACAAAATATTTACTTAATAAATCTATCATCTATTCATCAATATTTAATCTCACTCGATATATTTATATATCTTAGCGTAAGACTGTAAGTGTACAGTTCAAACCTTTGTTATTTTCGTTCTTCTCTTGAATAATAATATCACCAATTAATGGGGAGAAAGTATATTAATTTCTAACGTACGTGTAGTTTTCGTTATTACAAATTGTCTTTAATATATAACAATAAATGCATGAAAATTAGCTAGGACTTTGAATACGTACCAAATCAGGTCAGAAGTACAGTGTTATCTTATCATGTACTGAAATAAGATAATATAATAGTATTTTATTTTTTTAGTTAGCCTTAAGTTATATATATATATATATATATATATATATATATATATATATATATATATATATGATAAAGTAAGAAAATAGAGACAACCTAATAGCAAAAGAAAAAAAATTAATGCAAGAGCATATCGAAGAGTATATACTGTGTCTGCCAACCTGTCCTTAGTTGTAAGATAAACTAGTAATCAATATGTTCATGATGTATATATATATACACAAAACAAAATACGAATCTAGGTTTGGTGTTTTTATTACATTTCTATTAAACTTTTAAAATACAATGATGTTAATATATTAAAAAAATAATATATTTTAACATATTAAAACAAATAAATATTAAAATATTTTAAACAAAATATTAAAAGGAGATAACACTAAAAAATTATCAAAAAATAAAAGAAAAATCATTAAAAAATGAAGCAAGTTGAAGTGTGAATGAGGAATAGTAAACGTCGTCGGTTTGTGCAAGTTGATGAGCAAGTGGGAGAAAAGAAACAGAAGGGAAAGATGTAGGAAAGAGAGAAGAGAAGATTGATTGATGAGTCCGCGTGCATTACCACCCTTTTGGTTTCTCCACTTTTCGTGTAAACATTAAATATTTTCTTTAAGTTCAACATTTTTTTTTTTATTTCTTGATATTCATCTTGGTGTCATAGTTTGGTCAACCTACGATTTTCCACCCTTTACAAAAATAATACCACAGTTTATTAATTATCTAAGCTTCTAATATCAAGTTATTTTTATCGAATACAATAAAACATTTAATTAGTAAAAAAAAAAATCTTAGCATGTTGTTATTAATAACATTAGAGTAAAACTTATAATTAAACGTTGATATTGATATTCATATTATTATTATTACTATTATTATTATTATTATTATTATTATTATTATTATTATTATTATTATTATTACATGTAAGTAAGAAATAACATTATTATTGTTATTATAGTCGATTACTATTTGGTATTTTCTATTAAAAATTAAATAATTTTTAGAAGTGAACCCTAATTGTTTAATTTAAAATGTTTTAATATCAAATGTGATGTTAAATTTTTAAAGACCAAAATTGTACATTAATTGGAAATTTGAAATAAAAAGTGAATTAAATCTATGATATTTTACAATTATGTTTATTTTTTTATTCTTGATGGTTGTTTTTTGGAATACAATACGCTGGTGGCAAAAGTTTTCTTTGGGTTTGGCTAGGTTTTCTAGTATTTGATATAAGCGAATATTTGAAACTTCAATTTGAAGTTACGAGTTAAATCAATATGTTGGGAAAAATGTATCATAAATTAAGAACATTATCGTCTTTACCTCCAAGAATCACCCTATTAATAAAGAAATAAAATTAATACAGAGAATACAAGAATATAACGTGGAAACCTCAAATACGAAGAAAAATCACAACCAAAAGAATAATCACTATGTACAAATTTGTACAACATATAGAAAATACTCTCAACCCTTTGACCCCAAGTACACCTACACTCTCCAGAGCAAGAATTTTAACTACACATCACAAGACCCTCTTACAAGAGTATAAAAAAAGTCAAACACTATTTCAAATTATTTAAAAAATATTATACTTTTTTTTTGAAAATTCTTCAATAAAATTTGATAATCTCTTAATAGTATATGCTGATACATGTTTGTCTATCTTTCCATATTATCGTAGATTGTATGATAAAAGTGTCTTTTTTATATATATATATATATATATATATATATATATATATATATATATATATATATATATATATATATATATATATATATATACATATATATATATATATACATATATATATATATATATATACATACATATATATATATATATATATACATATATATATATACATATATATATATATATATATATATATATATACATATATATATATATATACATATATGTATATACATATGTATGTATATACATTTATATATATGTATATATATACATATATATATATATGTATGTATATATATATATATACATACATATATATATATATATATGTATATATATACATATATATATACATATATGTATATACATATGTATGTATATACATTTATATATATATGTATATATATACATATATATGTATATATATATATATATACATATATATGTATATATATATATGTATATACATATATACATATATATGTATATACATGTATATATACATATATGTATATACATAGGGTTTAGGGTTTAGGGTTTAGGGTTGAAGAATTAAATGAATGAATGATATATATACATGTAATATATATATATATATATATATATATATATATATATATATATATATATATATATATAGAGATGTATATATATATTATCAAGAGACAAGAATTAAATGAATGAATGAATGAATGTAATATATATATATATATATATATATATATATATATATATATATATATATATATAGATGAATTGAAGATTGTTTAGTTAATTTGAGGTATCAATTTATAAATTAAATGAATGATAATCATAACAGTTGAAGAATTTTACTATGTAATGACTAGAGAATCAACTTGTCCTTTTATATTTGTTTTCTTTATATCCTTTACTATTTTCAAACCTCCACCCAATTTTATTGTTTGTATGTTTCAAATATTTCTATTCTTCTAAGTACTTTTTAAGTGAAGTTCTTAATCGAATTCATTGAGAATCGATTTGAGTTAACTAATCAATCTATATTCTATTTTTTTTTATCAATTTTTTGTGCAACTAATGCAATGCTATAGTGCATTAGATTATTGATATTTATTTGATTTTACAAATAACAACAACCAAGAAAAAGTAAGAAAACAAGCCTAATAAAACTAAAAAAAACCAAACAATTAACTTAGAAGCACCAATAAATGTTTCTACTTTCACCCCCGCTATGTTACTCTATTCACCTATCTTTTGAAATGAACCATCAACCTAACGTTTTACATTGACACTCCTTTTTTTTCTTTTGGCACCCCTACCTATACCATGTAAAATCCTTCCCACTCCCAAGGTGAAACTTCTCCCACCTTCTCTCTCTCTCTCTCTCTCTCTCTCTCACACACACACACAATTAACTCACTTTTTATTCTCCACTTATTCATGCACAAAAACAAAATAAAAAGGAGACAACCCCCTACAAAACCATTTTCTTCCATCACATTCACGAGTGGATCGCTATACCCGAATCTAAGTTATGCTTAGAATTAGAGGGGTTGTGTAGCAGTACAACTTGGTATGTACTTCCTATTTGTCTATCCTCGACTAAATTTTGTTCTTTTCATTTGTGTTTCCATATCGAGTTGATTACTAAACTATTTTTGAAACACCTTAAAGAGGGCTATATGTCTAGTGACCTCGACCCTTAGGTTTAGGGAACCATCCTGGTGAGTGTATGTACTTAATCTTTTTTAAGGTACAAAAAGGACATGTTTGCGTTCTTTGCTCTTCACCTTTTCTTGTACATACTAATAGTAAATGCATCACATCTTTCAACAACATATCATGTGAATAAACATCTCTTGAGGTGTAGGCATGCATTACAATCCATTGCATCATTTAATTGCATATCATGCATAACGTACTAGTAAGTGCATCATGCCTTTCATCAATATATCATCTAGGCTTTTTAGTTCATTACATATCATACATGGTATTTTTTTAATCACCTTCACATCATCATATTGTTAGAATACATGGCTTCTAAGGAATAAACATACATTGCATTCACATACTATCTTCATTCATGGTACCATGTACATAACATACAAATGAATAACATGCATCCTTGCATCATCTTGGATAATGCATAATATACATTATCATGTCGCTTTGTATAATACGTACCCCCATATCCAGAGGTTGTGGTCATCCACATTAGCATAGTCTACAAGTTCATCATAGCATCTTGCATTTTCATATTATTGTGTATAACACGTAGCATGCATCAACATAAAATTTTGAAGAGAAAAAGAATTTCATTGCAATAAATTTAAATTTGATTGCTTCTCATTGTTTTTATCATGGAATCCTTTTACGAAAAGTGAGAAAATAACAAAAAATACTCTTTGGTCAAATGAGTTAAGTGAATAAACAAATAAAAGTAATTTTTGATGTCATTACTTCTGATGCATTCATCTAATTTGCATACATAAAATTTCTCAAACTCATTCCCTTTTTTCATCATACTTCCATCATAAACATTACTTTCATTTCCAATGTAACATCATCATGAAAGGGAGCACATGCCCTAGTATGATTGCAAATGGAACTTGAAAAAAATATTCAGGGGTGCCAAACTATTTTTTTATATACAAAAAGTCTTTAATATTTTTTTTTTCATTTCCTATACCCAAAACAAACACACATGATAATAAAATTAAAAAAAAAAATATGACTATTATTCACTATCATATCACAAAATAACCATAAAAAACTATATTTAATTGTAAAAGATTACCTAGCATGAAGCAAATTGAAGTAGTTAAAATAATCTCCAATATAAGTTGTAGAGTTGTCTTTTTCTAGATCCAAAATAGCATACTAAAACAAGCCAAACTATTTGTATTGTGTAGTATCACTTGCATACTGCAAAATTGTGTAATTAAAGTCAAGCAAAACTATGCATTTTACTACATTCACCTCTAACATCTCCCACTAAATATGCACTCTTTGTGTTTTTTTAGCTCAGCATGCTCTGTTTACATACATGAATAAAGCTTAATAGGTATGAACTAATGTAAGTAGAAAAAAATTTATATTTTTAGTCAATAGAAGAAATATTCATCTATCTTATATTTTCCCAATTTCTTCTGTAAAGAATTATGTATTCATAATAAAAATTTATGGATTATCGATTAACAAAAATTATGTGTGTGAATTTTAAGATGATTGTTAGAAAAATTTAAAAACTTTTGTCGTAAAAAAATACATGTAATTTCTTAGTATGTAAGATTTATAGGAATTGTTTTATGTTTTATTTATTATTAGAATACTGTGAATTTGAATAATATGTGTCTACAAGAATGGAGAAGTTCCATCTGCCTTTGAAAATATGTTTAATTATAAAGGGTGATAAACCTCTTGTCACCTAGAGATTTAGTCAAACTTGATTTCCTCACTAAAGCTACTTAATAAAGCATAGTGATCAACCAAAGATCAATCCAAGGATGGGCGAAGGCAGATGAGTGATTTTAGTGAACCTATCTTGTGAAAATGAGGAAATCTAATAGAATGTATTCAAACCAAAGCTGACAAAACTTAATATGCTATGCAAAATGTGAAAATGCAACTGTTTGATGAAATGCCTAAGTAAACTACAATAGGTCCTAAGGTGTTTGATGAAAAGCTAGAACTAACTATGTGTGCCAATGTATGAATATGCAAATACAATGCCCCTAAATTCAATCTAACGATGCAAAATGCTTCTAACACCTCAATGAACCATTAAAATTGAATTCAAAATAAAAAATGCAGAAATAAAAAATTTGTAAAATTCCCGAGAGCTTCCATGTGTGCGTGATACTGGAAAACAACTAAAATAGACTTCTAATGCATGAATAAAAAATGTAATAATGTAGAATGTCTAGGAATGATCTCTACTAAACATAGGAACAAGAATCACCAAAAAATGTTGAGTAAAACTCGAGTTCCTAAATGATGAAACCTAATTAACGATTTTAACAAACTTATGAACTAGCATGAAATTTGATGCAATGAACGATGGATTGGATGTAGGAAAGATGCAAAAAAATTACATATAATGGCACTAATATGATGCAAACGTGAAACGAGTACAAACAACACTAAATCACAGAATTCGAAATGAAAGTGCAAATGAAACAATAGTGCGAAAGTGCAGATTTAAAGAAAGTGATTCAAGGTGCCTGATTTGTGCATAATTGGTCATAGATCGAAAGACATTCGATATCTAGGTAGATGACCACACATCTCTGAAATTCAAGAAGACTTCATCCGAATTTCAATGTTGATTTAGATCAATGTCGCTCAACCTTTGCAATCTTGAATCACAAGCTCTAATCAGCCAAAGAAATGGAAAAACATGCCAAATGATCGATGGAATTGAGAACAAATCATGAATCTATTGAGTAGAAACGTCTTGCAAACAAATTGAACAGTAGAAATAAACTCAATTTTTGTGGTTCAGGTCCATAAGAAACATCAACACAATGGTTGAAATTGTGCAGAAAATGTAGCAGAATTTGTTTTGTGGTGGTATGATTGGAGTGCTCGAGAGAGAAAATGGATGAAGTATGTATGGTGTGTTTGGTGAATTGTGGTGTGATTGTTGTTTGAACTATGAACTAGCACCAAGTTGACAAAATTTAGAACCTGTTATTGGTTCTACAAGTTGCTACAACTAACTAAACTACGATTATATGCCTACACTACTTTGCACTTTCACTTGGAACTTAGGTGGCAGGTTCTCTAGTGATTGGTACAACTTGCTTTAGGTTATCTACGTGTAATTGGTGATGTTTCAGCATCTACATGACCTGCTGTAATGGGTGAATGAATCTAGCTAGCTCATAATAGCTCCAAATCCATTCATTCAATGGCCTTCCACTAGGTAACTTTGCATGGTTCAAACTCCACTTCATTTCTTCATCGCAATAGCAGCTTTCACACTCAACCCCCTTTCAACAACTTTAATACGCACTACTAACTATGCTATAGCTAAGAAAATAAGTTAGAAAACACAAAATCAAATTATGTTATGCCTACAACTCACTTAAAAGAACTAAACATGCACAAATGGGAATTAAGAGTGATATTCATCTATCGACCACTTTTCAGCCATCTCAAGATCAAAACAACTGTATTTTAATGCCCTCAAAGCTTAGGCAACGGACCAAAAACCATGGCCTAAAGTAAAAAAATCGTGGCCTGAAGATTAGACAACGAATTGGAAACAAATTTGCAGTCGTTGCATAGGTGGTCGTGGCCTATACTAGAGGCAACAATTTTTTTCTATTTAGGCCAAGAAATTTGAAAACCGTTGCTCATTATTCAACAATTAAAAAAAAGTTGCCTAAAATGTTCCAATAGGCAACAGTTTTTCGGCCAATATAATGCAATGGTTTTTTCGTGTTGCTTATTTCTATAGGGCACATTTATGAAAGTGTGGAACAAAATAGATTTGTTTAACAAGGCTTATAAAAATTGAATGATGTAAAATAATTTAAAATATAATTTTAATTTTATATATACATTTATACAATACTATTTTAAATGAAATATTAATAATTTTATTTGAACAATATTAATTAAAATATATTTATTCTATTAAAATAGTAGAAATAAAATAAAATAGATTAAATAAGATACTTCTAACATATAATATGGAATTGAAAATTTTCATATATTGCAAAATTATATTGTAATATTGTGTACAATTCCATAAGTAAAAATATTTACAACTAATTTAAAAGTATTATGTTCTTCAAAAAAGAAAAAGTACAATTTATCTTGCACTTTCATTCCTCTTCATCTTCATATACCATTTGGATTTTTTATCATTCTTCATCCTCTTGATCTTCACCAACATCCTGAAACAAATTAAAAGTTCAATTTATCTCTTATCCAAATCCCAACTAGTAAAACAAAAATAATGCAAGTCTTAACTAATAAAAAAATAATATATAATGTAGAGGAATTCAACTCCGCAATAGTGTTTCACCACATATAAAAAACAAAAACTTAAATAATTACAATTATATACCAATTTCTTAGTTTGGATATCTACACAAATTCAATTATATCATTATAATTTTTTATCTCTCTCCAAGGAGATAATGAATGAACCATATACTAAGTTGCAAAATGGCAATAAAGGTTGTAGCACAATTATTGAAAATAACCATATATATTTAAACATTCAATTTCAACGAAATGGCAATAAAGCCAATTGCCCAATAAATCTAATAGCATAATTATTGATCAATATATACATTTGTAAACACCAATCAGTGGCAGAATTTAGCAGCATTAGCATTTGATCAATTTGTGTTTAACTATACCTGTACTTGATAATCATTTGAATTAGGATTATATGTTGATGCAGATGAATGAGGTCCTATTACACTACTTTCTTTGCCCAAAATACGTGTCATCAATTCATTTATATCATCATCATCTAATTCTGGATTTTGTTGCTTGAGCATGAATTTCATCATTGCCTTCATACCATTCATTTCTTCTTGCATGCTACTCATTTTAGCTTCACATTCTTTTTTTATAGAAGCAATGTTTTCATTTCTCTTGAACATGGTAGGTGTCATAGTCCTTCTACAGCAACGCACTCGACCAAGCTTTTCTTTTCTAAGCAAAGATTCAAATTTTTCTTCCAATGACTCATTTGAATTTTCAATGAAAGTTTGAAATGTAGCCTAATAGGAAAACACAATGAAGACTAATCAATTTTAAATTTTAGACATATTTAATATTTAATTAAGTAAAATACTTACAATAACATTTTGTGTTTCTTCATCCACTACTTTTCCTTTAAGACCTTGACGAGTTTTGATGAACATTTCAGCACGAGTCACTTCTTACCCTTCATTCTTATTTGCAAGCTGCATTAATAAATATGATTAAAATACATTTTCACATTAGATATGGAAAAGCAAGAAATAGTAAAGCATTGAAATAGTAATACCAATTAAGCATGAATTCTAGCAAAGTCTGTTGGTCCCATTCGATGCATATAATTTTGCTTAGCTCTATTAGCAACATTCTTTTCACTAATGCTCTGCATTATATATTAGAGAGAGAAATATTAAGATAGATAGAAAGTTTGAATTTATAATAGTAATAGTTGCAATAACTTACTTGAATAGTGGGATTTTTCCAATATATCAACAACTGCTTGAAATGATCTTCAGAAATATCAGATGGACAATGTTTTAGTTGCTCCTTAAAGGAAGAGTATTTAGAAAATGATTTCTCTTGATAGAGCACTTGTAGCGCCTCTAAGAACCATTTATGTGAGAAAATATTGTCTTTTCTCCTTTAGGGGAGATATTGAATTTCTCCTACAAAAATGATCGCATTACATTTATTTAATGAAATATTTCCATACCAAAACATATTTAATTGAGAGAAAGTCAAAATTGTACTAGCCAAAACATATTTAATTGAGAGAAAGTCAAAATTGTACTAGCCAAAACATATTTCCATATGTGATCCTTGTTATCTTTGAGCAGTGCCTTGAAGCTTGTATAAATCAAAGGGCAAAAGTTAGAATTCCTTTCTATTGTGCCATGAAAATAACTCAAGTCTGACACAACTTTATCACTTCGACCAATAGGCTCTCCATCATCATCCAATATAATCTCTTGACGGTCTTCAATGCCTCTTGCATGTATTTGTAAGCACTGAGTTGGTCCTCTTCTTTTTTCTTAGACATAACTATTTCCAAGTTAAAATTGTATAAGATAACTTAACAAATATGACATAAAGAAATTGACAAGTATTCATTTTATAGTTTAATTAAACTGAAATATTTACCTTCTTATAGGGAATTTAAATCAACACCTGTTTCGTCTTGGTTTTCATGCTCTTCTTCAATATCTTCTTCAAGATTTTCTTCAATATCTTCCTCTTCGACACTTTCACTTTCACTTTCTAACTCTATTCCTTCACCATCGTGTCTATTTTATTTGAGAAATTCATCAATCAATATTGACCGACATAATGAGGTCCTTTGTGACTTATTTTTGATAGTACCTTATTCTCCCATCATTGGTTCATCATCTTCCATCGTTACCCTTTTGTTGGATTTCTTCTTTGTCCTAGAGTTATCATCTTCCAATGTCAACATTTTTGAAGGTTGTCGTTCTTCATTTGGCTTATTAATTTGAGCTCTAACATTTTTCATTGGCACCAACTTTGCTCTAGAATTTCCCTCGGTTTCCTTTTTTCTTGGGTGTTGTTTGGAACTTGACTTGCTAACTCCAGCCATTGTGTTTGCATTTGCCAAAAGCTTTGCCTTGGAATTTTGAGATTGTGTTCTTCCTATTACCTGTAGTTGTTGATTGGTGCAAGACTTTTCATTTACAACTGCTACTCCCTTCATTAACCACCTATTTGAATCTTGCATTTGTATATGCTCTTTTTCTTTAGTCATGGATGTTTCCAATGTCAAGTTCTTTTGGGTAGGAAGCTTAGGTTAGCCATCCTTGCTGTAGATTTGTCCTTTTTTGTTAATTTAAACTCTTGGGAATTCAAATTGGGTTGGCTACATACTTCAAAATCAGTCAAATTAAATTGTCCTTTTGGTGCAATCTTAGGTCCATTAGTGACCCCTCCAATGCTTATTATCCTTTCATGCTTTATCTTTACTTTCTTTCGCAGTTCTTTGCTTGATTTCATTTCAGGCACCTCGAAATTTGGAACAGTCATTTTTAACATAGTTCCAACTTCCATTGGCTGAAAAAAATAAAACATAGAAGAAAGGGATTTAGAAATAATGGGTGTTGCAAACATGTTAAGAAATTCATAAGATTCCATGTATCATGCATGCTTACATGCTAGCTAGGGTTTTCTTTGCCTATAAATACACTAACATGCATATTTGTATGTGATAAAATGGTTAACCAACATGCACATTTTCTTTGGATCAGTTTATTTTTCATTTGTGCTTTGGTAAAACTAGTTTTGGCTCTAAATTTAGAATGGGCTAATTTATGTTTTGAAACTCTAAAGTGAAAAGTACTAAAACATTATCTTATGGTTTAGAATGGACTAATTCAATGACCAAAACTGCTTATTATCCATCTATCTATTATGTCTTGTAAATAGTGCAGCTTGCATGTTATGATAGGTTATAGCTCATACTTTTTTCATCTTAATCCATATACGTGATGGGAGTATCTCATTTTATTATATTTACTTGCTTCATATGGATTCTAGGATATCTAGTGGTCTATTTGTTTGGCAAAGAGCACATTACAGATGCCATTTATACTCTTTTGACCAAGTATCTCCATAATTTTGTAGTCACATATGATCATAATCAATTTTGTTACACACTTCATATGATGAGCATACAAACCTATATAATTTAGGGTTGCATATAAATCAGTTTTGAGTAGAAGTGAAAGTGAGGAAGTTGATCAATCCAGAATGAGTACAACTTGAAACTATGTTGAACAAAGAAATAAAAGCTCCAATACACAAAGAGCAATATAGTGCTTGACTCCAACAAAGAAAGGTTCAAGAGTAGTAATGTTTAAAATAAGTTTGACATGTAATAAAATTTTTCAGATATAACAATAATTAAATGCATTTTGAGATTTTGATTTATGTTAATCATTTGTTCATACCTTAGATTAAGAAACTTCCATTATATACTTGATGTACAAACTATGTTAAATTTCCCAAAATATACTTATTTTTATATTTCCTTATCCAAGAAACAAAGTATGAACGTTATCTTAATCCACCTCCTACCATATTTGTTTCTCTGATTGAGTCTTATGTGAAGTCAGGGAAGTTAGAAACTGCTTTAAGGCTTTTGGAAATACATGTTGCTACTGGACAAATTGATCCTGCCATGAAACTCTACAATTCAATGACTAATGCATGTTTAAGGCCTGACCTAAGCACTTATACCGTGCTTTTAACTCTACTGGCTAATAATAAGCTAGTGGATATGGCTACCAAATTCTACTTAAAATGAAGGCCATGAGGTATTTTGTATGTGACAGCTAGTGATGTTTTGATGGTGTATATTAAAGAAGGTTTGGTTGATCTTACTTTGAGGTGGTTGCTTTTCAGGGTGCGTTTGGGATATATGCTACAATAATTTTATCATCAAGCAGTTGGGTGGTATGAATCAACTAAGCCTTTTTGGAAACATATGTTAACTCTGCTGCTAAAGTTCATTTGATACTCTACACCCCCAATTTAGCTCATCTTTGTAGGTGTCAGGATGAAAAAAATGAGAGCCATTTGATGTCTATCCTTAGTGCTATAAAGCATATGGCATGCACTTTTATTGTGAACTTTTCCCAGACCAAGAACACAGGGCACAACAGGTGTGATCTTTAGTCTAGGAATTCTTTCAAGGTATTTATTATGAATTGGAGGAGGGTGCTGCTAAGTACTTTGTCAATGTTCTTCTTAACTACCTATAGAAAGCATCCTCAATCTTAATAAACATTCCTTGATCCTCTAAATTCAATGGATCTATTCACCAAACACATGGAAAAATTGTTCGGAGAAATTTTTTTTCCCATCTCTTAAAAATAAACAAATGCCTTAAGAAAAAAAGAACAATGCAATCAAAGTTTCAGATGAGACCCTTTAAAGATGAAACCCTCTCAAAGGACAAAGGAAATCAGACAAAGAACCACACATGAAACCAGATAGGTTGGAGGAGTCTTTGGTTGCACTGTTTCTTAGCTTCAAGGGCACAAACATGGGTTTTGAGAGAGAATATGAGAGAGTGATATTAGAAGATCAATGCAAATGCTAGCTTCACAAATAAGGCCTGACAACCAAGAATGGGCACAAAAATATATAAAAAAGATATTTTATTTATTTATAAATATTTAATAGAAGCAAAATGAGGATTAAATCACTACAAAATTTTGTAGTTTAGACCATACTAAATTAGACAACGGCTAAATAAATGTGGCCTAAATATATAATAAACAACATATTTATAAATGTTGTATAAATATCATGAAAGTCCATGATTATATAACTGTTGCTTTAAACTATGTGGGCAAAACTAGTAAAAATGTGGTCTAAAAATATAAGTTAGGTCTAAAATCAACTTGAAAAACTGTTGTCAATTGTGAGGATTTTAAGGAACAGTTTTAAAAGTGTTGTTGTACTAAAAACCGTTGTCTATTACCTATAGCTACACTCACCTATACCACATCTAAAAAATTGTGGTCTAATCTTTAGACCATGGTTTTTATAATTTACATCACATATTCATATCGTTGTCTAAAGTGGTTTTTTTTTGTAGTGAATTATTCAGTGGTATACATTGAGCTAGTTGTGTTATGATGGTATGATGATATCAGAAAATTATATAAATATAAAATGTTAGAAGGGTATAAAGCTTGTTCTTGAAGCCTCTTGTTATGCTATAAACTATCAAATGGGTAATTTATTTAGTTTTCAATATACAGATATACGCATGGCATTGTATGGGTAAGAATAATATACAAAATCTACTTAACTATCAATTACTATATCTAATGACAATAACTTCTTTAGTTTTTTCCTCATTCTATTATTATATATGTATAATATCTTCAAAATCAATCATGCGGACTAGTCAAAGTCAAAGAGGAATGATGCATATAAAGGTCATTTTCTGCTCATTCCATTATTCCTAATACATAACCTTACTATTATTAAATGATATAATACTTATTCTTACAAGACTCTAGTTTGGAATTTTATTGTTATAAATAAATGCTATTATTTTTCAAGTACTATTATGATTCAAAAGTGATTGTGTGTTTCTTTTTCGGCTGGGTACAAAGCCAGTTCAGAACTATACATACATATATATATATATATATATATATATATATATATATATATATATATATATATATATATATATATATATATATATATATATATATATATATATATATATATATATATTGTGTGCACAGGGTGACCAATGACAGAGAGTCCAACTAACCTTTACTTGGATAGTTATTATGGCAAATGAGGTTACTTGATGTTGGATGTTATTGCTTTGAGACTACGATTGAAAGGATGCAAAACTACTTATCCCAATAAAAAGCTGCAAATCTATAACATACATGTACAATAATTATAAGATGAGCTGCGAAAGCAAACACACTAGGACTAAAAACATGTAAATATATAAGAAAAACCTAGTTTGTTGTACAAATTACACAAAAACAAAAATAGGTTTTAAAACATGAAACTAACCATAATTAATCCATGAAATCAAATAGAGTGTCATCAAAATCTTCTTCATCAAAATCAATTTTATCATAATAGAGAGAGGTTTCTCAATTACTTGGACAAGCATGTCTTCCCTAACCCAATTAAGTTCACCATCTTTATTTGGACCATTTTGTTCAATACAATTTGATTTATTAGATTGGTCTCCCATGTTAAATAAATCCCTTGGAGTTGTCTTCACAACATACTTCCTATTTTCTTGAAAGGGGTCTTGGATATAAAAACATTGATGAACTTGAGATGCTAGCACAAAAGGATCGTTTTGGTAGCGTTTTCTATTAAAGTACACACAACTTAGTCCATATTTGTCATCCTCACCCTTAAACCAGTCACACTTAAATAATACAAACTTGAAGTTACCATAATAATCTAACTCAATTATATCTGTAATTACACCATAATATGTTATGGGTTCTATTATTGGATTTTCATCCTTAGAACTCGAAAAACTTGGAGTCATTGAAACCAAAGTTACACCAGAATTTTGAGTTTTTTGTCTAGCATCTCGCTTTGCGGTATGGAATCTATATCCATTGATGAGGTAACCTGAAAACCTTTTTGCAACATTATTTGGACCTCTAGAAAACTCCTTAAGTTGAATTGCGACATCATCTTGCAAGACCCGAGTTCTAAACCACTCAGCAAACTCTAGAATTTGGGTTTGGACTTGAGTTTTCATTCTCTTTTTCTTTTTAATGTGTGTATTAACACTTTCTTCATACTCACTACAAAAGACATCAGTGTTAGATTAGGAGAAATATATAATTAGTTTATAAATAAAATAGAAGGTATATTGTTATCATACTTGACGTATATTTCCATCTTGTTGCAATTAAATGGGAGGTATCGATGAGCTTGAGATTTTGTTGTTAAGTCCAAAGAAAATGGTTTTCCATTATTGTTCCCCCCTAAAGGACAACCAACACTTGAAAATTAATCAACTGAATCTACATCACAAAAATTAACCTCATCATTTCGTCCTATTCTATTTAGCCTTGTCGCAACATCTTTATGCAAATATGTTGAGCAAAATGTCAATGCTTCTTCTGCCAAATACCTTTCAACAATAGAACTTCTGGATAAGTTTTGTTTCGAACATAAATACCTTTCAATAGGATAGATCCACCGAAATTGCACAGGACGACCTAATCTCACTTCATTTGGCAGATGAATAGGTAAATTCATCATTATGTCAAAGAAATTAGGTGGGAAGATCATTTCCAATTGACAAAGTATTTCTATGATATCCACTTCAAGGTAATCCAAATCTTGTACTTGGATAAACTTTTGACATATGGAGCTAAAGAATGATCCTAAACGAATTAAAGGTTCTGCTACAACATGAGGCATAATACTTCTTATTGGTACTTGTATTAAGTAATGTAACCTGAAATGTGCATCATAACTCTTGTAACCAAATATTTTCTTGTTTCCAACTTGCACAGACTTTGAAATATTTGATGCACTTCCATCTGGCAATTTGGCAGCCTTTAAAACACCACAAAAAGTGGACTTTTCACGTGCATTCATTGAAAAGCAAGCAGTTGTAAACTCTGCACGACCTCCACCAATCTCTCGTGGATGAAGGTTCTTTCTAATATTCATATCTTTCAAATCATAGCGAGCATTAACACGATTGATAGAGGTCGTACCCCACAAAATTAAAACAGATAAAATGCAGTATATCAAAGTGAACCAAGTCGTCTCCCAACGACCAATATTTTTGTCCAAAGCTTCAAATTTCCAGATTCAAACACAACACAATAACACAAGGGGGGTTGGCAAACAAATTCAGAATGCTAATCAATATATTAAATTGAATGCGACAATGATTAAAACCGTATTGACATCCTTGATTCAAACACAATTTCACTTATCATAGGCCACCAAATTAATACCTCTGCCTTCTCTTCATCCACTAGATAAGAACTTACTAAGCGAAAGTTACAATGAAGCTTCATTGTGCAATTAAGCAATGCACACATCCTTAAATTCGTGACAGCCAAGCTACATACATTAAGCATGAACATAACTTAACCCAAACACATGCAATTACTCTATAAATTAAGTATAAACAGATTCATCACATGCATTCCCGAATTCAGAACAAATAGACATGGCAGATTTCACAAAACAAGCACAACCTCAAAGCTTCATTGCATTTTTCATCAAGGAGTCAATACACGAATTTAGCTAGACATGGAAAATGGAGCACACAAACTCTTCAAATCTAGAATCACAAAAACACAATCAAAAACCCTAACTTCAAACTCTCCAAACGTGATTTCAACATCAAAAGAAGAATTTAAGAGCTTCAATTGAATGGAAAAAGATGCAATGGTATAAAAATAGAAACCCCCATCAATAGGTGTTGTTCCAAATCAATAGAGTCTACAAAAAGAGATGCCCAATCTACCAAATGCATTCAAAACGTAAATCCCACAATGGGTGCTGTCAAATGTGCATACAAATGGCAAAAATTAGTGTAAAATCATTAAAAACGAGTGGAATACCTCCATGGACACCCACCAAAGCTTGGAGAACAAAAATGGGGGTTAAATAAGAGTGGAGAAGAAGAGTGTGTGGCTGGTTGCATGCATCCAAACCTAATTTCGTGGTCACATCCAATCTGCCACTCATATTTACAAAATTGCCATTATGGGCTACAGAATTACAAAAATGCCACTACTAGGCCTCAAATGTTGGTCCATTCACTCAGATAACATGGAAATGACGTGGAAATGATGTGGCAATGATGTGGCAACTCTCTTCAACTGAATATTAATGTCCAAGCTCCAAAATGCTTCACCCAAATTCTTAAAAATAATTAAAAACAAAAGTTAGGCCAAATAATGTGAAATTGGTCCAAATTCGGAATAGTGGTCCAATAAAGCCCAACAGATGAAAGCACACTAAAGATGAATGGAGGAAAATAATGACTCATCAATGATCTTTTGTCTTGCTTGGAATGTCCAAAAGAGTTCCAATGACACTATCACACACGTTTTTTTCAATGTGCATTACATCAAAATTGTGACGCAATGTATTCTGAGCCCAATAACGTAGTTGGAAAAAGATTGATCTCTTTTTCCATGGACCATCCCTTTTGTTTTTGTTTATCTTTCCCAAATCATTCTTAAAATATTTTAATATTTCTAGATGTTCATTTTTGTTAACACATGAGGTGTGTGCCTTAGTTCTTTTTTACTATTAAAAGACTTTTTATTAGCTCTCCAAGGGTGACTCATTGGTAAAAAGACACGATGATCCATATAACACATCTTATGACTATGTTTTAGGTAACATGAATGTGTGTTATAATTACAACAAGCACATGCCAACTTCCCTTTAGTACTCCAACCTGACAACATAGCATATCCAGGATAGTCACTTATAGTCCATAAAAGTGTTGCATGCATTTGAAAGGTTTTATTTATTGAAGCATCATATGTGTCTACTCCTGACTCCCATAACGCTTTTAACTCCTTAATCAATGTCTGAAGGTAGACATCAATATCGTTTCCTGGAGAATGTGGACCAGGAATCAATAATGATAACATTGTATATTCAGGTTTCATGCACAGCCAAGGAGGCAAGTTATAAACTACCATCACAACAGGCCATGTACTATGTAATATGGTCATAGTTCTAAATGGCTTCAAGCCATTGCTTGCTAGACCGAGTCTTATGTTTCACGGCTCAATTGAAAAATCAGAATGAAGTTTATCAAAATCCTTCCAAGCTTGACCATTTGTAGGATGTCTCATTTTTCCATCCTTGGAGCGTTCTTCTTCATGCCATCTAGGAATAAGTGGAAAATGCCTTAAAATTTTTGCAGAAACTTTATGATCATTCTTTGCTTACTCAACATCTGAATTAACTAGAGGGAATTCTTTCCAACGAGAAGCTTTAGCGCAAACATCTTCACTCTCATGCTTTTTCAAAACAACAAGCAATCATTTGGACATGCATGAATCTTTTTATAATTGAGGCCTAAATCATTAACCGTAGCTTTTGTTTTATTGAAAGATATTGGAATGTTTAAGTTGGATATGGCTTTTTTCAATAATTGTAATAAGTCGAATCATGAAAGATAAAGTGGAGAAGCTTTCACAACCATGATAAAGCTCTTGTTTTGCCTCATTAATCAAATTGTAGAACTTCTTAGCTTCCTCACTTGGACCCTCAATACTTGTATTTGTGTCTGCCAGATTTCTAAATGTGTCGTACAGTATGCCATCAATGTCATCACGTCAGTCTTCTTGATTGTCCGTATCATCATCATTGACAACACGTGATGGAATTTCCTCCCCATGGTTTACCCAAATAGTGTAGCCCTTTAGAAAGCCTATGGCTATTAAATGATCATAAACCATGCTTCTTCTTGCCTAACACTGATTTCTACACTTGGCACACGGACACAAAATTTCGTTTCCTTGAGGTTGTCCCCTAGTATATGCAAAATCCAAAAAAGACTCCACACCATTGGTGTACTATGTACTAAACCTTTTAAGTTTAGTCCATTCTTTGTCCATGACCCTTAATATAATAAATAATAAAAATGTGTTATATAATTTAAGTTATTCAATAATTTATTTTTAGATAAGAAAATACCAAGCAAATTAATTTATTTCATTACTTAATCTTGAATAAGTACTATTTATAACTACTATACGTTCCTCTACTTAACCTTCAATAGGTGTTGGATATATCTATTATACATTTTTTTAGACACTTATATAAAAAATGATGGTGGAAAAGCAGCAACAAAGTGGTATTTACATCAGATGTTCCAAGATAAATAACACAATTGGTGGAGCTAAAAGCTATATTACATTTTGTTTACTTCTGATTTCAAAGTAAATTTAAATGCATATGACAACCAAAATAAAACTAACATTTTGCTTTAGATAAAAGGAGATAGCCTAATATTAATGCAAGACAACCAAAATCAGAGCAATGTCACCTGTTAGAATATATCCAATGATCATTATAGAAACAATTATATCAATAATAAAGGTTGAGTCAATATATATAATAAATGATTTAATTTTAGCCATGGTAAAAACCTTGAAACTATGTTAAAAACACACCTAATTTCATACAAGTAACTAATACATCACGTGTAAAATCCTACCAAAGAAACTAATACAAGTAACTAACATCCGTGTGGAGAGGGTGAACCAAAGAAACTTGAATATTTTTCAGCATTTGGTGTTCTATAAGGTCCATATTATACACATGAGAATCAAACTTAAAAGTAAATGGAAATGACAATTTAAGTCCATCAAAAGTACACAATCCAAAAACTTATAAAATAAAATCATAGAGTGTAACAACTTACTTTCTTTAATGATACATCCAATATTCATAAAAAGATAGAAATAAAAATTTGTATCCCTAGCCAAAAGTTTCCATTAACACAGCTAAAGTCTCGTAGCACCTAGAAGATCGGGAGATACAATGAAAAATAATTTTATTGCAAGAAAATAGTTTTCTTCCCCTGATAAATTTTCTTTGAAGGAAATGATGAGAATTTATTTTCCACAGCACATGAATATGAATGTATTATAGGAGAAGTTAAAGGACATCTACTAACAATCTATTCATGTAAACAATTGTGTGTGTGATTTGAATTCTGTAACATAAGTGAAAGAATGATAATAGATTAACTTAACACAATAAAACTCTCAAAAAAGAAGCATGAGATTAAACAACAAGAACATAGCATCCATGCGTAAAGATGAACCTAGAGAAATGCTAACACATGGATGTCAAATCATCCACCACAATTTCCTTAAACCAAAATGAGAAAGGAAAACATGAAGTGCCTATGTGAATGCAACCTACATGGAATCCCCTAGCTTCATGTAACCCTTGGGAAGTAAACCATTACCTAATATGGTCACTAAAAGGAACCCCAACTACACGGTATTCTCATAAAGTTTGAAGCAAACCCTCCACATGAAATTGCCAAGCACAACCTTTCCATCCAGTGATTTATATGGTCTAAAGCTTATAAGAGAAAAAGGTTTGGTTAAACATAACACCACTGCAATGTGACCCAAAAACTACTCCAAATACTCTCCATGAATCCTTCACCAACCACGAAACATGCGACCTGATTGGATAATGAAAAAACTTAAAATGAAACTACACTATGTGTTCACCATCTACCACCTAAATCCTATAAAAGCAAACCACACCCCTCAACGAAACGCTAACCCTCAAAAACAAAGATTATGCACATAAACACCCATGCAAACAAACATATAGCTTTAGAACGTGCCCACAAGCACGTCTTTAATTCAGCCTTACAACAACGTGACCTTCCCAAGATCAAAGTCCTAAGAAGAACATAGAGAAAAACTTTAATTCAGAGCAAAGATGGAAGAATTACGGTTTATGTGCATCAATGGTACACCCCTAGGTCAGTGCAAAGAAGAAACAACAGATGAATACCCATCACAGGTTCATCATCTCTCACGAAATATCACTTTTACTATATATATATATATATATATATATATATATATATGAACATGGTGGTAATTAAACTAAAACTCAACAAAAAGAATGATTAGGGGGAATAAAACAAAAAGAGAATAGTTATGTGAGACCAATTTAACATAACTGTAACTATAACTTCGTAAAGGGTAATATTAAATCTTCCTTCCCTAAAAACATAAGCTAAAATAAGGAACCAAAGCATAAATATGATCACAAAAACTAATAATCATTCTCAACAGGCAATAGATCATGTATCATAACAAAATTTTGTACATTTTCCCTCTCCCACGTATTCAATAGGAATCTGGCCTTCAATAACATTGCCAAGTGCCTTCAGTCCCCAACCCTTTTTTTCCCACATTTAAACCACCTCAGGCTAGCATACTTTCATTTTTGGACATGAAATGAAAAATTTATCTGAAAGTAGAGCGTACCAGAGAACAAAGACATGCGAAATGCTGAGACGATGACAGTGAATGATGATTGCACGATGATGAAGGTGAATCGATCACGACATGACGACGAGGGTGAATCAATGATAGCGCGACGACGATGAGAACTAACGACGGCGCGACGATAAAGGTTAACTGATCACGACGAGGAGGGTGAATTGCACGACGACGAGGGTAAATCGCACGACGATTGCGAAAACTGATGACGGCACGACAACGACAATGGTAAGTCGATGGCCGATGAGATGGTGTGCGATTGACGATGGACGGTGTGAAGGGTTTCACAATTGGTGGTGATGGAGTCGAGAAGACAGAGCCCTTACGGAAATAGGTTTTAATTTGGACATTGAGTGAGTGGGAACTAAGAATTAGCAAAGTGGAGGGAAGAATTCTAGCCTTTTTATTTTTCCCTAGATACTGATTTCACTAGCACACTGATACTTAGGCGCTAAAACTTATATTTCCCCGAAATTATTAAATTTATTTTTTAAAATTTATTACAGACAATGGTTTTATGGTATAGCCCACACATTTTAAAGTGAACATGGAAATAAATGTGGCATAAAGTATCCACATTTTGTAAGGCGTTGCCATTGGAATACTTTAAGCCATGCGTGTAAAATTGTTGCCTATACTATGATTAGGCGACGCTTTTATAGTCGTGGAAAAATTTAGAGTTGCCTAAAGTCATTTTTGATGTAGTGTTTTTTATTATTTTTTTCATTATGGCTTGAGTTTTTTACAAATTGTTTTCATCTTTTATTCTAACCTGTTTTCTTTTGTTTCTGAAGAGAAAAATATATATTATTTTTGCTCTTCTTTCTCCTTTGATGGTCATTCTTTCGTCTCACTTGATGGTGAAATATTAGTTTAATAATTTATTTAATGAGACTCTTTTATATTATTTTTTTATGAACATAGAAGACAAAGTATTGTGCTGTGTATTTTTTTTATAACCAGATTTTAATTGTGGTTTCATTATATGTATATGTCTTGAGTTTCTTACAAATTGTTCTCATCTCCTATTCTCACCTTTTTTTTTTGTTTCTGAAGAGAAAAAGATTTATTATTTTTGTTCTCATCTCTCAGTTGTTCTCTTCCATTCTCAAAGAAATAAAGAAGGTAATTCTCTTTTGTCTTACTTGATAGTGAAATATTAGTTTAATAATTTATTTAATGAGTCTCTTGTATATTAATTTTTTATTTTATGAACATAGAAGAAAAAATATTGTATTGTGTGTTTTTTATAATTGGATTTTAAGTGTGGTTTGATTATCATCGAATTTTCTTTTGGTATTTACGTCTCTCAATTTTTTATTAGATTATGATAAATTATTTTAGTCTTATTTTTTTAAAATAGGTATATTGATGAAGAATAAAAGAATAGATTCATTTCTTAAACTCTTCTAGATATTCTAAAGCATGATACTAATGATCCAGTTGTTCAATCAGAGGGAGCCCTTTTTTAAGGTTCAAAGAATTATAAGCGAGGAGTTTCATATTAATTCTTTGGAATGTGATCCAGGAAAACGTCTTCAAATATGGGAATATCCAATGAGCCAAAGAGATGAGATTCGAAGAGCTTATTCTAAAAAAACATCCAAGGAGATTTCAATCTAATTGGTTTAAAATTTTTCCTTCTTAGCTAGAGTATTCCCTGACTAATGATAAAGCTTATTGTTTGGCATGTTATCTATTTAGTTCAAAGCTAGATGGTCATTTTGGGTCAGATGTGTTTACTAAACAAGGTTTTAGATCATGGAAAAAGGTTAATGTAGGAAAAATATGTGCATTTCTCAACCACATTGGAGATAGTCCTTGCTCATCGCATTACAATGCAATGAAAGCTTGTGAAGACTTGTTGAATCAATCTATGCATATTAAGAACATTATAAATATTCAAAGTTTAGAACAAGTCTACAAGAATTGTTTATGGCTCAAAACCTCTATCGACACAATTTGTTGGCTAGCATTTCAAGCTTATGCATTTAGAGGCCATGAGGAAACACCAAAGTCAAGTAATAGAGGTAACTTTCTTGAAATGATTAAACTTCTAGCATCATATAATGATAAAGTGGCACAAGTTGTGTTAGAAAATTCTCTGTATAATGCTAAGTATACTTCTCATCATATTTAGAAAGAAATCTTGCACATTTTATCAAGAAAAGTAAGAAGTCACATCCGAGAAGAAATTGGAGATTCTAAATTTTGCATAATTGTTGATGAAGCACATGATGAATCTAAAAAGCAAATGGTTATTGTTTCGAGATTTGTAAATAAGAATGGTAATATAAAAGAACGATTTTTTGATATTGTGCATGATAAGGATACAACAATCGTCACTCTAAAAAAAGAATTGAGTGTCATTCTCTCTAGGCATAATCTTGATGTTTCCAATATTCGCGGTCAAGGGTATGATGGTGCTAGTAATATAAGGGGAGAATGGAATGGATTGCAAGAATTATTTTGTAATGATAATCCTTATGCTTATTATGTGCATTGTTTTGCTCATAGACTACAACTTGCTTTGGTGGCTGTTTCAAGAGAGGTCATTCTAGTTCATCAATTTTTTTCAAATTTGGCTTTTATTGTAAATGTTGTGTGTTCCTCTAGTTATTGATGGCTTTTATTCCTGTTCATTAATTATTGATGAGTTCAGGGATCTGAATGAACGAAGGGCAATCTTTTAGATATATGTGATTTCTTTTTTAGTTATCGTTATACTAAGTTATGTATTCATTTTTATTGGATTAGTGAAAATAATTAAATGTATAAATTTGGATGTATTATTTTGGCTCCTCCAACAATGTTGGTCAAGATCTGCCACTGGTTCTGAATAACCCTTAAATAATTTTTGGGCCTTTATCATCCCTTTTTCCATATCCCTAGCCTTAGCCATGATACAAGCTTAATAAATGCCACGTATTTTGACATGCAAGCATATTTGTCCTAAAAAGTAATTGAAAAAAAGAAAAAAGAGAGCACAAATTGAAATTGTTTTGGGATTTGATTTCAAATGTAGGGGTTAATTCTTTTTGGTTGACATGTTTTCACAGCTCCAAAAATTAACATGAGCAATTAGTCAAATAAAGGACATTCCTACTCATTCTTTCATTTTATTCTTCATGGACTTGATCCACCATGGGTTGGTGAGTTAATGGGCTAACTCACTGAATGATGTTTTGAATGATGTTTTTTTCTTATGATTTATTTTATATATTTATATTAGTATAGTTAAATTGGATTAACTCGATTCATTTTTTATACTAAGATAATTAAAGTGTTCACTGATTTTTCCAAATATTACTATAAAGATAGTAGTTGAAAATTAAAGTGTCAACCTACATAATTTAATAAGTAAATAAATTCAACATTCAAATTATTCAAACGTTATAGTAAACCTACAAAATTAGAAATAGTAGATAATTATAATAAAAAGGTAATGAAGAAAATGGTAAAATACAAAATAAAGGTTATTGTTGTGGCTTATGGATTAACCCACCTTCAACCCTGACAAAAACCCATTTAACCTAAAAATTAAGTGAATTAGGTACAGTTTGACAAAAATTCAACCCGACTTGAACCTTTGATGAGCTGGATTGACCCACAAATTCAAACATGTTTTGAAATTTCAAATAAAGTTTAAATAATTATATTATGACCAATAACATATTAAAACTTAGCATTTTTATTATGGTTAAAATACCCTTTTGGTCCCAATTTTTGTCAAGTTTTGTCAAATCAGTCCTTTTTTTTTGTTCAAATAGGTCTCCAATTGTTGTTAGTTTTGTTCAATTTGGTCATTTTTTGCTAACACCGTTTAAATCATTAATGGTAATGAACAATGACTGCCATGTATCACTTCATGATTTTTTTTTATTTTTTTATAATTTTTTTTATTTTTTCTTAAATATCCACGTGTTAACCCAATAACGTGCCACGTGTTAGAGTAAATATTTTATATTCAATTTAGTCCTTATATTTGTTATTTTTGTTCAATTTAGTCCCAATTTTATTTAAAATTGAGCAATTTTGTCCCCTTAAAATTGGGACCAAATGTAATTTTTATATAAGAGTTATAATTTTTAAACTAACTATAACCCTAAACAAAAATATTTAACAAAAATGTGAACTTTAATATAAAAATTAATTTTGGTCTTAATTTGGAAAGGGCAAACTAGGTTCATGTTTAAAAAAATTGGGACTAAATAGAACAAAAATAATGAATATTAGGACCAAATTGAATATAAAACATGGACTCTAACATGTAGCATGATGCTAGGATGACAGGTGGACATTTAAAAAATGAAAAAATGAAAAAACTTAAAAAAAATAAAAAAAGAAACCAAAAAAATCACGAAGTAACACATGTCAGTTATTGTTCATGACCGTTAATGATTTAAATGATGTTAGCAAAAAAGGATCAAATTGAACAAAATTGATGAAAATTGGGACCTATTTGAACACAGAAACAAAATTAGGACTGATTTGATAAAACTTGATGAAAATTAGGATCAAAAAGGTATTTTAACCTTTTATTATCAAGCCAAAAAATGTCATTTTCCCTAGATATTTACATAGGAATTCCAAAGTAACCTAACTCACTTACATGTGTGACTTATCATAGATTGAGCTTAAATTGAATCAGTTCAATCTGTCTCATTTTTTGGTTAGTCCGAAGTTTTATAATTTAGCTTAATCCACCATTGGTTGGTGGATTATTAGATTCACTCATTGAAGGATGTTTTATTCTTTTGATTTATTTTATATATTTATTGCAATATAATCAAAGTGGATAAGCTCATTGTTCAATATTTTAGCATTTAAAAAATCAATTTGTCAACCTACATATTTAAAAGTAGTAAACAATTATAATAAAAAATTAATGAAAGGTTGTTGTTGGTATGTTATGCATCAACCTAGCTTGAATCCATTTTTAACACATGAATTTAGTGGATCAAGTTTAGTTCGACGCATATTTAATTTTTCTTTTTTTTAAATCAACGTGACTCAAACATGTGGTGATCCAAATTCACTCACAGATACTACAGACGACTGAAACCTATCTTGACATTCCTACTATAATTTACATAATTATAGTACGGCCAATAACATATTAAAACATGGTATGCCTATTATCAAGCTAAAGAAAATGTCCATTAACACAATAAAAGTGTATATAGCTTTTACTTTAGAAAATAACTTCTATTTTCAAAGTACATATGCTTTTACTTTAAAAACATTATATACTTGACGCTAATGATGGCATAAATATTAGAGTGTTATACTTTTGTTCAAATTCCAATAGTTAGATAAAGAGAGAAGAAAGGAAAAAGAAAATGAAATGTATAAGAGAAGAAAGGAAAAGAAAATGAGATGTATAATTTATTGTTTATTTATTTTTACAATACTGTATTTATTATTTACTAATTATATAATTAAAACGTGTATAATAAAACAACATCAGTTATAAGGATTAATGTTATCAGTCTTATAGTTGATTGAAAAATAATTACTATAACAAAAAAAAAGTTATCTCTCTATAATTCATTGTCTCTTTCGTACATTATTTATTTAAATGTCTACAATCGATTTTAACTAGTTTCTATTCATTCTTGTATCTTGTTGGTGAGAGCATCGAGAAAGCCAATCAGAATTTAGTCAAAATCAATTAGATCTAGTCAAATCCAGTTAATTAACATAATCAAAGCTCAAAACTTGAGCCCATGATTAACGAATAAAATAGTAAAAAAATAATTAAATTTTTATAAATATAAGTAAATTTAGATAATTAAAATTACACAATTCATTGGTATCCTAATATGAGTTTTACTTTGAGAATTTTTTAGACTTGATCGTCTGAGATATACCCCTAATTCCACGGTCTGTATAAAGCAACCAACAACGAAGATTTACAGGACAAGACGGTGGAATGTCTATCCAAAAAATTTAAAATTTATGACAAAAGAAGATTTTAATCTCATAAGAAGTTAATATTATTTATACACAAACATTTTAGTTATCAGAAACAATTTTTATTAAATTATAACACATGTGAATGATTACATATAATATAATATTCGAATTATGATAGCTGAAATCACGTGTTATATTTAAACATTTATTAGAATAATGACAATTGTGATAATTTTAATTGACAGTATTTTCGTATTTAAAATGTCACTTTGTATGGTGCATTAAATGCCCGCGACAATTTGATTACTTTACGGCAACTCGTGCGTTTGAAACTGACAAAAATATACAAAAATTACTGTCACATCATACACAATTTGTTGTAGTATGTAAAGAAAATATTATATGGTGGAGATGAACTAGATTATTTTTTTAATTGACCACTATCATGGTTAATTATTTTTTATCATCAAAACTTGTGTTATTTTTTGTGAAGTAAACTTTTAACTAATATTAACTAAGATTGTATTTTGTTATAATGTCAAGTTGGGGAATTTTCAACCAACATTGATAAAAGAATTCAACAAAGGAAACTTCTTAGACGTTTCGTTGGCCCAGGAATTCCTTTTCATGCTTCCATCGTTATATCCATTCTTGCTATGTGGTTCTGCATCAAAGTCAGTGGTGGAATTAGCTCTTAGACGTTGCTTTGCCCATACGCTCTTTAATTTGTAATAGATGTCACAGTGCTGCATCGGTTGGGTTGCTTTGGACGAGTAGGTGATTGCAATATGTCTGCTACTTTTCATCCTTACATCTAGGGTTTGTGTGAGTGGAGTATTATGAGTAGCAGGAGGCATAACAAAACTCATCAATAGGACTGCAAAAGGACAACATGGTTCTTGCTTGATCTTTGCATGTACAGAGCTAGGAGAAGATACAAGGATGCATACTTATGTTCCCTTTTGTCTGCGGATCATAATGTTTATTTAGATTCTTCTCATTTGTTTTGGTTGAGTTTTAATTGTTGGAGCCACCATACTAAACTAATACATCAAATTCATACAAGTTCTGTTTTTTTATAAGTTTTTTTTATAAAGGTTAGAGTACGCTTCAGATATTCTTTCTAATTTAATTTTTACTTTTTGCCGATATAAAATAAAAATCAACAAAGGAAAAAGTCAACAACAAAGTTGTAAAAATAACGCTGATCAATGTCAACCTATATGATTAATATTAACAAAATATAATTTTGACAGATATCAATAAAAAGAACATTTTGGTAGTTGAAAAAAACTTGACGGACTTTGACAAAACATTGTCCTTAACATAGATAAAAAATCATCAATATTAATATTTTTAATAATTAAATAATGAATTTATACTTGAACAACTCTTTATCTTTATCAGTAACAAAAATATTTTTACCTAAATAAAAAAAAAATCTTTAAATTTGAACTGCTTTGTCAAATACAATATTTTAAAAAAATAAAATAGTTTCTACAATAAAATTAATTCAAATTTATATACTTAAATATATTAAAAATTGTGAAATTGGTAAACCAAGAACCATGCCTCTCTTACATTTTAATATATTATTGGACATAATATAATTATGTAAATTATATTAAAAATGTCAAAATAGGTTTAAACTCTTAAGTTAACCTAGCTCACTATGTGTTTGAGTTGGGTTAGATTGAATTTTTTTTTTGTAATGTGGGTGAAGTTGAACCTAACTCTCTTAACTCATGGATTAAACAAGTTTGAACCGGATTGAAGATGAGTTGACTCGTAATTTCACTAGTGCAGAATTTCCTTTTTACCTCGCCTTATATGTCTTGGTTGGCTAGGAACCGAAGCATATAATGACGCGGTGACATTTTTGCAATTCCAACCAAGTTTTATGCCTCGGTTCAGCTAACACTCGAAGCCAAAGACAACTATAGGCCTCGGTTTGCGCAAAACCGGTGTCAAAGAGTGCTATAGGCCTCGGTCCAACAAGACCCGAAGCTAAAAAGGGACTGCATTTTTGAAAAAGCTTTTAGGGTATCCGAGGCAGAAAGCGGAAGGGGAAAGGTTCTGTCTAGGGTTTAAAATTGGGCAAATATATAATCTTTTTCGCATTTCTCTTCGCGAGTCACTGGTTCCCTCTTATGCGCGCTGTTGTTTCATCCTCTTCGTGTTGCTCCCGTTGGCACCGTTGTTCTGTACGTCCACCGTCGCTACTGTGCACGTCCACCGCAGTTGCCGTCATCGCTGTTGTGCGCATCCACCGCAGTTGCCGCCGTCGTTGCTGTGCGTGTCCACCGCAAGCTGCCGTCGCTGCTGTGCGCGTCCACCGCCGTTGCTGTGTGCGTCCACCGCCGTTGTTGTGTGCATCCACTACAGCTGTCGCCGTCTCTGCTGTGCGCGTCCACCTCGCTGCTATGCCGATCCACCGCAACTACCGCCACCACTGTTGTGCGCGTCCATCGCTGCTACTGTGCACGTCCGCAGCCGCTGTTGTGCGCGTCCGTCGCCGCTGCTGTGCGCATCCACCGCCGTTGTTCATCACGTCTTCACTGCTACAGCTAGTGTTAGTGTTGTGGAGGATAGAGGTCGCGTAGTGCTGCATGAAACCACCGTTGGTTTTCTTGCTACATTTTTTAATTTATTTTTTGTCCTTTATGTGTGTAATGGTGGTCCCTTATGTTTTGCAGGATGGGGAAGAGGAAATTGAATGAAAGTGATAATGATTATAATGATGATTCTGATATAGAGAGAAAATGGAGAAATCAGATTTATGGAATGACCAGAACGAGTCTGAGTCAACTAAGGCTGAGGGCAGTCTAGGTTCGGTGACTGGTGGAGGAGGCACCTCTAGTTCCGGCTCATGTGAAAGTGGCTCCGAGGAAGAGCAGGAAACTGTTGGACAAGGAAAAGTGGGATCTTTTAGGTTGTAGAGTGATGAAAGTATTCAACCCGTATTTTTTTTTTAATTTTAATCACTTTTCTGCCTCAGTTGCAACTATACCCGAAGCAAAAAGTCTAGTTCTGATTTTTTTTAATGCTCATTAGGCCTCGTTTGCCTATAGAACCGAGCCAGTAGCTGTTGAATATGTCTCAATTTTCAACCGAGGCAAAAAAGTGACCTTTTTGGCCTCGACTTTATATGTCTCGGTTTTGAAACCGGGGCAGAATAGTAAAAATAACCGCGACCAAATCTCCTGTTTGTACTGGTGTTTACTAACAACAAAATTTTATTAGTATTTTACCATTTTTTTCATACATTTTTTTATTATAATTATTTTTGCTACTTTTAAATCATGCAAGTTGACAATTTGATTTTTGGGTTAAATATGTTTTTGGTCCCTCAAGTTTCAGTGAATTTTGGAATTAGTCCCTCTTCGAAACTTTATACCAATTTAGTTCTTCATCTTTATTAATGCATGAATTTAGTCCTTCTTACCAAATTTTTTTAAGTTTATTTGACATTTTAAACACATTTTATTATAATATTTGAGTTAACATTGAAGCGAAAATGTGTCAAACGATGTGGTGGTGTTGGAAAGGTGGAGTACTGAAGCGTTGTTGGGTCGCAATCCGAGTGCGAAGTCGCGACGAAGTTTTATGGAACGACAACGTGGTGATCTCCTACAGCGAGGAGTGTGGAAACAACGAGGAGTGTGGAAACGAAACCGTCAGAGGTTGGGGTTGACTGAGAGAATTTTGTAGGGTTTGTCTTCACATGAGCTAGTTTTGTTTCTTGTCTGCGCATTTGTTTCATTAAAATTCAATTTAGTGTGTAATAAAAAGATAGAATTAAATGAGAAGTAAATAAAAAAGAGTATTGTGGAGGGAAAGATGGTGCCATTGGAAAAGACGGCTTAATGTGTAATGAAAGTATAATGGCGTTTTCAAATGCCATATTTTGCATACAAAATGTGGCAGGTATAGAATTGTCGTATTATGAAGCAAATTATGGCGATTTTCCATAACCGCCATATTAAAACCGTCATATTTACTTTAATTTTTTTGTAGAGAAACAATTCAAATACTATCATGAAATGCGCTTGAAACGTTAGATAAGCTTAACAAAATTTGGTTAAAAGGACTAAATTCACGCATTTTTAAAGATGAAGGACTAAATTGGTCAAAAGTTTTGAAGAGAGACTAATTCCAAATTTCAATGAAACTTAAGGGACCAAAATCATATTTAATCCTTGATTTTTTAAATACTAAAATGTTGATTTATAAAGTTTCAATAATTTATATGTTTGATTATTTGTCTAGCTTTGTAGGTTGACATTTTAATATTCAACTAGTATCTTTCAATTAGAAAAAAAGGTAAACAATTTGATTTAATTGAGTTAATTTAGTTAAATTGTACAACAATAATTATGTAAAATAAATAAAAACATCTTTAAATGAGTCAACTTACTAACTCACCAAGTTAAACTTGGTTACAAAATTTCTTATTATTCTCTAAAATGTGAGTTATTGAATTGTTTTTTTTATTACCAAACCCGTATAAGTTAACTCATCTAATTTTGTAATTTAGGTTGACTCGTTTTAATATCCTTAGTTGAAAACAATATTATCAAGAAATTACTTAGGACAACAGAGAGAAACTGAAATTAATCAACCACGTGTTATCTTAAAGACTCTAACATCAATATTAGATTAAATCACAATTCAAGAATAGGTTCTTTCATTAGATTAACAAATATTGGAATAAACAAAATTAAACTACAATAAAAAAACAATATTACGGTATAACAATGAAGATACATTTTGTTTATTATATTAATAGTTACTATTTTTAAGACTGTTATATTATATTTTGTGGTGACAAAATCTATCACTGTCACTACATGTGTGTATAGTTTGACATTTGAACAAATAAAATATACAAAAGTAACCGTCACCGCATCACAATTTATTTTAGTGTATTGAGCAGGATATTTTTTTTGGATGAACTTGAGTTTTTTTTTTTTTATATAATTGACAACGATCATAATTATTTTTTGGTTGACGTCTGCAATGATTATTTTTATCATCCAAACCAATGTTATTTTTTGTCAACAATTTGTTAGATTTTTTTTCATATACTAATTGAATAAACTTTCAAGTAGCATTAATGAAGATTGTGTTTTTTATAAAGTCAATTGGAGAAATTTTTCAATCAAAATTAATATAAGAATTTAAGAAAAAAAATCCAACCAACAAAGTTGTAACATCTCATTTAATAGATAAATCTAATTAAATAAAACATCGCATAGTTTATAATATTCAAAGGACACAAGACTTAAAGTATAAGGATCTTTTAGAATCATTCAAATATACCCAAAAGGAAAACATAGGCATTACACAATGCCAAGAACAAAAAAAGATAAAAGTTCACAGTTATCTGACATAGCTTGCTCATAAGCAAGGTATTACATAGGCAACCATGCCTACAGAGAGTACTAGAAGAAAATGAGATTCAACCTAAACCGGACTACACTGTAGAGTTTCCATGACCCTGGTGACCACTAGGGGTTTCCACATCTGCTCACATCAATAAATTGATGATCATTGCAAAATGGAAAGACCACACACTAGACAAACACAAGCAAACAGAAAGGGTAAGCTAGAGTATAAATCATTTTAACATGTTATGGCATGCAAATACTTAAAACAGATCATAAACATGCAACAAGATAGGTAAACAATCATGTGATGGCAAACAAGTAAGACTCTAAGACTCAATTATCTGGATACATATAATCGGTCAGATTCACTAGATGCTTGCACTTGTGGTGGCCTTTATTGCTCTGCAAAGCCATTGCTAATGGATTTCACCCTACCATGCACAAGGTTAGCCTTTAAACATCTAAGACCATTATCCTACCAAAGACTAGGGACTCCTGCTACTCTCACCACTTGAGTCAGTCCGCTCTATGTGAGGCTAACTGACTTTTTAGAGTTTCAGGATGCAATCCTTACTTGAATCCTTACCTAATTATATACACTAAGGCACCAACATAAAACCTTACTAAGAGGTTCGTGGAATTATGTCCATCACATAAGGCACCACCATGAGTTCTCACCAAGAGGTTCATGGAATTACGTCCATCACATACAACACCACCATGAGATCTCACCAAGAGGTTCATGAAATTACGTCCAACTCATACCATAACCATGTCTCACCAACCAACCATAGATTTATCATGCATAACAAACTCATACCAATGTCCAACCAACCACCCCATCATGTTCCATGAATTCATTCATACCAATCCCATCAATTCAAATCCCAATATATCATATAGAGCATACATGGCATCATACTTGAATTCTTTAAAGCACAAATAATCCAATCATATGAAACACCCACGAATACAATCAACTCTATCAATCTCACTCATGCTAAAGAGCTCTCGCTTAGGCGAGAGGAACTCTTCGCTCAAGCTACCAGCTCTTGCCTAGGCGAGACTGCAAATAGAGAACACGTCGAGGTCTCGCTCAAGCTAGCCCATCTCGCTCAAGCGATACTACTCTCGCTCAGGCGAGTGGCCTTCGCTTAGGCGAACCCTTGAAACTGAGAGGGGGTGAGCTGCTGTTCTCACTCAGGTGAGAGCTCCTCCGTTAAGCAAGAGCTTTCGTTTTGGGCGACCATCCAGCTCGCCTAGGCGAGTTCAGCAGAACTCATATGCTCTCACACATGTTGTCATGACCAGAAGCATACCATATATTTTCCATACCATCAACAACACCACACAAGCATTCAAGAGTACCAAACATTCCAATATTTGTTAAAACAGCATAAAAACACAAAACCCTAACTTCCCTTACTTTATCAAAAGCTACTGGGATGAGGTTTAGGCACAAGTAGGATGGCACCACAACTTTAAGAATAACTTTGTGAGTTGGAAACACTAACACCAGAACAAAGATGGGTTCTGATGAGTCATTATTTTCCTCCATTCTACTTGCCTGTGTATCCATTTGACAGTTGTTCAGTGCTTAATTGTTCATCTTTAGTGTGTTTTCGTCTATTGGGCTTTATTGGGCCATTCTTCCGAATTTGGGTTAATTTCACTTTATTTGGCCTAATTTTCGTTTTTAATTATTTTTAGGTATTTGGGTGAAGCAATTTTTGATCTTGGACATTAATATTTAGTTGAAGAGTGTTGCCACATCATTTCCACATCATTTCCACGTCATCTAAGTGAATGAGTCAAATTTGAGGCCCAATAGTGGCATTTTTGTAATTCTGAGTGGTAGACTAGCCATTTTGTAAATAGTGGTGGCAAAGTTGATTTGACCAAAAGATTTAGGTCTTGACCCATGCAACAACCACACTCCTTCTTCTTCACTCTTCTCCAACCTCCATTTTCGCTCTCTCAAGGTTTGGTGGGTGTCCATGGAGGTGTTCCACTCGTTTTTTATGTTTTTGCACTAGTTTTTGTCATTTCTATGCACATTTGACATCACCCAATGTGGGATTTACATTTTGAATGCATTTGGTAGATTGGGCAGCTCATTTTTTGGATTTTATTGACTTGGAACAACACCCATTGATAGGGTTTTCAGATTTATATATCACAGCAGCATTTTTCATTCCATTGAAGCTTTAAAATCTCTCTTTTGCTCTTGATTTGTGTTTTAACAATTCATAGGTTAGGGTTTAATGCCCTGTTTTTGTGAATTCCGTTTTGAAGGGCTTGTGTGCTCCATTTCCATGTCTAGCTAAGCTCTTTGCAATGATTCCTTGACAAAATTGAAATGAAACCATGAGATTGTTGATCGCTTTTGGATTTTATTCAGAATTGCATTGATTTCAGGTTGCGTTTTGATGATAAACATGTTTCTGATGCATGCTCAATCTCAAATTCGTGTGTGCACCTTAAGTGGCTCGTATTCATGCTTAATGTTTATGGGTTCTGTCACAGCTTGCTTCAATCTGTGGGTGTGTTAACTGCCTGAAATATGTTGTGCTTAATGACAATGAATCCATGGTAATTTTCCCTTAGTTGATTACTTAGGGCTCATGAGAGCAAATTCGAATAGAACAATTAATTTGGTAATTTGTGATTGGTGGACTTTCAATTGAATTAAGGAATCATTGTGTTTTCATATAACTGTTAAATTTCTCTGCATTACGAATTTAATTTTGTCTTGAAACTGAATCTGCCAAACCCCCTCCTTGTGTTATATTATTGTGTTCATCTGGAAATTGAAGCTTTGGACGAAAATATTGGTCGTTGGGAGACGACTTTGTTTAAATTTCGTATACTGCATTTAAATGTTTTAATTTGGTGGGGTACGACCTCTATCAAATTTGGCACCGTTGTCGAGGACCAATAGTTTTGTTCAAAGTAAAATTTTCAGTGTGTTTGTGTTTGTGTGTTTGTGTTTTGGTGTGTTTGTATTTCAAGTGTAGTTGAGTTGGCATATGTTGATTGTGGTAGTGTTTTTGTGTAGTGTGCGTGTTGTCTGTGTAGTAGAGTACATATTGTCGCGGCGCGCATGAATAATGTCATCTAGAGTAGTGAATAATGCATGAATAGTGTCCGATTCTGGCATTTAACTTGTGGATTTTTGTTCTGGTAGCTACGATGCTTGTTTTGACTTGAAATTTTTGCTCCCCACTTCTAAGACATTGAACTTAATGGGAAAAATGGCTAGAGCAGTTGGAATGGTCTGATTTGAGAGATTCAAAAAAATTTTGGACAATTTTTTAGTCAAAGTTCAGAGGACCATAACTTTTGCTCTAGTTATCAGAATCAACATTATTTTATATGCATTTGGGGTGGAATTTAATTTCCTACCTTGTTGGTACCCGCTTTGCTAGTTATCAAGCTCAGATTCTACAGAAAGTGCCATTTTCTATATTTCAACAATGTTTTTTGTGAATTTTCTTCATTTTTTCCACTTTTGAAAATATTTTAAAAATACTTGCACTTTGGGTTTTGAGCTGATATTTTTTGTGGTACTGTTTGAGCACCCAAAGGATAATCCTACCAATTTTCAAGTCATTTGGAGTTCATTTGAGTATACTTGTAGTTATACCCTATGTTATGCCAATACCACTAGAATTAATGTATTTTGGTGCATGATTAGGGGAAACCCAAGTGAATCCATCTTTGCATGTTGATTATACTGTGACTTTTCCTGATTCCTCTAATTCTCGTCATACTCCTGACACTCCTCATTTTGTGCATTCCTTGCATTCTGAGCATACTATTTATTCTGATCATTCTAATTTTCATACTGATAATATGGCTCAACCTCCTCCACCTCATGAGAGGACCATGAGTGAGCTCACTACACCAGAGTTCACTTATGATAGTTTATGCATTCAATATCTTGAGGAGGAAGTTCCGTATGTCTTAAAAACTAGATTAATACACTTGTTGTCAAAGTTTCATGGCCTTGCAGGTGAGGACCCGTGCAAACACTTGAAGCAATTTTATGTCGTGTGTTCCACCATGAAACCCGCAAATGTCCAAGAAGACCATGTCTACTTGAAGGCCTTTCCTCATTCCTTGTAGGGCAATGCAAAAGACTGGTTGTACTACCTTGCACCCAGGTCCATCACGAGTTGGGATGACTTGAAGAGATTATTCCTTGCCAAATTCTTCCCAGCATCAAGGACAACAACAATAAGGAAGGAAATTTCTGGCATCATGCAACAATCTGAAGAGACCCTCCATGAGTACTGGGAGAGGTTCAAGAATTTTTGTTCAAGTTGCCCCCACCATCAAATCTCTGAACATCTTTTTCTATAGTATTTTTATGAAGGCCTGCACCACATAGATAGAAATAGGATTGATGCCGCAAGTGGTGGTGCTCTTGGTAACATGACCCCAACTACAACTAGGCAACTAATTGAGAACATGGCTTCCAATTCTCAACAATTTGGCATAAAGAATTCATGATGTAGGGGCAGCCGAATACACCAAGAAGTTGGAGAGTAAGATTGATGCTCTTACTACACTAGTTAATCAACTTGCTTCCAATCAGAGAGCTCCAACTACAAGAGTTTGTGACCTTTGTACATTCGTTGATCATTTCACAGACTCTTTGCCAACATTGCAACAACAAGCTGCTTCTTCTTCCTTTACACTAGTGGATACTCCTTAGGCGTATGCAGCTAATATTTTCAACAACAATAGGCCCCAACACCAGCAACAAATCCATGAATATTCAACAAATAGATACAATCCAGGATGGAGGAATCATCCTAATATGAGATGGGGAAACTAGGGCAACCAACAACAGCAAAACCAACAGTTTCAAAACGCTCAACCACCTCCTCAACAAAGAGTTATGCCTACACAAGCTGCTCATGTTCAACCTGTACCCACACCAGCTCTAACTCTTGTTGCACCTACACCTTCCTCTTCTACTTCACTAGAAGAGTTGGTCAGGATGATGATACCACAGAATAGGCAACTCTAGCAGGAGACTAGAGCCTCAATCCAGTCTTTGACAAATCAAATGGGGTAGATGGCTACGCAACTTAATCAAGCACAGGCTCAAAATTATGATAATTTGCCATCACAAACGGTGGATAATCCCAAAAATGTGAGTGTCATCACATTGAGATCTGGGAAGAACATTAAAGTTCCCATTACTGAGCCTACACCTCAAAAGGAAGTTGACCCTACTGCTACACATAAGAGAAAGCATGATGATGCTCATGTAACCCATCCTTCCACATCTATTGCACCTTCCACACCTCTTCCTTTCCCTCCGAGAGCTATTCCAAGCAAGAAGATGGAAGAGGTTGACAGAGAGATCCTAGAAACATTTAGGAAGGTGGAGGTGAACATACCTCTTTTGGACGTCATCAAACAGATTCCCAGATATGCCAAGTTCTTGAAGGAGTTATGCACGCATGTTAAGACTTTGGCAAGTGTACCAAGTCGCGCAAGTAGTAACCGGTAAGACCGGGATATCGTTTCCCAAGAGACTCGTGTATACTAAATATTTGCGTAATTAGTGACTAATTTAAACTAATGAATAAATTCATAATTTGGGATTTTTGTATGAAATTAAATTTTGCCTAAATAATTAAATTTGAACTTGGATATTTGAAGACTCTAGAAAATGGTAAAGACTAGAAATGCAATGGATTGATAATGTTGGAGTTAGACTTCACCTACTTCACTCTCATATATATTAAACCATAAAACTCTTCTCCATTAATTACTAATGTCAACCCACAAGTCTACTCAAACTCTAATCCCTTAGTTGAATGAGCCTAGGTTCCCTTATTTAGAGTCAATTCCTTGAATCCCTAAATAAACAAACCCGCTTTACAAATTAGGGTTTAAGACAACTAATGGGTCAAGTTCCATTCCTAGATACAAGTTCCATTAGGCATCTTGTTCAAATTCTAGGTTTCAAGAGATATTTTCCAATACCTAATGACCCAAATATCATGCAATGAATGGGTAAAACAAAGCAAGCCTTAAATACATAAACAAAGATACTAGAAATCAATGGAAGAAGCATATATATATTCAAACCATTCGAAAATACATAAGAGTTCAGTGGCTACATCTAACCCCAACAAAAATGGGTTTAGCTCTCCATTGTCATGGAGAGCTCAAGCTTACAAAATGGAAATGGAAGAGGGAGGAGACACAAAGAGGAAGATGGAGCTGTTCCCACAAGCCCTAGCAGACCTCCAAGTGCTCCAAGACGTGTTGTTCGAGCTCCAAAGTGTCCAAGATAAGTTTCCCTTCGCGAAAACAGAAGAAAAGGAGCCAACTTGCCACATCAGCGAACACAGGCGCCTGGCGGAAGGGTCTCACCGCCAGGCGGTATCGAGCAAACAGTGGGCAAAACTGGCAGCTACCGCCCGGCGGTGTCCAGTTACCGCCAGGCGGTTCGTAACAGAGGCGCCTGGCTGGCGCTTGGTTGGCGCTTGACTGGCGGTCTGTTCCGCCTGGCGCTTGCTTCGTGTCGCCAGGCGCTTCCTGTTGACATTTTTCTTCTTCTCCTTGCTAATCCGGGTCACTCATTAATCTGGATTTTTGGACAAAGCTTCCCATCTACAAAAAGGACACAAAAAATGGGGATTAGTGGTATATTTAGATAAATGTAACCCAAAATGTATTTATTTACAAAAGTAAGGTAAAATTGAGGATTAAGTAGGTCAAAAGCTTTGGAAGAGATGATTTTGCTAATGAAATATAGCTTGGATAATGGTAAAAATTAACATTATCAACTCCCCCAAACTTAAAACCTTGCTTGTCCTCAAGCAAAAAGGTAACTTGGCCTAGATGAACAACACAATTGCAATGATCTAGCAAATCAAGAAAACATATGCCAATTGTGCCTGCTCTTATTTGAAAGATTGTGTAGCACATGTGTTTCATTAGCAAGGCAAACTAAAGCTATGGTGTTCACAAAACAAAAATATCACAAGTGCATGCAAGAGTTTATAAGGGATCAACAATCATGGCAAAATGTTTCCTTGATCAATGGAAACCACTTCTCACAAGAACAAGTGTTTCACTCAAGCCCACTAGTGTATGTATATAAACAACATTCTCTCTACCATCACAATGTCACACAATTTTAACTTTGCTTTTTGTTCAAAATGTCTAAGACTTTCACAAGCATGCTATCATCACAAGGTCTTTTATGGCTTGTATCGTGGCTAGGCTAAGAAGGAAATTTGGTTTTTCAGGATAACAAAAGTACTTTGAGCTAAGAGAGCAACTAATCAAATCATGAAAGTATTTTTCTCCCTTCTCTATTGAACCAATGAAACCAATTCCCAACTTGCTTGCACCAATTTTCTTTTTCTTTCTCTTTTCTTTTCTTCTTTTTTTTTTTTTTTTTTTTTCAATGAATTGAACCAAAAACTTTACAAATTTTCCCATGCTCCCTTGTATTAGCAATAATTCCCCCAAACTTGAACCATACTCATGACTAACAATCATTTGCTCTCTCAAGCTCAAAGTAAGGTAGTCAATATCTTCACTATGCTCAAGGTTCAAGGAATGGTACATATTATCTTTAAGGCTCAAATAAGACTCAAAGGATTTGCACAAGAAATCAACTTAAAAAGGATTGGCTCAATTATGTAAAGAAAAAGAAAGATGGCCTTGATCACCTGTAGCATGCAAGTAAATGAATAGCAATTGAACTCAAGCAAAGTCAATTATGAGTTCACAGTGATAGCATTCACACAAATCAACTCTGGGGCACAACCTCTCACAGGGTATTTGGGTTCCACAATTGTCAACATATGCCAAAATCATTGATCACAATTAAACTCAAGCATCACTATATCAAAATGAGAACAACCACAAGCTCATGCTCACAAGCCAATTCAACATCATTTCATAACAAGCACAAAAGGTGATCATGAAAAGTAGTAATTCAATGCAAAAGATTAGTTCACCACAACCAAGTTACGAAGTTCTAAACTATGCTAAAAGTTCAATACTATCAAAAGAAAGTTAAGACTAAAAACTAAAAGCATAAAATAAATCAGGACTATCAACAAAACAAGTCCTGCAAAATGTGAATCACTCTCTCCAAATGCTCAGGCGTCATCCTCGCCCTCTTCGTCTAGATCCTCCTCCTCATCCTCTGCAGCAGCTGAGGCTCCACCTCCTCCAGTAGTAGTGGCCTGGGCCCCAGGCCAAGCAACAGTGGCAGCAAATTCCTCAGCTGATGGGGTGTGCAACTCAGGAATAGTTAGGGAGATGCCCCTAAGCATGTCAGCATTGGCCATCCCCATCCTGTATAAGGCCTGCATCTGGGGTTCCAGGAGCTGAAGGTGATCGAGCTTGGCCTCCAAAGCCTGCAACCGCATGTCAATGGTGGGAGTTGCCTCAGGCTCGGGCTCTGGCTCAGCTTCTGGCTGTGGCTGATGGCGCCTCCTGGGTCTGGGAGCAACTGAGCAGAACCTCTGAAAATATGAAAAGTCCAGGTCCTGCGTTGCTTTCTCCAACGGGGGTACAGAAATATCCACCCCTGCCAGGCTGCAAAGATGGGTGATGAGAGATGGATGGCCAAGAGCGGCCTTGCCAGCGGCGTTGGCACACCGGTGGATCTCATTGGCAATGAATTGCCCTACATCCATCACCCGACCTGTCAGGATGGTGTATAGAATGGTGGCGCGTCCCTCCGTAAGATCAGACACATGGGAGCACGGGGAGATGTTGGCGTGCACAAATGCTGACCAGAAGCGGGCCAAGGGGTGAAGGGAACCTCTCTGAATCGTACCCCTGTGAAATCCTTCACCCGCCAAGCAGAGTGCTTGGAGCAGCTCTCCAGGCGCCACGCCCTCATCTTCCAACACTGAAAACTGGCACTCCACATCATCAGCCAGCTGGGTGCCCAAGAACTCGTTGATCGTGTCAGCATCAAAGGGCACCCTTTTCCCCCGCACATAACTGAGAAAAGTGGGGGCTGCGGAGGTGGTAACCTTGGCATTAGCATAAAATTCCTTCACCAAGGTTACACTATAAGTGCTAGGATAGCTACCCAGCCTTTCCCAGCCACGCCTCATCAACTCCAGCTGAAATTCGTTGACCTCCCCAGGCTTGAGAATCACTTTCCTCTCTGCCACCAACTTCCGTTGCATGACCACTTGGAAGCGGTCCTCATTATCTTTTGTGAGAAAGTGATGAGAGTAAATTCTCTCCTTTCGCTTTTGCCCTTTCGAAGGGTTCCCCACGGAGGTCTTCATTCTTTTGGGATTTGAGGAGGATGTCATCTGCAAAATAAACATTGGTACAAAGAGGCAATTTAGAGTTAGCATTGAAGTGAGAGATTCAATCAAAAAGAGAGTTAATTGCATCTAAAGACTAAACTAGAACAACAAAATGTCAAGTCATTCAAATGCAAAAACTCTTGTAGCATTGGTGCCTCACAACCCAAGCTACAAACACAAGAAAAGCAAAGAAAGAGGCAAAAACAGGGGCCACCGCCTGGCCCCTCCAAAACTGCCGCCAGGCGCCAGCGTGCAACAGTGAGCACTGCTAGGCGCCACCGCCTGGCGGTAGAACAGGCCAAAATGGCCACCGCCAGGCGGTACACAACAGGGCAGCCATGGAATGCAGTGAATGGTCACAGAACAGCAGAAAAACAACATCACAATGGCAGCCCACACAACAAATACGAGTTCTTAAACACAAATAGCAACAGAAACAACATGTATATGAAAGCAAAATAACCCTAAGCTAGTGAACCAACAATGGAGTAACAAAACAACACTCAAACACGAAAAGATAGCACAAGAAAAAGAAAAAAGAAATGTACTTGAGTGGAGTGCACGGGAGGAATGCAAGAATAAGTTGGAGAACTCGTGAAGAGTGGCTGGTGTGAAATGGGTTAGCTGCGCCTGGCGATAGTGTGGCAGCAGTGAGAGTGTGAGTGGTTAGGGCACGAGAATAGGGATTTGGAATTGGGGATTAGGGTTTGGCAAGAGGTGATTAGGGTTTGGCAAGAGGTGAGAGCAGGGAACAGCGGCGCCAGGCGAGATTTAAGGTTCTTTGAGAGTGCAGCACGAGTGTGAGGAGTGGGCCAACTCAAAACAGATTTTAAAAAGCCCAACGTGAGCTCGCGCAGCAGTACCGCCTGGCGGTAGGTCACGAGCCGCCAGGCGGTATACCAGTAAAATCACCCTGGGGCTGTTTTTCTGGTGTGGCGCCAGGCGGGCGCTAGGGAGCCGCCAGGCGGCTTGCTTCTGCAGTGCTTCCAGTGGCCAATTTCACATATATCGCCTGGCGGGAGTAAATGTAGCGCCAGGCGACTACTGCAGTGGTGGAGATTTTTGTATTTTTGGCTATTGGTAGGGTTGGTTTTGACTCTTTTGTACTCCACCCAACGTTTCACTCTTGCAAGCATCTTTTTCAAGCTTTTCCAACTTTAAAACAAGCATTCACACTCAAGCAAAAACATTTAATTTACAAAACACATGCACAACTTAACTTAAGATATGAATTTACTACACAAGCTATGCTTCTACTATTCTCACAAACCCAATTTTACACTACCACATTCTATGATGCACAAAGGTTGAACACAATTCAAAATGCTACAACTAGCACATGCCAACACCATCCTAAAACTAAACATGCTTAACAACATTCTAGGCTATGCTTCCACAAATTCACAAATGCAAATTTAACACAAAATTCAACATCTCAACAACACAACAATCATACTAACACAATTCACACATGCATACAAACATCATATTGAATTGAAAACAAAAATTAAAAGCTAGAATGAGTTTAGAGCACTGGGTTGCCTCCCAGGAAGCGCTTGTTTAACGTCACGAGCCTGACGGGTAAGACGCTTAAGCTTGGTTGGTGCTTTTGGTGTGCTCCTTCCCAACCTCACACCTATATAACTTCAATTGAGCACTAGTCACCAATTTAGTCCTTCTAGAATAAGGAGCTTCAATTTCAATTCTTCCATCAACTTTGATGTCTCTAATAACCCATAGCCTTGCCCCATTTGACTTGAATCTTCTAGGAGAAATCTTCACACTTTCCTTTCTCATCACAATTGGTTGGCCGGGTCTAAGTGCATTAGTCCCCATCAAAGAGTGGTGGTGAACTAGAGCATCTTTCTCTTCCCTATCTTCATTCACTTTTGCAGAGAAACAATTTGAGCAATTTCCAAGCAACTTAGAAGCTTGCCACGGTCTACTAGTCACAGATAAGACTTCATTGATGGCCTTAAGACTAGTTTCTTCATTAGTTGATTCTTGCACCGCTTCAAAAACGTTGAAATTCACTTCCTCATCTTGGTCCTTCAATTTCAGCGTTCCCTCATCCACATTGATGACAACCTTGGCTGTCTTCATGAATGGCCTCCCAAGAATGAGTGGTACCCCTTCATCTTTCTCCATTTCCATCACCACAAAATCAACCGGGAACTTGAGCTTATCTATCTGCACCACCACATCTTCCACCACGCCATAAGGGTATTTGATTGAGCTATCTGCTAGTTGCAAGGTCATCCTTGTTGGCTTGGCTTCGAGACCACCAATCTTTCTAAGCATAGATAGGGGCATCAAATTAATGCTAGCCCCTAAGTCAACAAGAGCTTTTCCCATATCTTGATTTCCAATGGTGCAGGGGATGGTGAAGCTACCCGGATCCTTGAATTTTGGAGGAAGATTTTTCTGAATAATGGCACTACAATTCCCTTGCACTTCAATGGTTTCCTCTTCTATGTATTTCTTCTTTTTGCCCAGGAACTCCTTCATGAACTTTGAATAAGAGGGTATTTGTTGCAGTGCTTCAGAAAACGGGATCTTGATCTCAAGCTGCTTGAATATGTCTTTGAAGCGAGCTAATTGTCTCTCTTTCTCTTTTCTTGAAGGATTTTGAGGATAGGGAAGGGGTTTCACAACAACCTTCTCTTTTTGTCTTTTCTCTTTATCATTCTCTTCACTTTTATTCTTTTCTTCTTCCATAACAATCTCTTCATCAACTTCTTCCTCTTGAATCTTTTCTTCATTCTTTCTCTTATCTCTAGCCTCCACCTTTTCTTTACAACCTAGTCCAACCTCCTTTCCGCTTCTAGTGAAGATGGCCTTACATTGCTCTTTGGGGTTGGCTTCGGTGTTGGCGGAAAAAGGACTTCCTTGTTGATCAGCCAATTGCTTGGCTAATTGCCCCACTTGCACCTCCAAGTTTTTTATTGATGCATCAGTGTTCTTTTGATTTTGAATTGACATTTGCAAGAACTGTTGCATCATGTCCTCAAGCTTTGAGGTTCTGTCAGTCAAAGAGGGATGTTGGTAAGTTTGTTGATGTGTGGGCCTATTGGAAGGTCCTGCTTGGCCCATGTTTTGGTGAGGTTTCCATCCTTGATTATAGTTCCCTGGTCGGCCTTGATTGCCCATATAACTAACTTCCTCTTGAGATGTGCTTGGCATAGCACATTTCCCATTGGTATGGTTTCCTCCACATAACTCACAACTTTGCATTTGTTGGAGTTGAGCTACAGAGGCATTTTGAAGCTCTTGAGGAAGTTGTGACAATTTCTTCATCAGGGTCTCCAGCTGCTGAGTCATAATCTTGTTTTGAGCCAATAGAGCATCTTGAGATTGAAGCTCTAGAATACCCTTCTTTTGAGAATGGGCTCTCTCAGTATAGGCTTCATTATCATTAGCTGCCATATTCTCTATTAACTCATATGCTTCCTCTGGTGTCTTCCACTTGATACTCCCACCGGCAGAGGCATCTAACATCAGCTTTGACTGGGATTTAAGTCCTGCCAAGAAAAGAGTAAGTTGTGTAGGTTGATCAAACCCATGAATGGGAGTCTTCCTCAGCAGTCCCTTGAATCTATCCCATGCTTGGCCCAAGGACTCATCCATATCTTGTTGAAATGCCGAGATTTCCTGCTTTCCCTTATTAACCTTGGACTGGGGAAAATATTTGCTCAAGAACTTTGCAACCACTTCATCCCAGTTAGTGAGGCTATTTTCAGGAAAAGAATTCAGCCAAGCTTTTGCAGGTCCTGCTAGTGAGAACGGGAAGAGACTCAGGCGTATGGCTTCATCAGGAACTTGATGGATCTTCACAGTATTGCATATCTCCAAGAATGTGGCCAGATGAGTGTAGGGATTCTCATGAGACAGGCCATTGAACTGATTACTCTGCACCAGATGAATAAGAGCTGGCTTCATCTCCATGTTGGTGGCATTGACAGTTGGCCTAGCAATACTGTTGAAGTTGATATGGCCTGTGAACGCTGCATAATCTTCCAAAGTGCGTCTTTCACGACCCCTACCATCACCATGAGGATTTTCAGCCATTTCTTCTTCTGGCAAATAATCAAGATTCTAAGAAGTAGACGGAAGAGTGTCTGAATCAGAAGAGTGATGGGCAACTTGTTGTGCTTGATCTCGTCTTCTCCTTGTGGCACTATTGTTTCTGCGGGCAGTTTTCTCTATCTCGGGATCAACAAGGAGTGGTTCTGAAGATGCAGTCCTCCTTGTACGGATCCTACCCTGCATAAACTATTAGAGCAACAACAAAAACAAGCTCGAACTACAAGTTAGCCCAAAAATAATGTGCGTATATAAGTAAACAAAAACAATAAATATGCACAAAAGAATTTAAGTCTAAATAAGTCAAAAATCACACAATAGTCTAGTATTAGACACGGGTCCCCGGCAACGGCGCCAAAAACTTGTTAAGACTTTGGCAAGTGTACCAAGTCGCGCAAGTAGTAACCGGTAAGACCGGGATATCGTTTCCCAAGAGACTCGTGTATACTAAATATTTGCGTAATTAGTGACTAATTTAAACTAATGAATAAATTCATAATTTGGGATTTTTGTATGAAATTAAATTTTGCCTAAATAATTAAATTTGAACTTGGATATTTGAAGACTCTAGAAAATGGTAAAGACTAGAAATGCAATGGATTGATAATGTTGGAGTTAGACTTCACCTACTTCACTCTCATATATATTAAACCATAAAACTCTTCTCCATTAATTACTAATGTCAACCCACAAGTCTACTCAAACTCTAATCCCTTAGTTGAATGAGCCTAGGTTCCCTTATTTAGAGTCAATTCCTTGAATCCCTAAATAAACAAACCCGCTTTACAAATTAGGGTTTAAGACAACTAATGGGTCAAGTTCCATTCCTAGATACAAGTTCCATTAGGCATCTTGTTCAAATTCTAGGTTTCAAGAGATATTTTCCAATACCTAATGACCCAAATATCATGCAATGAATGGGTAAAACAAAGCAAGCCTTAAATACATAAACAAAGATACTAGAAATCAATGGAAGAAGCATATATATATTCAAACCATTCGAAAATACATAAGAGTTCAGTGGCTACATCTAACCCCAACAAAAATGGGTTTAGCTCTCCATTGTCATGGAGAGCTCAAGCTTACAAAATGGAAATGGAAGAGGGAGGAGACACAAAGAGGAAGATGGAGCTGTTCCCACAAGCCCTAGCAGACCTCCAAGTGCTCCAAGACGTGTTGTTCGAGCTCCAAAGTGTCCAAGATAAGTTTCCCTTCGCGAAAACAGAAGAAAAGGAGCCAACTTGCCACATCAGCGAACACAGGCGCCTGGCGGAAGGGTCTCACCGCCAGGCGGTATCGAGCAAACAGTGGGCAAAACTGGCAGCTACCGCCCGGCGGTGTCCAGTTACCGCCAGGCGGTTCGTAACAGAGGCGCCTGGCTGGCGCTTGGTTGGCGCTTGACTGGCGGTCTGTTCCGCCTGGCGCTTGCTTCGTGTCGCCAGGCGCTTCCTGTTGACATTTTTCTTCTTCTCCTTGCTAATCCGGGTCACTCATTAATCTGGATTTTTGGACAAAGCTTCCCATCTACAAAAAGGACACAAAAAATGGGGATTAGTGGTATATTTAGATAAATGTAACCCAAAATGTATTTATTTACAAAAGTAAGGTAAAATTGAGGATTAAGTAGGTCAAAAGCTTTGGAAGAGATGATTTTGCTAATGAAATATAGCTTGGATAATGGTAAAAATTAACATTATCAACGCACAAGAGGAGGCTGAAGGGAAATGAAAGGATCAACATGGGGAGAAACGTATCTGCACTGATAGGTAAATTTGTTTCTCAAATCCCTAAAAGTGTAAAGCCCCAAGTACATTCTGTGTTCCTTGCATTATTGGTAATAATAAGTTTGAGAATGCTATTCTTAATCTGGGTGCTTTGATTAATGTCATGTCTCTATCTATTTTCAATTCTCTGTCTCTTGGACCATTGCAACCGACAAGTGTGGTAATTCAATTGGCAAATAGAAGTGTTGCCCACCCTGCCGGTTTCATTGAGGATGTCTTGGTTCAAGTTGGTGAATTGATTTTTCCTGCTGATTTTTACATTTTTGATACGAAAGAGGGATTTTCCCATGGTTCTGCCCCATTCATTTTAGGGAGACCATTTTTAAAGACAACTTGAACCAAGATTGATGTCCATGCTCACACTTTATCCATGGAGTTTGATGTCATTGTCGTACGTTTTAATATTTTGGATGCCATGAAACATCCCTATGAGGATCACTCTATTTTTTCACGTTGATATCATTGATCATGCTATTGATGGACATGTTTTTTATTTCCACTTGCATGCATTAAAATATTCATCTATGTCTGAGTTATCTGAGTTTGCATGCATTGATGATTCTGATTCTGATTTTGACACTGAATATGATGTGGATAATGTCGAATCTACTGAGTTTGACTCTTTGGGTGTTGTACCTATTGACTTTGATGTTATACAATCAGATTGCACTAACCATGTTACATGATGTACATATGCATCTGATTGTTATGTTGAGGTACAGGATATGGAACCCATTTCTCCCTCCCTTCTGGTTCTTGATATTCAGTCAACATCCAACACTCTAGAGTTGAAATCCCTGCCAGACAACCTCAAGTATGTCTACTTAGAGGAGAAGGACAAAATGCCCATCATCATTTCCACCTCCCTCACTACTGAACAAGAGTAGAAATTGTTGCATGTTCTTAAAAAACACAAGAAGGCAATTGGATGGACATTGGCTGACATTCCTGGTATTAGCCCATCAACATTCATGCACAGGATATTGTTGGAAGATGGAGCAACGCCAGTGAGACAACCACAAAGGCGACTCAACCTTGTCATCTCAAATGTTGTCAAGAAGGAGGTGACCAAGCTTCTACAAGCTGGGATCATCTACCCCATTTCTGACAGTCAGTGGGCCAGCCTCATCCATGTTGTTTCTAGAAAGACAAGCCTCATTGTGGTCAAGAATGAGAAAGAGGAGTTGATTCCAACAAGAGTGCAAAATAGTTAGAGAGTTTGCATTGACTACATAAGGCTAAATCAAGAAACCAGGAAAGACCATTTCCCCTATCTTTTATTGATCAGATGCTTGAGCTGGCAAGTAAGTCCCACTATTGTTTTCTTGATGGTTTTTCTGGTTACTTTCAAATTCATATTGCACCTGAGGACCAAGAGAAAACCACATTCACTTGCCCCTTTGGCACTTTTGCCTATAGGAGGATGTCGTTTGGCCTATGCAATGCCCCTAGCATATTCCAATGGTGCATGCTTAGCATTTTTAGTGATTTTCTTAAAAAATGTATAGAGGTGTTTATGGACGATTTTACTGTGTATGGATCCTCTTTTGATGCATGTTTAGATAGTTTGGACAAATTTTTGAATATGTGAATCCAATCTAACCTTGTTCTCAATTTTGAAAAATGTCGTTTGATGGTAAAACAAGGCATAGTATTGGGGTACAAAATTTCAAGTAAGGGCATTGAAGTTGACCCTGCCAAGATTTCAATTATTTCATAATTGCCTTACCCCTCTTCTGTGCGAGAGGTTCGTTCTTTTCTTGGCCATGCAGGGTTTTACAGGCGCTTCATCCAGGACTTCAGTAAGAAGGCCCTTCCACTGTCTAACTTGCTGCAAAAGGATGTTGACTTCATCTTTGATGAAGGATGCAAAGAGGCTTTTGATTGCCTCAAGAAGGCTCTGACCACCACTCTGATCATTTAGGCGCCCGATTGGACTACCCTGTTCGAGCTTATGTGCGATGCATCCAATTATGCATTGGGGGTTGTTCTGACTCAAAGGATTGACAAACAGCCAAGGGTAATCTACTATGCCTCCAGGACATTGGATGTTGCCCAAGCAAACTACACCACAACAGAGAAGGAGCTTCTTACGGTTGTTTTTGCACTTGAAAAGTTTAGATCTTATCTACTTGGTTCTTCTGTTGTTGTGTTTACTGATCATGCAGCTCTTAAGTACTTGTTGAAGAAGGCAGAATCTAAGCCTCGGGTGATAAGATGGATGCTCTAGCTCTAGGAATTTGATTTAGAGATCTGTGATAGGAGCAGAGCACAAAACTTGGTTGCAGATCACTTGAGCTGGATTGAGAGGTCTGTTGATGATGCTTCACCAATCTGAGATGACTTTCCCGATGAAAGTTTGTTGACACTCTCTGCTCCCTCACCTTGGTTTGCTAACATCGTGAATTATCTTGCTGCTTCTGTTTTTTCCTCCCTTAATGTGACAAACTCAGGAGCGACGTTAAGTATTATATTTGGGATGACCCCTATTTGTGGAAAATGTGCAGTGATTAGGTTACCAGGAGATGCATTATGGACCATGAGATTGACTCGGCCCTTCAATTTTGTCATTCATCTGCACCTGGTGGTCTCTTGGCACACAAAGGACAGCTCGCAAGGTGCTAGATTGTGGATTTTATTGGCCCACCATCTTCAAGGATGCGTGAAGGATTTGTAGCATGTGTGAGCAATGTCGATGAGCAGGAGCAGCCATTTCTTGGAGACAACAGATACCTCAACAACCCATGTTATTTTGTGAGGTCTTCGATGTCTGGGGTGTAGATTTCATGGGCCCTTTCCTTGTCTCTTTTGGTTTCACTTACATCTTGCTTGTTGTTGATTATGTTTCAAAATGGGTGGAAGCTAAAGCCACTAGGACTAACGATGCTCGTGTTGTTAAAGACTTTGTCAGGTCTCACATATTCTACAGGTTTGGAATTCCTAGAGCTATCGTTAGTGACCAGGGCACTCATTTCTGCAATAGGTTCATCCGGGCTTTGCTTCGAAAGTATGGGGTTGTGCACAAGATTTCTACACCATATCACCCCGAGACTAACGGGCAAGCCGAGATCTCAAACAAGGAGATTAAGCGGATCTTGGAGAAGATTGTGCAGCCCATTAAGAAGGATTGGAGCAACAGACTTGAGGACGCTCTTTGGGCTCATAGAACTGCTTACAAGGCACCTATAAGGATGTCTCCTTATCGGGTTGTCTTTGGTAAACCATGCCACCTTCCAGTGGAGATAGAGCACCGAGCCTACTGGGTTGTCAAGTCATGCAACTTCTCACTTGATCAAGCTGGGGAGGAAAGAAAGTTGCAGCTGAATGAGTTTGATGATATTCGTTTGAAGCATATTAGAACCCTATTTTCTACAAAGAGAAGACCAATAGATTCCATGATAGCTCCATAACTAGAAAGGAGTTTGTTGTCGGTCAACAAGTGTTATTGTATAACTCCAAACTTGGACTCATGGGTGGTAAGTTGCGGTCAAAGTGGATTGGTTCTTTTGTGGAGACTAATGTTTATCCTTATAGTGCTATTGAGATCAAGAGCCAATCCACCGATAAGAGCTTTAAAGTGAATGGGCATCGTCTGAAGCCATTCCTTAGCAACCATGCCTTGGTGTATACTATTATAGAGGAGACTTCCCTGCTTAACCCCACTTCTATTTCACCATGATTCAAGGAGTTTTCTTTCTCCTTCCTTACTTTTGTTGCACTTCTACAGGTCTGCCTGCTGTTGTTTCCTTTTTGTTAATTTATGTTATGTTTTTATTTTCTGTTTGGGACACTCACTTCACTTTTGGAGGATGAGTTGTTTATGTGGACTGATATCTTTACTTTTTTCTTGCATGTCAAGTTGCTTTTGTATTATTTCACCCTGTGTGAGGATTTGAGCCACTCTCTATTCTTTGTTGTGTGATATATGCCTCTTGAATGCTTACACAGTGGCCTTGGCTTGACTCTTTCTTATGCTTTTCTGGTTCACGTGCATGTTTGGATATGATTTAGGCAATTTTGTTCTGTGAGCCTATAGCCAGATGAGCCTACCTCGAATTGTTTCCTTTTATAACCCCTTTTTGAGCCTACGTACCCTTTTTCATTGATTTATAACTCATTACAAGCCCTTAGACTGAAAAACCATGACTCTTCTTACCTTGGGAAATTTTTGAGCTTTGAAATTATTTTGGGAATGGATGCTCAATTAAGTGTGGTCGCACACAATAAGTGTGGTTGTACGCACACTTGTTATTGGTTCTTGGAATTGCTCATTTGTATACCCAGGTGGAATTTCAAAATTGTTGTTTCTCTGCATGTTCTTTGTATAAAAAAAAAAGAGAAAGAAAACAAAGAGAAAAGAAAAGAAAAGAAAAGAAAGAAAAGAAATAAAAGGAGTTTTGATTTGAGCATTGTGTGAGAACTGAATTTGGAAGTGTTGGCGTTTGCGATTACTTTCATGCTTGATTGTGACTTATTCCTCATTGCTCCTTTGTTTCCTTTGTTGCTTAGCTACTTATCCATATGTTCCAGACCTTGTCCTCAACCCCATTACAACCTTGAAAAGCCCTTCTGATCTTGACCTGCATGTGTTTTGGTTTGGTTGTTGCTTCTATAGGCTTGCAAAGTTTGTTTGATGTTTGTTTTTCAGGGGTGCTTTGAGTGTAAACAGTAACCTAGAGATTTGAGTGATACAGTGCATATTTTGTGAGGTTATGTTGCTTTCAATTCTCTCTTTGAGCTGAACTAAGTACTTGACATATTTTGAAGAGCATGGATGATGTTCTTGGATAACTTGCAATTTGGAATCCTTCTGTGTTGGATATGTCTTTGTTTTTTTTTTTGTTTTGTGTTTGTTTGTGTGTGTGTCTCTTTGTGTTGTCTGAGTGTCCTTGTTCTATTTTAAATTTGCCCAAGAGTGCAAAATCGTAAGTCTGGTTGATTTTGATGAGTCATTATTTTTCTCCATTCCACTAACCTTTGTGTACTCATTTGATAGTTATTTAGTGCTTAATTGTCTTTTGTTAGTTCATTTTCCTTAGTTAGGCTTCATTGGACTATTATTCCGAATTTTGAGTAATTTGGCATTAATTGGTCTAATTATTGTTTGTAATTATTTTTAGGTATTATGTGGAGCAAATTTTGGAGCTTGGACATTTATCTTAAGGTCAACAGAAGGTTGTCACGTGATTTCCACATCATTGCCATGTCTACGCCATGTTAGTCAGCCCATCCACTCATTGGGCCAACATTTTCACCCCATAGTGACATTTTTGTAATTCTGAGTGGCAGAATGACATTTTTGTAATTATGTGAATCGTGGTGATGTGGCCACGTATAGGATGGCTGAGTTTTCATTTTCCAGCCACCACCATCTTTTCCACTCTCTATTTTAAAGTTTTTTAAACTTTGAAGGTGACCCATAAAAGCACATGCTTATTTTTCATGTTTTCCACTCATTTTTTATGTTTTATGAGTCAGGGACAACACCCATTGTTTGTATTCACGTTTTATGCACCTTGGGTAACATTTATATTGAAGCATTTTCATTTTTGTTGGTTGTTTCCGTTCTTGCCCCTTTCTCTCCTTGCACATTTTCATTTCCTGCACCAATTTAAGTTTTTTGCACCAATTTGTACTCATTTGAATGGTTGAATCATTAATTTTGTTGAACCCTAATTCAGATTCCATGAGGAACTAACTTTTTGCATTAATTCCTTGACGAAATTGAGATGAAACCATGAGATTGTTGCTTGTTTCTGGGTTGTGTTCGAATTTGATTTTGTTTTAGGTTCTGTTTTCATGATAAAATGCATTTTTGATACATTCTTAATCTCAAATCTGTGTTTCGTGCACATTAATAGCTCGCATTCAGTATTAATGTTTATGGGTTCTGTCACAGCTTGTTTCAATCTGTGGATATTAATTGCCTGAAATTTGTTATGCTTAATGACATAATGAATCCATGGTCATTTTCGCTTAGTTGATTACTTAGGGTTCATAAGAGCAAATTGGAATAGAACAATTAATTTGGTAATCTATGATTGGTGGACTTTCAATTGAATCAAGGAATCATTGCGTTTTTATACAACTGTTAACTTACTTTGCTTTGTGAATTAAATTTTGTGCGAATCCATCAAACCCCCCCTTTGGTGATGTGTTTAATTCTGGAAATTAAACTGTGGACGAAAATATTTGTCGTTGGGAGACGACTTGGTTCAAGTTTCACATACTGCATTTATGTGTTTTAATTTGGTGGGGTATGACCTCTATCAATAGCCTAGAGCCATGGTGGCACCTACTCGTCTTATGACCATGGATGACTTCATGAGGCATAAACCCTCTAACTTCACGGGCAAATCCACTCCTGATGAGGCAGATGCATGACTTAGAGAGTGTGAGAAGATCTGCAAAGTCATAAAGGGCACGGATGCACAGAAGTTGACCTTCGTCACCTTCCTGTTGGTGGCGGATGCTGAGTACTAGTGGGTGGGGATGCAACAACTGATGCAGACCCGGGAAGAGGAGGTAACCTGGGCTAATTCTGGATGCGATTCCTAGAGAAATACTTCCCAGATAGTGCCAAACATGAGAGGGAAGCAGAATTCCTCATGTTCCAGCAGGGGAACGTGACTGTGTAGGCATACACAGACAGGTTTGAATATCTGGCAAGGTTCTATTCACCCACTATCACCGAGGAGTAGAGGTGCAACAAATACGAGGGAGGACTAAAACATGAGCTACGTTGATTCTTATTACCACTCCGGATCAATGAGTTTCTAGTCTTGGTGGAGTAGGCCAAGGCAGTAGAACAGCTGAAGATGGGGCCCAGCAAGGTGGCACGCCCTCAGAAGGCCATTACAGATTCACGGCAACAAAAGAAGCCTTATAACATGTTGTAGTCTTCAGTCAGGAAAGTACAATGTTATAATTGCGGGGGAGAACATCTTAGGAGGGACTGCCCAAAACCCTCTAGCAGTTATGGAGGAGGCGATAACACTGGCAAGTGCTATGTATGTGAGCAGACTGGACATTTCGCACGCCTTTGCCCTAACAAGAAACCAGCTGGAGGTGCACTAGCAAAGAAACCAGTTGGAGATCGACTTAGAGCACCAGGTCGTGTGTTTGCCTTGACGACCATCGAGGCGACTCAGTCAGGTAATCTGGTGCAGCAAGCTTGTATGCTTTTTGGTAACAATGTGGTGGTGTTGTTTGATTCAGGAGCCACCCATTCATTCATGTATAATGAATGCGTGAGGAGACTCAGACTTAAGTTGCGAGAGTTGGAGCACAAGCTGATAGTTGCAACACCAGCATCTGACGAGGTATACACCAATTCTGTTTGTGTGGGATGCCCTACGGAAGTGGCAGGCCGCAGGTTCAAGGTGAATCTCATATGCTTGCCAATGGAGGGCCTAAATGTGATTCTGGGGATGGAATGACTGTCAGGCAACCATATTGTTATTGATTGTGGACGGCATAGTGTAGTATTCCCAGAGACAATAGGATTGGAGTTGATCTCAGCTCAGATGGCGATGAAGGACATAGAAGTTAGAGCTACTTGTTTCATGATAGTGGCTCAAGGAGAGAAGAATAGTACAACTGAGCATATTAGAAGCATACCAAAGGTGGATGAGTATGCAAATGTTTTTCCGGATGAAATACCAGAACTACCGCCAAGCAGGGATGTGGATTTCACTATTGATCTCATCCCTGGAGCTGGCCTAGTCTCGATGGCACCTTACATGATGGCGCCGACAAAGTTAGAAAAATTAAAGAATCATATTGAGGATTTGCTTGAGAAGAAATTCATATGACCGAGTGCATCACCCTAGGGAGCGTCTGTGCTCTTGGTGAAGAAGAAGGACGATAGCTCTAGACTGTGTGTTTATTACCGACAGTTGAACAAGTTAACAATTAAGAAACAAAACTGCCTATCGAAGATTGATGATTTGCTAGATTAGTTGATGGGAGCAGTTGTGTTCTCTAAGATTGGCATGAGGTATGAATATCATCAAATCTTAGTCAAGCCAAAGGATGTCTAGAAGACAACCTTCAGGTCACGCTATAGGCACTACGAGGATGTGGTGATGTCGTTTGGGGTGACAAATGCTCCTACAATTTTCATGGACTACATGAACAAAATATTCCGATCGTATCTGGATCAGTTTATCGTTGTATTCATTGACGACATACTGATATATTCTGAGATCTAAGAAGAACATGCAGAGCATTTGAGAGTGGTATTGGAAATTCTCAAAGAGCATCAGTTGTATGGGAAGTTGTCAAAATGTGAGTTTTGGCTGGATAAGGTACAGTTCTTGGGCCATGTAATCTCAACCCAAGGAATAGCAGTGGATCCGGCTAAGATTGAAACAGTGGTAAAGTGGGAGAGATCGCAAACAGTTACAGAGGTGCGAAGCTTCTTGGGTTTGACAGGTTATTATAGGAGGTTTGTGGAGGGTTTCTCCAAGATGGTGAGTCCATTGACATAACTCACCAGAAAGGACCAACCTTTCTCTTGGACTGATGAATGTGAAGCTTGTTTTGAAGATATAAAGAAGAGGTTGACAACTGCACCAATGCTAGATATTCCAGACACATCTAAGACATTTGAGGTGTATTGTGACACTTCATATCAGGGTCTAGGTTGTGTGCTGATGCAAGATAAAAGACCAGTGGCCTATGCGTCGAAACAGTTGAAAGTGCATGAAAAGAATTACTCGGCGCATGATTTGGAGCTAGTTGCAGTAGTGTTTGCTCTCAAGACTTGGAGGCACTATTTGTATGGTTCATAGTTCCACGTATTCATCGATCACAAGAGTTTGAAATACTTGTTTGATCAGAAGGAGCTGAATATGATTTGAAGGATGACGACTTTGAGCTGTTATACCATCCTGGTAAAGCCAATGTCGTTGCAGACACACTGAGTAGGAAGAGGATTCACATGTCTGCTATGATGGTGAAAAGCTAAAACTGATTGAAAAACTGCGAGATATGAACTTGGGTATACACACAGGCGTAAATCATATACAATGCAGTATGTTGAGAATCACCAATGAGTTCCTAAACGAGTTTCGGGTGGAACAGGGTAATAATCAGGAGCTACAACAGATCATTGGTGAGTTGGACACTGAGAAGAAAAAAGATTTTATGATGGGTAAAGACGACATCCTACGTTTTAGGGAGAGGGTTTGTGTACCCAAGAACCCTTTACTAAGAAAGATGCTCTTGTAGGAAAGACATAAGAGTCGTCTTAGCATACATCCAGGTATGACTAAGATGTGGCAGATTATGTGGTATCGTGTCTTGTGTGTTAGAAGGCGAAGATTGAGCATCAGAGATCGAGTGGTATGATGGAGCCTCTGGATATCCCTCAGTGGAAATGGGATAGCATTTCCATGGATTTTGTTACACATCTGCCAAGGTCAGTGAGAGGGCATGACTCCATTTGGGTAATAGTAGACAGATTGACGAAGTGTGCACATTTTTTGCCAATTAACCAGAAGATGTCCATGGACCAATTGGCAAAGTTATATGTTAGGGAAGTGGTCTGACTACATGGGGTGCCAACGTGCATTGTATCAGACAAAGATCCACGTTTAACCTCGCGGTTTTGGCAGTCGTTGCAGGTAGCACTGGGCACCCAGTTGAGAATGAGATCTAAGAGAACCATTCAATCGTTGGAAGATTTGCTAAGGACATATGTATTGGATCACTTGGGTACCTGGAGTGATATGCTTTTACTGGTGGAGTTCACATACAATAACAACTACCATTCCAGCATTGGGATGGCACCATACGAGGTATTGTATGGTCAGAGATGTAGGATTCCTTGGTGTTGGCAGCAGGATGGGGATGCAGGCAACTCAGAGCTAGCAGAAATCTTATGCAGATAAGAGGAGGAGCCCGCTTGATTTTGAGGTAGGTGACCATGTTTTTCTCTGTGTTACTCCCATAGCAGGTATTGGAAGAGCTCTAAAGCCGAGGAAGTTGACTTCTCGATTCATCGGTCCGTATCAGATCACAAGGAGGATTGGACTGCGAGGCTACGAGATCGCTTTGCCACCTCACCTGGCAAACCTACATAATGTCTTCCATGTATCACAGCTTAGGAAGTACATTGTGGATCCTACTTATCTACTAAAGGAGGACGATATTCAGGTGCGTGAAGACCTAACGATCGGAGTTGGACTAGTGAGAATCTTGGATTCTCAAGTCAAGCAACTCAGAGGGAAGGAGATCCGGACTGTCAAGGTCCTTTGGGACGAGGCAACTCAAGAAATGACATGGGAGATGGAGGACCTCATGAAGAAGTCATACGCACACCTATTTCCTAGTAAGTCCTATTTTCGAGGACGAAATTTTTTTTTAAGGTGGGGAAATGTAAGACTTGTGAAAATTAATTAATTAAATAATTAATTAATTAATAAATGCGGGTAGTGGGAGCCTTTATGGCATTAAATTTTAACTTGTATAATGTGGAAAAGTACTAGCTCAAGTGGTTGAAAGTACTTTATTGTGTGAAAGGACTTGGGTTTAAGTCCTATGTATGCCATTTATGTACTATTTAATTTATAATTATTTTGTTTATAATTATGCTTGACCATGTGGAGTAGTAATATACTTATAGAATTACAAGAATTATAACAAAACTTGAATTGGTTGAATGGTTGTGCATTGAATTAAACATTGGCATGGTTATGGGTTCGAACCTCGGTGAACCCAAACTAAACTCTCTTTTTGCAAAAATAATGAATCATTGAATGACAATTATCATATGCATTAAGCCATTTTCGTTTTGAACCAATTAATCTCAAGTTGAAGTTGCCATTGATCTGCATTTTTGAGAGAGAGAACTTAGAGTGGAATTGGTTCTTTGAGTGAAGTATATAGGCTAATTGGAGAGGACTAAGGCAAACCAATTGGGAGCAAGGAAGAATTAAAGATATTCAAGTTTAAGTAAGGAAATTCCAGGTTAGGGGAGTTGAACTCGTTTCTTTAAGTTGTATAGTTTATTTTGTATGAAAAACATGTTATTTGGATGTATATATATACTATTCATCTTATAAATCTTGGGTTTCTGGAATTTTTCCAGAAACTGCCTAATGGGTGATGAATTCCCACTAGGCGACTCATCACTGCTATGTTAATTCTGGGTTCCAAAGATGGAACCACCTGGCGGCACGAGACTGTCCACCAAGCGACGCTTTGTGGTTTACACAATTCTGGATTCTCTGATGAAGGGCCTGGCGGTGGTGATTGAACTGTCAGGCGAAGCGAGCCATGTTGGCTCAATTTTGGTGTTTTTTGGGTTTTTGGATGATTTTGATCAGAGGAAAAGCTAATTTTAATGGTTAAAGCATGTTTTGATGTCAAACAACAATTAATTTCACGTACTTGAGGGCATGATTGAATGGCACAGTGGAGAGATGCTTTTAGGGATGGAAATTGGGGTTTTGTTATCCTAAGGAAAATTGGTGGTTTAGTTGTAATGGAAAGAGTGAATGAATGCAATTTGAATGGGAATCGTATGCTATGGAGTTATGAAATTGATTGAAATCAGAGTTGTGTGCATGGGTTAGGGTTCGTAGGGCATGGAGAAATTGGGGTTCTTGGAAACTGCAGGAACAACATGGCTGCACCTTGGCTGCCATCAGGCGCCACACCAGAGTCGCATGTTGCTGAGTTTGGGTGCGAAGTGTGGTTGGGAAACTAAATTAGGTCATGGGTGATGAAATTGTGGGATTGGAAATACTATGGGGATTGGACTAAACTGAAAACTTGTGGTAGTGGAAAGGGACTTATGACTTGTGAGGTTAAGGGAGAGAAGCCATAGAAGATGTCTAAGTATTAAAGGGAATTGGACAACTCAAGGACTGGATTCTCGTGGTACTAAATTTAATTGTGTGAGATATTGTGTTCTTAATATTTATGGAAAGCCTATTACTAAATTAAGGTTGAATGTGTGTAAGGATTACAAATATTATGATTTAAAAGGGGATGCCTTCATGTAGAAATGATGTGATGAGCAGGTACAATAGCCACTTGTAATAGGCAAAGAAATGACAGTTCAATTGGTTGAGAGCCAATGATGTGGTATTTAATTTAGTGGGAAGTTGAATTCTTAAAGAGAATTGAAGGATAGCACACTTTGTAAAGTGTTAATGATATTGGTTAATGCATAAGGATATAAATATAATTATTTAGACAGAGATATAAGAGGATTCAACAACCTGGATGCATGGTGTTACAAGACTAAAGTGTTGGGACTTGGCTAAAAGTATGCAAAATCAGTCAGATGCATGTTACTAGTGTAGTGACTGACGGCGGGGTCTGCACTGCCAGGCGATAGCCACAAAATAGTAACGTTCTGGTGCAAATAGCGCCTACGATCGCGGTTGCGTCAATGGGCTCCAGGAATGGTTGCGTCAGTGGGCTCCTGGAACGCTTGCGCTTGGCGATGAGGGTAGTCCTGTCAGGCGAGGTCTGCAGCGTTGGTATTTTCAGAGGCGCTACGCGCTTGGCAGTATGCGTCCCCCGCCAAGCGGTCTAAAAGCGGGCAGCGCCTGGCACTACGTGACCTGCGCCAGGCGATTTTGAGCAGCAATATTGGTGTTCTTACTCTTGACGTGCGTGATCTACAATGTTTTAATGATACCTTAAAGGTCGGCTTACTGGTGTTCCTTGAGTTACGGCTCGAGATAGGGGGTTAAGCACGAGGCATTCCTTGAGTTGTGGCTCGGAATGTCATCCCTCAAGTTGTGGCTCGGGTTGGCGATGATCGTGTATGCGGTACACGTGAGCAGAGGATGTTGCAGGTGGATCTGGTAAGACATAGAGACGGAGCAGGGTCTAGTTAGGAGATTTTTATAGAGATGTTTTATTATGGATTTTACGGATCGTAATCTTTAGTTATGAACATGGATTTCTTTTATAAAGGAGTTTATAATGTATTTGAGATACTTTTACTTGAAATAAAGTTTTAAATTTCACGCGTTTTTGGGAAATGAGGTTTTAATAAATCAAGTTGATGTAATAATTCTTTATTTTATTATTTAAATTCGTAATATCCGGTAGGGATGTTACAGGTTTCACCCTACCACACACAAGGTTAGCCTTCAAACATCTAAGGCCATTATCCTGCCAAAGACTAGGGTCTCCTGCTACTCTTACCACTTGAGTCAGTCCGCTCTACGTGAGACTAACAGACTCTTTAGAGTTTCAAGATGCAATCCTTACTTGAATCCTTAGGTAATTATACACTAAGGCACCACCACGAAACCTTACTAAGAGGTTCTTCAAATTATGTCCATCACATAAGGCACCACCATGAGGTCTCACAAAGAGGTTCATTAAATTACATTCATCATATACAGCACCACCATGAGATCTCACCAAGGGGTTCATGGAATTACGTCCAACTCATACCATAACCTTGTCTCACCAACCAGCCATAGATTTATCATGCATAACAAACTCATACCAATGTCCAACCAACAACTCCATCATGTTCCATAAATTCATTCATACCAATCTCATCAATTCAAATCCCAATATATCATATAGAGCATACATGGCATCATACTTGAACTGTTTAAAGCACAAATCATCGAATCATGTGAAACACCCACGAATACAATCAACTCTGTCAATCTCGCTCAGGCTAAAGAGCTCTCACTCAGGCGAGAGGAACCCCTCGCTCAAGCTACCAGCTCTCGCCTGGGCGACACTACAAATAGAGGGCACGTCAAGATCTCACTCAAGCTAGCCCATCTCGCTCAGGCGAGACTACTCTCGCTCAGGCAAGTGGCCTTCGCTTAGGCGACCCCTCAAAACAGAGAGGGGGTGAGTTGTTGTTCTCGCTCAAGCGAGAGCTCCTCGCTTAAGCGAGAGCTTTCGTTTTGGGCGACCACCCAGCTCGCCTAGGCGAGTTCAGCTGAACTCACTTGCTCTCACGCATGCCGTCACAACCAAAAGCATACCATATATTTTCCATACCATCAACAACACCACACAAGTATTCAAGAGTACCAAACATTCGAATAGCAGTTAAAATAACATAAAAACGCAAAACCCTAACTTCCCTTACTTTATCAAAAGCTACTAGGAGGGGGTTTAGGCACAAGTAGAATTGCACCACAGCTCCAAGAACAACTTTGTGAGCTGGAAACACTAATACCAGAATAAAGACAGGTTACTACGATGAACCCTAGTTGGAACCACGAAAATCAAGCTAGAGAAGAAAGAGTATGAGTTGAGGACCAACTTACGTGGAATAAAAATGAAATTTACTAGCTCGACGAAGAATGGGAGTCAAACCCTAACAAAGCTCTTTTAGAGAGAAAGAGGGAGTGAGTGAAAGGTTGTTTTTGCAAAATGATAGAATGAAAAACGAAGAGGCTGAAATGGAATCTTTGGGGCACCATATGGACTGGCCCTTAGGCCCAACAAATGGGGCTAGGCCCTTAAATATTAAGGATAGAAATTAAGTGGGCCTTACAAAAGTTGTAAAAATAACCCTTCTTTTATTAGAAAAATTATAAAAATAACCCTAACCGATCTCAAGCTAAATAACTATGATCAATATCAATAATTTGGCCGAGAATAATCAAGAAACATCTTTGTTAATAGTAGTAAAAAAAGTATTAATAAACTTTCACAAAAAATTGTCATCAACCTAGATTGGTTAGAAAAATCATCAACATTAATATTTGTCATTGTTAACAATGATTTCTTACTTAAATAACCTTTTTTATCTTTAGTAGTAACAAAAATATTTTACCTAAACAATTATTCATTAAATTTAACCTGTCTCATCAAATAAAATATTAAAAAAAATAAAATATTTTTTAAAATAAAGTTAATTCAAACTTAATATATTTAAATATATTAAAAACTGTGAAATTGGTATACGAAGAACATTAACTCTCTTATTCCACCATGTATTTCCATATTAGAACTAAGAACGTTCATCAACCATCGCAGATGCCGTCAACCACATCTATTATTGTCACATTTCTTTTCTAATTCGCAATTGTTTGTTTTATTTATTTCGTTTATTTTCTTTTCATCTTCTATCTTTATCTAACTAGTTGAATTTGAACAAAAGTATAACACTTTAATATTTAAGCCAAACATCAAATATAGAATGTTTTTAAAGTAAAAGCATATCTACTAAATATATAAAAGTTATTTTCTAAAGTAAAAGCTAAATACATTTATATAGTGTTAACAAATGGGCATTTTTTGTGCTTGATGATAAAAATACAAGGTATTAATATGTTACTAGCCTAATATAATTATGTAAACTACATTAGGAATATCAATCTTAGTCAATTCAGTTATTAACTATTTCTAATTATTACTAATTATATATAAGTTGATAATTTTGTTAATAATGATTGGATAGTTTAGATTTTTATATTATTTATTATGTAGGTTGATAATTTAGTTTTTAACCATTATCTTTATATTCGATAAATATATGAGCACTTTGATAATAATACTATAAAAAATGAATTGAATTAATTCATTATAATTGTAATGCAATAAATATATGAAATAAATAAAAACATGTTAAGTTAAATCGGGTTACAAAATATTTTATTTTCCAAAAGGTGAGTTATCAAATTAATTCTTTTTTATCAAACTCGTAATAAGGTTAACTCGTGCAAGTTAAGTTGACTCACTTTAACATCCTTAACTTAAAAACAACACAACATAATTCAATTCAAATGGTATTATCAAAAAATTATTTAAGAAAACGTTGATAAAGACTCTAATATTGGATCCAAGCACAACTCTTTCAAGAATAGGTTCTTACATTAGATTGACAAACATTGGAATAAATGCAATCAAACTACAACAAAAAACAATACTACGGTCTAACAATTAAGATGCATTTCATTTATTATATTAATTATTTGGAGGTCAACAACATGGGGATGATAGAAACATGAAATACATTATAATTGTGGAATAAGAAATGATGGACCATGTTGCCAGACTAGTCTTTGCCATACCATGATCTCCTTTGAAGATCTTCAATTACTCTGTTATCCAGTTGAAGAGCTCTGGCGAGAACCTCAACAGAAATAGGTGGAACAACTTTAAACAAAGCATTTGCAACTATAACAGTACCTGGATTTTGACTGCTAAGACCAGCAATAGCAACCGCATTGCCATATCCGACGTTGAGTTGGAAGTGAACGAGACCAATTGGGAAAACAAAGACATCACCCTTGTTCAACACTTTGGTGAAAAGGCGATTTCCATCTTGATTCGAGGTTACAAATCCAACATAAAGTGTTCCCTCGAGAACTATAAGGATCTCTGTGCCACGAGGGTGGGTGTGGGGAGGGTTTAAACCCTTTGGTGCAAAATCTATGCGAGCCAAAGATATGCCCAACGTGTTTAGTCCAGGTAGTTGATCAACAGCCACAGGAGTCACCTGTGCATTCAGTGGGTTGTCGGTATTCCCAGGTTCCACGTGTAAGAAGAAATCTTCAGCTTTCACAGTCTTAGGATCTTTGCAAAATTTTCCATTCACAAACACTACAAATTACAAAGCAATGGTTAGTATAATTTGAATAATATTTTAAAAAATGCATGGATACAAAAAAGGTATTATAACACGTGATATAAAATTAGAAAGATAATACAAATGAAGGTTTATAAGTTATATGATATGATAAGAAAAGAAAGAGATAACAAAAAATTGTAATACATTTAGATAAAATCAAGATATATGTGTGCATATTTCTTGGAATATTTTTACGTACCACCATCGGATTCCTTGATTGCCACACAAAAGTCTTGGAGGGGACTAGGGTCATAGGCAGACACAAGTGAGGAAGTGAGAGCCAAGACGGCAACAAGCAAGTAAACACCTTTCATTTTTTTTTCCTTGTGGTATACTCAAACGATTCTTCTGCTATGTAAAGTTGTGAGAAGTGAGTTATGATTCATTTGGAGATGGGTATTTATAAGGATGAATGATTAATTGGTTTGCATATTGTATTTAGCGTACCTAATATTTTATTTAGTGAGGAAGCATTCCTTAACAACTACATGCATACTTGATCAAAGAGTAGACTAAGGAGATGCACCATGTGAAAAAGAAAACGCAAGTGTTTCGGTCTTACCTTATCACCTGCCTTTGCTTCTCATACTTGTTCCAGTAATATTATTTTATGAGGGGATCATCTTTAACTTAATCAAACTTCAGTTTAGACTTTTTCGTAAATATATTAATTACATTGATGACGATACTTTAAATGGGCTGAATACGAAAAGTTCTGTGTGGGACTGGGCCACACTTATCAAACAATGGATATAATATTGATCACGGCTAAACATAGAGACCAATTTTGATGCCGCTGTCAATAACTTCAGAAAATGGCTACTAAAGTATTTCAATAGCAGAAGAGTGTTTGAAGATGTATATGATCTCGAAATCATTCACAAAATAAATTTTCCGAGTGAAAACCCTTTTTCCTTGGACTGTCTTGCAAAAGTTGACTTTTTGCTATCATAAACCTAATGATGAATAAATAAATAAACATGAAAAGATAAATTATCAACATGACAATACTTACATATCTTTCAAATCAAAATGAAAAGTAAAAAGCAATCATAAACTCAATTTCTCTAGCACATATGTTTGGATTCACTCTTCTAGGAATTCACTACAAGAATACATGAGATTAGCAACGTAAAGATAACGTTGACCACCACCGAGAAATTGTCAGAATCAGAAAAAAGATGCAAAAACAAGAAGAAATCATATACTACAACATTACATCGATATTTATAACCAAATATAAAATTGAAAATAATATAAAGATATATTAGTTAATATGTGAGGGTTAGTCTGACACTATTTTATCCTTGTTAACATCAACTCGAGGATGCTAACTCGAGATAATAAAACTGAAAATTTTATAAATTTATATTAGTTATTTTGCGAGAGCTATTCAACACTATTTTATCCTCAATAGTTTCGGCCGAAAGACTCTCACTCAACATTATAAGACTGTAAAATTATATTAGTTATTGTAAAATTATATTAGTTATTTTGTGAGTATTGCGGCCCAAACCCAATATTAGGGGTGACAAACCCTCGAACCTTCGAGGTGAAGAGAACTCCCATGGCGACAAAGCTTCAGAGGAGAATCATGAGAAAAGAAAGGAAGCGCGAGGAAGAGAAGAAGAAAGAAAGATCGAGAGAGAGGAAAGCTTCAAAGGTAAACATAAAAGAACTGAACTCTGTTTTAATCTCTGTATTCTTCTACTTCTTCTTCTGTACTTCTGCGATGGAGGGCTTTTGTGAAAATATCCGCGAGTTGCTCATCGGAGCGAATCGGCAGTAAGTGGAAGAGTTTCTTCTGGAGTTTTTCGCGGACGACATGACAATCGAGATCGATATGTTTCGTGCGCTCATGGAAGGTGGGGTTGTGAGCTATTTGTCTGGCAGACTGGCTGTCGCAATATAGGACAGATTGGTCGGTGTGCTGAACATGGAAGTCGTGGAGAAGGTAGTTGAGCCACTGGATTTCGCAAGTGGTAGTGGCTAGGGCACGGTATTCGGCTTCTGAGGAGGACCTGGACACAGTGCTTTGTTTCTTTGATTTCCAGGAAATCAAGGAGTTCCCTAAGAAAACGCAGTAGCCAGTAACGCTGCGTCTTGTGTCTGGGCATGTGGCCCAGTCAGAGTCGCTGAAGGCTTTAATTTGAATGTCATTAGTGGCAGCAAAGAAAAGGCCATTGGCAGGACTGGTTTTTAGATATCTGAGGATGTGTTGGGCCGCTTGTTGATGATATATGGTAGGTGCCTGTACAAATTGACTAAGTAAGTGTACTGAGTAGCAAATATCAGGTCTTGAGTTAGTAAGATAAAGCAACTTCCCTATCAAACGTCTGTAGGAATCAGGATCATTTACAGGTTCAGCAGTTTTGTCAAATAGAATTTTAGTGTTGTTCATGAGAGGGGTTTGACATGGTTTGCAATCCAGCATTCCAGTTTCAGATAAGATGTCCAGAGCGTATTTTCTCTGGCATAAGTGTATTCCTTTGGTAGATCTAGCCACTTCAAAGCCTAGGAAGTATTTTAGGCTTCCTAAATCCTTAATTCTGAAGGCTTCATGTAGGGAGGCCTTTATTTTATCAATTTCGTCCAGGGAGTTGCCTGCCAATATTACATCATCTACATACACAAGGAGAACAGTAAAAGTGTCTAATTTTGATTTAGTAAAAAGAGAATGGTCAGATTGGGATTGAGAAAAACCAGCAGATATCAGAAACGAGGATAGTCTAGCAAACCATTGACGGCTGGCCTGTTTCAGGCCGTAAAGGGACTTAGTTAACCTGCAAACTTGACCTGGTTTAGGAACCTGAAGCCCAGGAGGTGGATTCATGTAAACCTCTTCATCAAGGGTGCCATGTAAGAAGGCATTATCAACATCAAGTTGGTGTAAATACCAATTTTTGGTGGCTGCAATGGCTAGTAAAAGACGCATAGTAGTAAGTTTAGCAACAGGGGAAAAAGTATCAATGAAATCAATTCCCTCTAGTTGAGTGTACCCTTTAGCAACAAGCCTAGCCTTGTGTCTTTCAATGGTCCCATCCGATTTATATTTGATTTTAAAAATCCATTTACATCCTATAGGTTTCTTTCCAGCAGGTAGATCAGTGAAGTACCAGGTTTTATTATCCTCTAGAGCTTTTATTTCTTTATGAATAGCATCAATCCATTTGGGATCCTTGGAAGCTTCAGCATAAGTATGAGGTTCATGCGTGGAAGTTATAGCTAGAGTATATTTAAGATGCTCTTTAGACAAAGATTTATAGGAAAGGACAGAATTAATGGGATAATTAGTTTTAAAGACAGATCTATTATGAATGAAATGCTTGGGGTTCATGGAACTATTCACCTGGTGTAGATAGTCCTTCAAATAGGTAGGTGTTTTCCTCTGCCTTTCTGACCTTCTCAGAGTCACATTCTCAGATCCTTGATCATTGTTGTGTGGGAGGTCAATGTCGGAGTGGTCAGCGGATTCGTCACTAGTGATGTCTGGAATGGATTCTGTTTCTGTTTCTGAACCACCAGTGTCTGTTCTGGGAGGAATCTGTTCATTAATTCTGACCTCTTGTGGACAATTGTCAATGTCATCACATAGGAAGTTTAGGTCATTTTCTTCACTTTCAGTGGTCTGGATGTGCTGACTAACATTCTTGTAAGGGAAAATATTTTCATAGAATATCACATTTCTGGATATAAAAATTTCTCTGCTGGAGGTATCAAGAAGAACATAGCCTTTAACACCATTTTTAAAACCTAAAAACACGCATTTTCTAGCTCTAGGGTCAAGCTTGGTTCTATTACATTCAAGAGTACTAGCAAAACATAGGCTTCCAAAAACCTTAAGATTTAGGTAAGTGGGAGGTTTTTCATACAGAATCTGATAAGGACAAGCATTATTTAGAACAGTGGTAGGCAATCTATTAATGATATGAACAGCATGATTAACAGCATAGCACCAGTAGGCTTTTGGTAAATTAGATTGAAATAAAAGACAGCGAGTAGTATTGAGGATGTGCTGGTGCTTTCGCTCCACAACAGAATTTTGTTGGGGAGTTTCAACACAACTCTTTTGATGATTTATCCCATAGGCATTGCATATATCAATACAATTAAATTCTGGACCATTATCAGTTCTAAAAGCTTTAATAGTCTTATTAAACTGATTCTTAACAAGGATTATAAAATTCTGGATAAGTTTTCTAGTTTCAGATTTAGAGTGCATAAGAAAGATCCATGTGTGTCTAGAGTGATCATCAATAACAGTTAAGAAATATCTATGACCATGAACAGAAGGAATGGCAATAGGTCCCCATATATCAAGATGAATAAGATCAAAACAAGCATTAGAGACAGTATCACTTTTATGGAAAGGTAATTTGTGTTGTTTTGAAAGATGACATATATCACAAGCATCAGAACCTTTAGATTGAATGTAAGGAAAATTTTTACAGATTTGTTCAGTAATCCTACGGGCAGGATGTCCAAGTCTATAGTGCCAAGTATCAATGTCAACTTTAGAGCAGTTTAGGACAGTATTAGAAAAGAAATTAGTAAACTTGGTGACAGGAACAATGTCAAGATAGTAGAGGCCCTGATTGAGATTAGCTTGCCCAATCATCTGTGATGTAATAATGTCCTGTATCTGGCAGCACTCAGAAGAAAAAATTAGTTTACAGTTCAAATCCTTGATTAAGGTTTGAACTGAAATTAAATTGAAATGAAATTCTGGAACATATAGAACATTAAAAAGAATCAAATCAGCACAGAATTGGACTGTTCCAGCATACTGAGCAGTGACATCATTATTATTGGGCAATTTTATTTTTACTGGTTTTATTTTGAAAAAGGTAGTGAAACAATTTTTATTGTGTGTGACATGATCTGTGGCACCAGTGTCAAGAATCCAAAGGTTCTTACCTTGTAAATTCCTGCTTGAGTCATTATCACGTCTCTGTATTTGGTTGATGTTGTGTCCAGCACCTTCAGTGTCATCAAGGAGTCTTAGAAGTCTCTGCATTTGTTCTGCTGTGAATCCTTTGGCAGATTCATCTTTTACTGGTTGCTGTTTGTCAACAGAGTCTTCCTTAATGTTGAGATTACAAGCTTGTTGTTCCCTCCTTTCTTGAGTGCCCCTTTCTTGAGTGTTGTTGCTGCCATCATTTCTTTGTTTGTACCAAGGTGGATATCCATGCTTAGAATAGCATTCTTCAACAGTATGATTCATCTTATGACAGTAGGAGCACTGTTTGCCATAGTTAGGATTTCTTCCTCTTCCCCTTCCTTGAGATCGGGGCATGAAGCCTCTTCCTTGACCTCTCCAATTTCCTTGATCTTGAGACTTTCCATGTCTTTCAGAGGTGTTAAAGAGAGCTTTTCCCTCAGTTCCTAGATTAACATTGCCATTATTCTGCCTTTCTTGCTGCATAATAAGAGAGTAGACCCTGTTTATATTGGGAAGAGGATCTAAGAGCAGGATTTGAGTCTTCACTGTGTTGTAGCTGTCATTCAGACCCTTCAGAAAACAGATCACATATTCAACTTCTCTCTGCTTTATGAAAATCTTGGAAAGGTTGCAGTCACATGATTTACCGCAAACACAATTAGGGACAGGGCGTAGGAATTCTAATTCCTCCCATATGGTTTTTATATCCGTAAAGAATTGGGTGATGTTTCTTTCTCCTTGCTTGGCTGAATGCATTTCCTGCAGCAGGTCAGAAATTCTGAAGTAGTCACCTTTAGTGAACCTTTCTTTTAGGTCCTTCCATAAATCTCTTGCAGATTCTATGTAGATGACACTCTCAGCAATCTGAGGTGAGAGTGTTCTAACAATCCAGGAGAGAACCATGACATTGGCTCTCTCCCAAGTTTCATACAGAGGATCTTCTCTTGCTGGAGTCTTGATGCTGCCATCCACGAACTTCAATTTATTTTTGGACAATAATGCTCTTCTCATATTCCTGCTCCAGGAATTATAATTGGTTTCATTTAAGGATGGAGTAGTGAGGACCTGTCCTGGATTTTCCCCAGGATGAATATAGTAGGGACTTGTGGGAATCAAAGATTGGTCAAGATCCAATCTTTCCATTTGCTGTATTGGTTTTTCTTCCTTGGATTCTTGATTGTTGATTTTGTCTTCCATGTTGCAAGATTAGGCCTGGTATCTTGCAGATTGACTGAATTAGGCTGCAGAGTGGGCAAACGGAAACAGAGCAGGCTATGAACCTGCTCTGATACCATATTGCGGCCCAAACCCAATATTAGGGGTGACAAACCCTCGAACCTTCGAGGTGAAGAGAACTCCCATGGCGACAAAGCTTCAGAGGAGAATCATGAGAAAAGAAAGGAAGCGCGAGGAAGAGAAGAAGAAAGAAAGATCGAGAGAGAGGAAAGCTTCAAAGGTAAACATAAAAGAACTGAACTCTGTTTTAATCTCTGTATTCTTCTACTTCTTCTGTACATGTGGGAGATCTATTTATAGTCTCCGAAAACAAACCCCAACTGTTTGAACAGACAGCCCTAACCATCTATTAACAGAAAATAAAACAGAAAACAGAAAACCCTAGATCTAACATAAAACCCTAGATATAAGGGGTTTTCAATAGTGAGGGCTAGTTAATTTTATTTTATCCCATTAGCGTCGACTAGGGGACACTAATTTTATATTGTAAAATTGAAAAAAAAATAGGAATATATATTAGCGATTTTTCAAGGATTAGTTGACACTCACTACAAATAATCTTATATGTAACCTCCCAAATAAATAGATAAAACTCATTTAATAAAACGCCACATACATAATATCCAGAGGGTACGAAGATTTGGGATATGAAGTACTCCGTACTCCAACATATCCATAAAACATAAAAGAGGTCCCACACGGCCTAAAACAAAATACACTAGTGAACTAATCAAAACCCTTCTCGCTCAGGCTAACAGGCCTCGCTCAAGCGAGAGAGGCCCTCTCGCTCATGCGAAACTCTTCTCGCCTAGTCGAGAGCGCGATAGGGAAACAATGGGTTATGTGATGTCTCGCTCAGGCGAGCCCCTTCTCGCCTAAGCGAGACTACACCTCGCTCAAAAAGAAATAGGTCGCCTGAGCGACCGTTCGCACAGAAATGCTTGGGCGAGCCTTTATTAGTCTTGCCTAGGCGAGGCATGCTCACTTGGGCGAGAAAACCAGTGCCCGCCACTGTTCATTCACACAGCAGTCACGCAAACATCAAACCCAAAGGCTACAACGACATTTTCATCAAAGCATAGTAGCATGCAGTCCACAAAATCATACAATAATATTAGAGCAAGCTAAAAACGGCTAGACACAAGGACCCTAGCTTCCCTTACCTGGAAGGGGCTTATACGAGACCTCGACACCAACTGCGGAGTGCAATAGTTCGAGAAGCAGTCTTAGAAACTGGAAGAACAGCGGGGTAGTGAAAGAACAAAGTTACTATGGAACCCTAAAAAGGAAGAACACGAAAATAAGCTTTAGGGAGTACAGGTACGAGTTTGAGAAACACTTACATGGAGTGAAAAACAAAACTGAGCTTGAGAAATCTTTGGCCAAGATCGGAGTCAAGCCCTAGCAGAGTGTTCTGAAAGGAAGGGGCAGCGCTTAGGGTTCTGTTTTGCAAGAATGAATCAGAATTGGAAACCCTAGCAGCTTTAGGGCCTTAGCACCCTATGGGCTAGCCCTTAGGCCCAACAGATTAAGGCCAGCCCTTAAACATTAGGGCAGAAATAAAACTTGGCCTTACATTCTCCCCAACAACAAAATTTTCGACCTCGAAAATGAAAACTTACCAGGTGAAGAGGTGCGGGTGTGATTTCCTCATGTCCTCCTCTAACTCCCAAGTGGAGTCACCTGCCCTCCGATCCTAGATGACCTTGACCAATCTGACTATTTTTTCTTTGCGTTCCTCAACCTTGTTATCCTCTAGAGCAATGGGTGGTACTTCCACAGTGAGGTCCTCCCTAATCTGTATATCCTCAGCTTCCAACACATGAGCCGGATCAAACACATACTTCCTCAACTACGACACGTGGAACACCAGGTGAAGATTTGCCAACTGAGGAGGCAAAGCTATCTCATAAGCTATTGGTCCAATCCTCCTCGAGATCTGATAAGGACCAAGGAACTTAGGATAAAGTTTTCTTGAGCGGAGAGCCCTTCCCACACCAGTGGTTTGGGTCACCCTCAAGAACACGTGATCTCCAGCCTCGAATTCCAAAGGCCTCTTCGTGCGACCTGCATAAGCCTTTTGTCTACTCTATGAAGCCTGCATTCTATTCCTCACCAATCTCACATTCTCGATGGTTTGCTCCAACAATTCTAACCCAACTAACACGGCCTCCCCATCCTGATACCAACACAAGGGAGTCCTGCACTTCCGACCATAAAGAGTCTCATATGGTGTCATCCCAATTCTTGCATGTAAACTATTGTTGTAGGTAAACTCAATCAACGATAACACTTCATCCCAAGCACCCAAATGATCTAGTATGCATGTCCGCAGTAAGTCCTCAAGTGATTGGATCGTCCTCTCAGACTGACCATCTGGCTGAACTCATCGTGAGTTTGTTTCCCAAAGCACCCTGCAAGGTTTTCCAAAACCGTGATGTGAACCGTGGATCTCTGTCTGATACAATGCTCGAAGGCACCCCATGCAAACTCACAATCTCTTTGATGTACAACTGAGCCAACTTAACCATAGACATCCTCAGGTTCATTGCTAAGAAATGCGCACTCTTGGTCAGTCGATCCACTATGACCAGATGGTGTCATGCCCTCTAAAAGTTCGTGGCAGAAGGGTCACAAAGTCCATCGAGATGCTATCCCATTTCCACACTGGTATCTCTAAGGGTTGCATAATTCCACCGGGTCTCTAATGCTCCACCTTTGCCTTCTGACAGGTCAGATAGGCTGACACGAACTGTGCTACTTCTTTCTTCATACCCTACCACCAGAAATTTTCCTTGAGATCCTGGTACATCTTAGTCATGCCCGGATGTAAGCTAAGACGACTCTTGTGCCCTTCCTCAAGGATTAGCCTTTTCACCTCAACATCATCAGGCACACACACTATGCCCTAGAATCTCAATATACCGTCATTACCCAAAGCAAAGTCCTTTGCCTCTTCCGACCCCAATTGCTCCCCCACCTTGTTCAGACTAGCATCCAATAACTGTCTTTCTCTAACCGAATTTAGGAAGTCACTAGATATGGTCACGTTACTACATCTAATGGATCATGATTCCAACTCCACCTACAGTTTCATGTCTCTAAATTTCTCCAATAGTTCCACCTTTTTGATCATGAGGTGAGCGATGTGCACCCTCTTCCTACTTAGAGCATCGGCTACTACGTTCGCCTTTCCTGGATGGTACAAAAGCTTAAAATCATAATTCTTCAAAAATTTCATCCATCTTCTCTGTCTCATGTTTAACTCCTTCTAATCAAATAGGTACTTTAGACTCTTGTGATCACCGAATACCCGGAATTGAGCACCGTAGAGGTAGTGCCTTCAGATCTTCAAGGTAAACACGATAGCCGCCAACTCCAAGTCGTGAGTGGGGTAGTTTCTCTTATGCACCTTGAGTTGCCTCGAAGTGTAGGCCACCACATTCTTCTCTTGCATCAACACACAGCCCAACCCTAGATGAGAGGCATCACAATGGACCTCAAAAGGTTTTCCAATATCGGGGATCACTAGGATTGGAGCACTCGTCAACCTCTGCTTAAGCTCTTGGAAGCTTTCCTCACACTTGTCCGTCCAAGTGAAAGGTTGGTCCTTCCGTGTAAGTTGCGTCAAGGGCGCCACTATCTTGGAAAATCCCTCAATAAACCTTCTATAGTACCCTGCTAAACCCACGAAGCTCCTTATCTTCGTCGCTGATATGGGACTTTCCCACTTCACCACTACCTCTACCTTTGCTGGGTCCACTGCTATCCCCTGGGCGGATATCACATGTCCCAAGAATTGCACTTCGTCCATCCAGAACTCACACTTGAACAATTTAGCATACAGCTGTTTCTCCCTCAGAATACCAAGCACTACCCTCAGGTGCTCGGCATGCTCCTCCTGAGTCCTGGAATAGATAAGGATGTCGTCTATGAAGACTACGACAAACTTATCTAGGAACGGTCTGAATATCCGGTTCATGTAGTCCATGAACACCGCTGAAGCATTGGTCACACCAAAAGACATAACCACATACTCATAGTGTCCGTACCGGGACCTAAAGGCCATCTTCTGCACATCATCTGCCTTCACCAATATTTGGTGATAACCCGACTGTAAGTAAATCTTTGAGAATATCGATGACCCATGCAACTGATCCATCAAGTCCTCTATTCTCGGGAGAGGATACTTGTTCTTAATCGTCATTTTGTTTAACTGGCTGTAGTCCACACACAAGCATGAACTCCCATCCTTTTTCTTTACCAACAGCACTTGTGCTCCCCAAGGTGACGTACTAGGTCGTATAAACTATTTCCCCAACAGCTCCTCAATCTGACTCTTGAGTTCCACCAACTCCACCAGCGCCATCTGATATGGGGCCATCGACACCGGGCTAGTTCCTGGTACCAAGTCAATAGAGAATTCCACTTCTCTACTGTAAGGTAAACCTGGTACTTCCGCCGGGAATACGTCCTCAAATTCATGCACGACTGGTATAAGTGACGTCCTCTCCTCTTTCTCCACCTCCAGATGTGTGAAGATTATGTAACATTGTGCACCCTCTTGTAGTTCCTTCACAACCCCCTAAGATGTTAACAACTCAAGCTCCTCTGAGTTGGGGAAAAGCACTTTCTTCTCTCGACAATCTATAAGAATGCGATTGGCAGAGAGCCAATCCATTCCCAAGATCACCTCTAACTCCTACAGAGGTAAGCAGGTCAGATTTACTTTATACCTGCATCCCTCTACCTCCACTGGACACCTAGCACACAAGGACGATGTCCTGACCAAATCCGATGCCGGAGTAGACACCACATGTTCACACTGTAGCTCACACACCGGCAGACTCAACTTTTTCACACATGCATCTGACATAAATGAGTGTGTCGCTCTAGAGTCATGCACACAACAAGCTTTTCTAGCTATCATACAATGGCCTATAACGAGGTTACCTGAACCTGCTGCCTCCGCCCCGGTCATGGCGTACACTCTACCAATCGCTTGAGGGTTGTTGCCTCTATGCCTCTGCTGGTTCTGAGCAGGAGTCTGTACAGGAGGTTGTGTCACTGCCCTAGCAAGGGTGGGGTAGTCCCTCCCAAAGTGGCCTTCCTTGCCATAGTTGTTGCACCTCTTGAAGCCTACAAGCTGAGGGCAGACATTTCTCTTGTGCGGTCCCTCACACTGGTAGCACTGAATCCTACTCTGCTGGGAAGAAGACTCCCTAGACCCCCGAGACTGGAAATGAGGCCTAGTATAGGGCTTCCTCCTCTCTTCGTGCCTATGCGTAGACCTAGATGGTCCTCCCACTCTCTGTTGGGATGGGTGTTGAGTTTCCACCTCTACCTTCATCTTCTCCATGACCCTTGCCTTCTCCACCAAGGCGGTAAAGTCCTTGATGGATAGCGGGGCCACCATCAAACAGAGATCTCCACGGAAGCCGTTCTCGAACTTCCTACATTGCCACTCTTTATCCAGCAGCATGGTGTAGAAACGACTGAGATGCTTAAACTTTTTCGCATACTCAATCACAGATTTGTTCCCTTGTGTTAACTGTAGAAACTCCACCTCTTTAACGTATTTAACGCTGTCACAGAAGTACTCAGAGAGGAACTTCCTCCTAAAGACATCCCAAGTAACTGGTTCCTGCCTCTCCTCCATGATGGACTTCATACTGATCCGTCAATGTTCAGCCTCACCCGTGAGCATGTACACCGCGAAAGTCAGTCTACTCTCCTCGGGGCACATCTTAGCGTCAAATATCCTCTCTAGGTCTTTCAGCCACTAGTCTGCTGCATCCAGACTGGTCTTGCCTCCAAACTTCACTAGATGGTGTTTCAGAAAGTCTTCCAGACTCCACTCCCTGGTTGTAGGTCGTAGCTCCAGGCCAAAAGCAAGGGTAGCTACCCTGCTCTCCTCCAACTGGCGGAGGGCCTCCATATGTTGTCTGTGACCGTTCTCAGCCGCCACCCTAGCAGCCTCCATCTGCTGCATCACTAGTTGTTGCTGCTCAAGCGTTGCCACCTGTCACTGCATTGATGCTTCAAGTTGTTGCATCATTGTCGTACTTTGATGCGTCATAGCAGCTACCATTGCCTCAATCGCTCTAACGATATCTGGCGCATCGCCCTAGGAATATTGCGGAGTCCTACGAGATGGTGCATAGTTCACTAGCACACAGGAGATCACTTGGTTAGGTTGGATAAAACAGGAATTAGCTAAGAATACTCATAAAGACATAGAGAAAGCTAAGCGGACACCCAAGTCCACAGACCTAAGGAACGACCGCTCTGATACCATAAATGTAACGTCCCAAATAAATAGATAAAGCCCATTTAATAAAATGCCACATACATAATATCCAGAGGGTACGAAGATTTGGGATATAAAGTACTTCCTACCCCAACATATCCATAAAACATAAAAGAGGCCCACACGGCCTAAAACAAAATACACTAGCGAACTAATAGTACTAGGTCTTGTATAGATAAGAAAAGCATAGCAAATAAATTCTTCAACGATGGGCCTCATAGTGGGCCCAATACCCGTCCAATCCATCAAGCTGTATCATTCCTATCATCATTACCACTACCAGATGTTCTCCTATCTGCTCACATCAATAAACCATTCAACAATAGCACCAAAACCTGTTCACAGCCTCGCTCAGGCTAACAGGCCTTGCTCGGGCGAGAGAGGCCCTCTCGCTCAGGCGAAACCCTTCTCGCCTAGGCGAGAGCGCGACAGGGAAACAATGGGTTATGCGATGTCTCGCTCGAGCGAGCCCCTTCTCGCCTAAGTGAGACTACACCTCGCTCAAAAAGAAACCAGGTCCCTTGAGCGACCGTTTGCACAGAAATGCTTGGGCGAGCCTTTGTTAGTCTTGCCTAGGCGAGGCATGCTCGCTTGGGCGAGAAAACCAGTGCCCGCCACTGTTCATTCATACAACAGTCACGCAAACATCAAACCCAAAGACTACAACGACATTTTCATCAAAACATAGTAGCATGCAGTCTACAGAATCATACAATAATATTAGAACAAGCAAAAAACGGCTAGACACAAGGACCCTAGCTTCCCTTACCTGGAAGGGGCTTATACGAGACCTCGACACCAACTGCGGAGTGCAATAGTTCGAGAAGCAGTCTTAGAAACTGGAAGAACAGCGGGGTAGTGAAAGAACAAAGTTACTATGGAACCCTAAAAAGGAAGAACACGAAAATAAGCTTCAAGGAGTACAAGTACGAGCTTGAGAAACACTTACATGGAGCGAAAAACAAAACTGAGCTCAAGAAATCTTTGGCCAAGATCGGAGTCAAGCCCTAGTAGAGTGTTCTGAAAGGAAGGGGGCAGCGCGTAGGGTTCTGTTTTGCAAGAATGAATCAGAATTGGAAACCCTAGCAGCTTTAGGGCCTTAGCACCCTATGGGCCAGCCCTTATGTCCAACAGATTAAGGTCAACCCTTAAACATTAGGGCAGAAATAAAACTGGGCCTTACACTGTAAATTATGACAATTTTAGTATAACAATTATTTAAAACCGTTACCTTTTACATGATAATACGACAGTTTTTGAATCGTCACATTTAACATACAAAATATGGGAGTTTTAAGTGTTTTGAACCGTTATATTTTATATGTTATATATGATGGTTTAACTATCATTTTTTTAAATAAAATCTGTAAATAATTTATCTTGAGTTCTTTTTCTAGTTCCTCATAAAGTTTTTCTCCAAACTTCAATACTTTCATTCCTCCACTTTCACTTTTGCTTTTCAACCCCCTTCCATCCATTAGCACACATTCTCACTCTCGCCTTTCAGGATTGCTATGCACGCTCAATATCGCATTCATCCTTTCAGGAATATTTATTCATTTAGCTGGGGGGAAAAGAGATGAAAGGTGGATAAGAAGGTTCTGCCCTTCATGTTTTCTCTGTGAGAAGCTTTGACTTAGACGAACCTAAAACTTGGTCATGCCCACATTGACCCAAAATTACCAAAAGACTCGAGAAACTTTTTTATAGTATTTCTACTTTGGATGAGCTTCAAGCTTTAGGTGAGGCTTTTAGGGTTGATGTCATTGTTGTGGATTAAGAGAAAGATAAAAGGTTATATGTGTTGAAGCCACTAATTATGGCATTTGTTAAAGGATTTAATTCAAATCCACCATCAATGATTAAGTAAATAGTTGGATTACATGTACTATTTTTGCATCGTATTTTGTAGCTTTTGCGGTGCATGGATTTTGTATTATATTACTATTTCTCCATTGGTCTAAGAGATTTTCTTCCGTGTACAAATGGTATTTTATGTGGTATGTTTGTTGGGTTTCCAAGTAGCAAAGTTAATAGAACGTTGCCTCATCGAGAAATTTGAAAAATGGCGTAGCACTACATTAGTAAAAATGGTGTCACCTTAGCCTTTAATTCCATAAAAATGGTGCCACGTTATACTTTGTGGCGATACAAATTACGAAAATTTTCAAAACTGCAAGAAATGTAAATTGTGGTGGTTAAAAACACATCATTTTACGAAAATAACTATCACAATTTTCACTATTTTATGCGGTGACTATTTTATTACCATTAGAATTGGTGACCGACACTAGGTAGTCATTAGGGTAGCATTGACTAGCAGACATTTAATAAGATGAATAAGGAAAAAATTTCAAAATAAGTTTCAATTTTCCGTACGAGTTTCATTCTCCCTTTCTCGCCAGCTTGTACAGTTTCACTTTCTTCACCTTCAATCGAAACCTACACATGTCATTCTCCTTTTTGTTTGGTGATTTCTCAAGCTAGAGCCAATGTTCAAAGTTTTTCCCCTCTCTTATGCCCTAGACACAACTGCTTTATTTTATGATTTGTTGAGCCTCCTTATTTCAATTTGTGTAACTCCTTTCTTTTTCAACCTTGTTATTCATCTATCCATGGAAGTAATACTTGGTGGTCATGTTAAATACCGCTAGATGTATCCATTTGAAAGCTAACAATTTTGTTATTCACCATATGTGGACATTATAAGTCAATACGATAAATAATTTTATGTTTTTCTTTCCTATAGTATGATCAGAGATGCATAGCAAACTATAAGAAATTTGGCAAGGGTAGAAGGGTCAATATGTGCATTCTACTTACACTGTGTGATAACATATTTTGTTCTCACTATTTGCAAAGTATAATCTTGTTGTATAATACTTCTTTGCAAAATGATCCTTGGTTAGGTTCAAATGATAAACTTCAGTCATCATTGTCAATCTTAAACAAATCTCAAAATTCTAGTAGAGCATATAAACATTATTGGTTACATGATGATTAATTTCATTATGCTCATATACACGTGCTCATCAATTGCATTGAGTTTAAACTAATACTTGAGTAATTTAAGATGTGCATTTGTATTCACAAAAACTTCACACAATGTTAACGTTATAATTATATTATTTACGATGTACATTTTCTCTTGCAAGATTGCTCTTACAAATGAACTCCATCAGCACTGAACAAACGTCCATTACTATATATTAGTAGTCTTTTCCTTAATGGTTTAGGAACGATGAAAATGTTGAGGTATGAGATGTTCATATTTTGTTATTATTCTCCATTACTTAACTTATACAAACACATAAACTATTCAAAGTAAACAGTAGGAATAAAGAAAATGCACACAAAAGATTTATACTAGCTCACCTCTACCCGAGGTTACGTCTAGTCTCTTAAAAAACCTTGTCAATACTTAATTTCGTTCGACTAAATATAATTTTATTTCTAAAACCTTGATTAAAAATAAAGTTTAATTTATTTAAGAACAAGGAAAAACTAGAAAAAAAGTGAAATAAAAATAAAAACAAACAAAGTGGAAAAGATCTAAAAGTATACCACTTATAACACTTTCTTTCCCTATGAGCTAACAAGCCAACACATGTTTCTACTTTCACCTCCCCCATGTTACTCTATTCACCTCTCTTTTTAAATGGCGTATTAACCCAACGTTTTACATTCACACTCCCCTTATTTTTTTTGCACCCCTACCTACAGCACCTAAAATCCTTCTCACTCCTAAGGTGACACTTATCCCACTTTTTTCCATGAGTGGGGTCCTACACCCCGATCTGAGTGAAGTTTAGAATTAGAGGGTTATATAGCAAAACCACTTTGGATGTACTTCATGTTTGGCTATCCCATGCTATAGTTTTCTCTCTTCATTTATGTTTCCACACTGAGTTGATTACTTAACTATTTTTGATACACGACGAAAAATTTCATAGCTTTAGTGACCTGAATCCTTAGGTATTAGGGAACCATCCTATTGATTGTTTATAGTTTGCCATAAAACTTTAAATGTTAAATCTATGTTAAGCCATAAAAGGGAGATGTTTGTGTTCTTTGCTCTTCACCTTTTGTTGTACATACTTATAGTTAAGTGCATCACATCTTATGTAAGGGTCTCTATTCTGTCAAAAGAACATATATCAACATGTATAACAAGGTATGAATAATAAATTAAATAAAAAATGTCATATGATATATATACCAAAAAGGTACATAAGTGAAAACAGAATGACAAGCCTCCAAGTACTTTTCCAACAAATGGTATCTGAAAAGTCTGTGTAAAAAATCCTCGCTCTTTGTTATGATCATAATATATAATGTGATTTGAATTAAAACATTTTGACAAAAGTAACCAAACTTCTAACTAAACTAGTTGCATTGAGTCCCTCACTCTAGTGTACTCTCTTTCTCTTTCTTCCTAAAATTAATGTGAAAAAAGAAATAAGAACTAACATTCTGTCATTGCCATTGTCACGAGAATCTTTTTGTATGCTTTTTAGTTTCAAACTCACTCTCTAAACTTTGATAGTATATTATACCGTAGAAGATAACAGATTTAGTGATCTAAAGAACAAAGGGCATGTGAAATTTATATAGCTCTTTATTCATCACAAAGTGATTTCCATAATACATCGTTGCCAATTATATGAGATTAGAGTATCAAAATTTATGCCACAATTATAAAATTGATTGACAAATGGACAACATCTATGAAAATAATTAACCATGTGAATATCTCACATTATCCCACATATCACATATTTGAGAAATTTCCAACATTCTCTCACTTGGTTCATTTATCCAATTATCAATCAATATAATAAACTAAATACAAGGATCATCATGACATATCCTCCAAAAATGAGTATTATCTCCCATTTTTCACAAAATATCAAGTCTCTCATCAAAGACTCGTAACTGTAATGAATAAACCATATGTTTATTCTGTTACTTTAATATTTAAGCATTCATTAACATCAAATATATAATGTTTTTAAATTAAAAGTATATGTACTTTGAAGATAAAAGTTATTTTATAAAGTAAAAGCCATATACATTTCTATAGTGTTAACAAATGGGCATTTTTTTTCTTTGAAGATAAAAATACAAGGTTTTAATATGTTACTGACCGTAATATAACTATGTAAATTATATTAGAAATGTATGAGTCAATTTGGTTCAATATGAGTTCAAGTCGGATTAAATTAGAAAAAACGAGTTATTTAATATTTTTAACTATGTAGGCTGACCATTTGATTTTTTTCAAATACTACAATGTTGATTAATAATGTTTGAATAGTTTAGATGTTTCTATTATTTATTATGTAGGTGGACATTTTAGTTTTTGACTAGTATCTTTATATTGGAGAAATATATGAACACTTTGTTTATAATATACTATAAAAAATGAATTGAGTTAATCTAGTTAGATTGTACCGCAACAAATATATACAAAATTTTTGACTTTCCAGAAACCAAGTTTTTGAATTGATTCCTTTCTACCAAATTCGTGATGAGTTAACTTGTGTAAGTTAGATTGACTCGCTTTAACATCCCTAATCAATATAATTCAATTCAAATAGTATTATCTAGAAATTATTTAAGAAAACATCGATAAACCAATCTTAATCAACCATGTGTTATCTTAAAGACTCTAATATTGGATCCAAGCACATATCTTACAAGAATATGTTGTTTCATTAGATTGACAAACATTGGAAAAAATGAAATCAAACTACAATAGAAAACAATACCACAGTATAATAATCAAGATGCATTTCATTTATTATATCAATAATTATCTGAAGGTCTATTGTATAGGGGTTACAAAAACATGAAATTCATTGTAGTTGTAGAATAAGCAATGATGGACCATGTTCCTAGACTAGTCCTTGCCGTACCATGATTTCCTTTGAAGATCTTCAATTACTTTGTTATCCACTTGAAGAGCTCTAGCGAGAACCTCAACAGAAATAGGTGGAACAGTTTTAAACAAAGAGTTTGCAACTATAACAGTTCCTGGATTTTGACTGCTAAGACCAGCAATAGCAACTGCATTGCCATATCCGACGTTGAGTTGGAAGTGGACGAGACCAATTGGGAAGACAAAGACATCACCCTTGTTTAGAACTTTGGTGAAAAGGCGATTTCCATCTTGGTTCGAGGTTACAAATCCAACGTAAAGTGTTCCCTCGAGAACTATAAGGATCTCTGTTCCACGAGGGTGGGTATGGGGAGGATTTAAACCCTTTGGTGCAAAATCTATGCGAGCCAAAGATATGCCTAGGGTGTTGAGGCCAGGTAGTTGATCAACAGACACAGGAGTCACCTGTGCATTCAGTGGGTTGTCGGTGTTCCCAGGTTCCACATGCAGGAAGAAATCTTCAGCTTTCACAGTCTTGGGGTCTTTGCAAAATTTTCCATTTACAAACACTACAAATTACATAGCAATGGTTAGTAAATTTGAATAATATTTTGAAAAATGTATGGATATCAAAAATGTATTATAACACCCAATTAATATAAACTTGGAAAGATAATACAAATGAATGTTTATAAGTTATATGATATGATAAGGAAAGAAAGACAAAAAAAAATGTAATCGCGTAGATAAAATAAAGATTTCGTGGAATTTTTTTACGTACCACCATCGGGTTCCTTGAGTGCCACACAAAAGTCTTGAAGGGGACTAGGGTCATAGGCAGACACAAATGAGGAAGTGAGAGCCAAGACGGCAACAAGCAAGTAAACACCTTTCATTTTTTTTTCCTTATGGTATACTCAAACGATTCTTCTGCTATGTAATGTTGTGAGAAGTGAGTTTTTTGATTCATTTGGAGATCGGTATTTATAAGGATGAATCATTAATCGCTTTTCAGATTGTATTAACCGTAATTAATTTTTTATTTAATGACGAAACATTCCTTAACAACTATATACGTGCTTGATCAAAGAGTAGACTAAGGAGATGCACCATGTGAAAAAGAAAACGCAAGTGTTTCGGTGTTACCTAATCACCTGGCTTTGCTTCTTATACTTATTCCAGTAATATTATTTTATGAGGGGATGATCGTTAACTTAATCAAAGTGCAGTTTAGACTTTGTCTCAATATAGTACATTGATGACAATAGTTTAAATGGTTTGAATACGAAAATTTTTGTGATCGGGACTGGGTCATACTCAATATATACATTGGTTTGAATACCATGTATATTGATCACCACTAAAGTATTTCAATAGCCGAAGAGTGTTTGAAGATGTACATGATCTTGAAATCATTCACAAAATAAATTGGCCAAGTGAAAACCTTTTTCCTTGGACTATGTCTTGCAAAAATTGACTTTTTGAACCATATATTCCTATCATGAACCTAAGTCAATGATGAATAAATAAGTAAATATAAAATGATAAATTTTCAACGTTGACAATACTTAAATATCTTTGAAATCATAATGTTGGGAATTCGAAAGTAATCCTAGACTCAATTTCTTTTGGAGAGATGTTTTGATTAAGGTTAAAATATTTTTTGAATATAAAACTAATATTAGGATTTATTTGACAAAATTTATGAAAATTGAGAAAAAAAAACTATAGCGTGAGCCGCTATTTAGAGCAAGTCGAAAGGACACAACAACAACACAAATCATATACCACATCACTAAATCAATATTTATTACCCAAAATAAAATTGAAAATAATATCAAAATTTATCATAGTTAGTTTGCGAGGGTTTGACGACGTTATTTTATCCTGAATAACATAGATTTATATTAGTTATCTTTGCAAGGACTGACCTACACTGTTTTATCCTCAATATCACAGCTTGGAGGACTCTAACATAATATTATAAGACCGAAATTAATATAACATTATATTAGTTATTTTGTTAGGGCTAGTCGACACTAATTTGTGTCCATTAACGTCAGCTGGAGGATGCTAATTCTATATTATAAAATAGAAAAAAATAATACAAAAATATATTAGTGATTTTGCAAGGTTAGTGGATACTCACTACAAAAAATCATACAAATTATGACGTTTATTTAAAATGCCGGTTTTTATGTGTAAAATATGTTAGTTTTAACTGTATTTTTTAAATAAAATCTACAAATAATTTTTCCCGAGTTCTTTTTTTGGTTTCCCTAAAGTTTTTTTTTTTCCAAACTTCAATACTTTCATTCCTCCGCTTTCCCTTTTACGTTTCAAACCTCCGCTCTCACTCTCCCCTCTCAATCTCGCCTTTTAGGATTGCTACGCACGCTCAAGATCGCATTAGTCCACTAAAAATTGTAGTAAGTTTAACAAAAAAATGTATAATTTAGGGTTTTTATCTTTGAGGATTTGAATTTCAAGTTTCTTTTTCTTCCATTGAATCGTGTTTCCATACTCTTATTATAAAGTATTTACCCAATGAAGGTTATCATTTGGCTGTTCAATTTGAATCGGGTTGGATTCCTCTTCCATTCTCTCTTATCATTCTTTGGTAATAAGAATTTTTATTCATTTCGCTTGGGAGGAAAGAAATAAAATGTAGATAAGTTCTCCCTTTCCTGTTTTCTCTGTGAGAAGCTTTGATTGAGAAAAAAAAAAAAACCCAAAACTCGATCATGCCCACATTGACCCAAAAGTACTAAATGACTCAATAAGCTTTTTGATAGTATTTCTACTTTGGATGAGCTTCAAGCTTTGGGTGGAGAGGCTTTTAGGTCTGATGTCATTAGTGTGGATTGAGAGAACGATAGAAGGTTATCTATGCTGAAGCAAATAATTGTGGCATTGATTAAAGGATTGAATTCAAATCCATCATCAATGATTAAGAAGATAGTTGGATTACATGTACTATTTTTGCATCTTATTTTGTAGCTTTTACTGTGCATGGATTATGTATTATATTATTATGTATCCATTGGTCTGATGAGATTTTCTTCCTTGTACAAAAGTGTATTTTACTTTGGTGTGTTGTTGTGTTTCGAAGTAGCAAATTTAATTGAATGATGCCTCGTCATCAAATTTGAAAAATGATATTGCTTACATTGGTAAAAATGTTGTGCCATATTAGCCTTCAAAATTACCACATTATACTTTGCAGTGATATGAATTATAGCGGTTTTCAAAGAAAAAAATTTCAACCTTGTTATTCATCTTCGCATGGAAGTAACACTTGATGGTTCTGTTAAATACCGCTAGATCTACCCATTTGAAAGGTAACAACTTTGTTATTCACCATATGGACTGTATAACTCAATACAATAAATAAATTTATGGTGTTCTTTCCTATAGGATAATGGGAGATGTTAAGCAAGTTATAGGATTGTCAAGGGTAGAAGGGTCAATATCATCATTCTACTTATAGAGTGAGATAAAATATTTTTGTTCTCCTTGTTTGAAAAGTGTAAGCTTATTGTCCAATACTTCTTTTGCGAAATTATCCTTGGTTATTAAGTTCAAATGATGAACTCCAGTCATCATTGTCAATCTTAAACAAATCTCAACGTTTTAATTGAGCATATAAACATCATTTATTACACGATGATTGTTAACTCCTTTTTTTTTTTCAGTTGTTTAGAGTTAAACAAAACCAAATTTCCCCTAATGAAGTATAGGAAAACCCTGAGTATCAAATCCAAGGAAATGGTCTGTATTGAGCATAGCTTGTATAATTTAATCTTGCTAACATGAAAATAAAAGAAAACAAAGTGAAAAAAAGAAATTTTAAAACCTAGAAAAAATGTAGAATTTTATTGAATTGAATCTAAACTATGCAAATGCACGAATGAAAATATGCCATAATATGCATGAATGCAATGCGTGAGAACGTACAATGAGGAAGAGTCTACGTGAATGTGAATTCATATGCAGACCTTATGCAAATCTAGTTATCATACACATGTGATAAACGACTGTATGCCCTAAACAATGCTAAGCCTAATGTGAAATGAAATTGGAACAAGACAATACGCAAACTAGATGGCATCAGCGGAACCATAATTTGGCAGCAAAATAGTAGAGAATCAGCACAAAACAGCAGTAGAATTACTCAATCAGATTCTCAACAACATGAACTGAAACACAATAGTGAATTCCAAATAAGCATGCTAAATATTCAAGCATAAACAACCCTAACGTGTTAGGCTAATTCTCTAGACAAATTTGGAATTAAATCACAGCAACCAACCCAAACAGAATTATTTCAAATGCAATGCAGATGTTCCTAATCAGAAAAATTGTATGAAACCATATTGCAGTAGTGTATCTGTTAGGCAGCATTTAGTTTAACACCAATCATTAGAGTAACTTGAGGTGCAGCTGTGAATATCAAATGAAAATGCTCTATGCTCAATCATAAAGAACTAAAAGATCCATAACCTAAATATGCTTGAGATATGATTAAAGCTACCAAAAACTAAATCATAAAAGCTTAAGAGGAACTATTTGTGGAGTTCATGAGTTAATCCATTAACTACTATAGTACTTAAAAACAAGGACATAAATAACATAAATTGGTGCAAAAACTTAAAAGGCAAACAAAATGATGACATAAAGCAATAAAGGAAATTTAAAATTGCTGTAGAATTGGAATAAACTAGACTTGGAACAGTTGCATTGAGTGAATAAGAATCCATCTACACTCGAGAAGACATCTCGATATTATGCGCCCACTTTGGAGTCACTTGGTTTCTAGGAGGAAATATTAAACTGTGTAGAATTGTGGATTCATGATCACTACACTAACTTAAGAACATGAAGCTAAATTGATAACTGGAATGTGATAAAGGAATTTAAACAAATTTAGAAAATTAAAGCTGAGAAACATAAAATGAAAGTGAATCGTAAACAAGCAAGCAACACAAGCTAAAATTCAGAATTGGAAATTGAAATGGAAGCAGAATCAGTGTATTCATTTCAAATTCAGAGAAGTGTTACACAATGTCAAGAAAGAAGCTGAAATTAAAATGGTGAAAAGAGGTTCACTAAGCAATTCCCGACCACTTTGTGTTGGTAAAAAGCCAAGTGAAACCACCCACACACTAAGGAAAACCCGAATCTCTGAAGGCCACTTTGTGCTCATCAGAGATGGAGAACCCTTCTTACAATGCACTATTTCCCTCTCTTGCAAGAACACCCTCGGAGAACCTTAGCCTCTCGACATGTTTCTACTCACGGAACTAGGACCCTCCAAACAAAGTCTAAATCTGCCCCTTTTTAAACCCCTCACGAAAAATAAAACATAAAAGAAAACCAAAACTTTCCTAACCATGATTTGTTGCTCTTGAATCCAGTGGAAGATCTTGACGAGAATTGTTTATATATTTAATTATTGTCACTAATAAAATAAAATTAAATACATAATTTAGTATAACAATAACTAAAAAAGAAATCACACATATCTAAAAAATTGTCAAAAGAAAATTCAATAATAATTAAACCACACTTAAAATTCAGTTATAAAAAACACAAAATACAATATTTTTTTTTCTATTTTCATAAATAAAAAATTAATATATAAGAGGCTGATTAAACTAATATTTTACTATCAAGTGAGACAAGAGAGAATTACCTTATTCTTTATTTCTTCAAGAATGGAAGAAAATCGCTGAAAGATGAGAGCAAAAATAATAGATCTTGATCTCTCCAGTAACAAAAGAAGATAGATGAGAACAATTTGTGAGAAACTTAAGACATATAATGGAACTACAACTAAAATTCAGTTATAAAAAAAACACAGTATAATATTTTTTCTTCTATGTTCATAAAATAAAAAATTAATATAAAACAGACTCATTAAATAAATTATTAAACTAATATTTCACTATCAATTGAGACCAAAGAATTACCTTCTTTTTTTTTTTCCCTCGAGTATGGAAGAGAACATAGGAGAAATAAGAGCAAAAATGATATATCTGTTTCTTTTTAAAAGCAAAAGAAAACATATGAGAATGAAATATGAGAACAATTTGTGAGAAACTCAAGACATATAATGGAATCACAATTAAGATTCAGTTATAAAATAAACAAACACACAGTACAATATTTTTTTCTATATTCATGAAATAAACAATTAATATTAAAGAGGATCAAACTAATATTTCACTATCAATTGAGACCAAAGAATTATCTTCTTCTTTACTTCCATGAGAATGGAAGGAAGAGAACAGAGGATAAATAAGAGCAAAAATAATAGATCTTTTTCTCTTCAAAAACAAGAAAAAACAGGTGAGAATGGAATATGAGAACAATTTATGAGAAACTCAAACCATAATAAATAAAAAAATAAAAAAATATCTTGATAAATCTTTTTATTCTTTATTTTTTATTATGTTTAATTTTATATTTTATTATTTATTAACATTAATTATTATGTTTATAAAAGAAATAAAATATTTGATTTAATTATAATATATTTTTAATATCTATAATATAAAAATAAATTAAAATATATATAATATAAAAAAAAATTAAAACTTAGGGGGGGCATGGCCCCTCCCTGCATCAAGAGTGCTCTGCCACTGCTTGAACTAGAAGCGCGATTCTCAATGCCTTTTTCGATGTCCTTGATTTTGCATTGACCATCTCACGTTTGTCCATCTTTCTACACTTCAATCTCATCATCTAGATCTCCAAATCATCTCCAACCATCGCGAAGCAGCCGTCTCTCTCTCTCTCTCTCTCATTAGGGCTGCAACATCAGATGGGGTTCATCCTTCATTGTGCATCAAGTTTCATCCCTTCATCATAAGCCAAGGATTGATCCATCCAATTAAATGAAACGTGCGTTTTGGAAGAATGACTTGGTCAACTACAGTTGACAAAAGCAAAGGAAAGACTTGATTGCATTTGAGTTGACCAAGGGCCTCCCTACAAATAGATGAAAATTGGATTAGGGATTCACATGTAATTCAACAAAGATAAAGGAATTCCTGGCAAAGCAAATTTATTGTAAAAGGGGAAATTTAAAGGAACAAGACTAAATGCATTAAAAGACTACTAAAAGAAACCTTTTCACCATATTTTTAAGAAAACTCTATTTTTCTACACTCACAATAAAAATTAATTAATTAAAGACAAACAAATATTTATTTAAACTAAAAAGAAAGTTTTAGAAAGGAAAAATAATACAAAATGGAGTGTTAAAAATGATGAATTTCGTTCTGCTCATATGAACATTCTCTTCAATTGCAGTGAGGTTAAATTGATACTTCAGTAATTTAGTACGTGCATTAGTATTCATAAAAGCTTCACAATGTTAACATTATACTTATATTACTTACCGTTTACATTTTCTTTTGCAAGATTGTTCTTACAATTGAACTCCATCAACACTGAACAAGTGTCCACTGCTATACATCAACTTTTTCCTGAATGGTTTAGGAATGATGAAGATGTAAGTGTATGAGATGTTTGTATTCGTTATTATTCTCCATTACTTAACAAACACACAAAATATTCAAAGTAAATATAGGGATAAAGAAAATGTACATAAAGGATTTATACTAGCTCACTTTCACTTGAGGCTATATCTAGGCCCTTAAACAACCTTGTAAACACTTGATTTCGTTCGATAAAAATAATTTTATTTCTAAAAACATAATTAAAAATGAGTGTTTAATTTATTTAAGAAAAAGGAAAAATTAGACAAAAGAGTGAAATAAAACACTAATTTAGTGTTGGGAAGATCATGATGAGGGAATATAATATGACCAATCCATAACTTTAAGTATGAATTTCACATTCTTGTAAACATTTACATGTTTAGTTAAATAATCTTTTATATGTGATTTTATATATATTTTATTAATGTTTTGTGATTTTTTTCTTTTCACAAATATATGCCTGAACATCATAATTCATCAGGGGATGAAGGACCCATTATGAGACCTACCAAAGGAGCCACTAGGTTGAGACAACTCTTAATGAGAATAGCTAATGATGAGAAAACACTTGTCCATATTGATGTCAACACTAGTATAGCTTTAAGTCCTCATGCGAATGTCTCTAGGAGATATTTAGGAGTATTGGCATGAGCTAAAATATCCATCTTTACTCCATTTTTCGATCATGTGACTGAAATAATTGAAACATGATATGGCAAGATTTATTAGTAAATAATATTAAGGTTAAAATTCCTCTTTGGGCCCAATTTTCATCAACTTTTGTTAAATAAGTCCTAATTTTGGTTTTGTGTTCAAATAGATTCCAATTTTCATCAATTTTGTTCAATTGGGTCCTTTTTGGCTAACACCGTTTAAATCATTAACGACCATGAAAAATGACTGCCACGTCTCACTTTGTGATTTTTTTTATTTATTTTTATTTTTTAATTACCTTTTTAATTTCTTTTTTAATTTTTTTTAACTTTCTTAATTTTTTAGCGTGTCACTTGTCAAAGTCAATGTTCTATATTCAATTTGGTCCCTTTATTTGTTATTTTTGTTCAATTTAGTCCCAATTTTGTTTAAAATTGACCAATTTTGTCCGTATCGAAGTTGTGACCAAATTTAATTTTTATATCAAAGTTATAATGATGTGAATTTTAATACAAAAATTATATTTGGTTTCAATTTGGAAAGGAACCAAATTGGTTCATGTAACAAAAATTTGGACTAAATTGAACAAAAATAACAAATATTGGGACCAAATTGAATAAAAAATTGACTTTGACACATGACACGTTGTTGGGTTGACACGTGGACACTTAAAAAAAATTCAGAAAAAACCATGAAGTGACACGTGACAGTCACTATTCATGGTCGTTAATGATTTAAACGGTGTTAGCAAAAAAGGACTCAATTGAACAAAATTGACAAAAATTGGAACCTATTTGAACACAACCAAAATTAGCACTTATTTGACAAAACTTGACGAAAATTGAGACCAAAAAGGGATGATGTTTGGGTATAGAAAACATGAAAAAAAGATAATGACAGAAAAGAAAAAATCTAGACCCTATCTTTTGAGGGTAAATTTTCAGAGCCTCCTTCACTATCATCTCGTCACGAAAAGTGGAAGTTAGTTCATCTACACAGATTAGGCTCCTACACTTTTGATACTGCACGAGAAATCTCTAAGAAAATTGTAAGATATAACTTTTCTATAAATAGCTTGTCTGTCATGTATAAGTTTTTTTATAATATATGATTTTCTGTAACTTTTCTTTGTTATATTGCTTGAATCCTTGGTTGACTAGAGCTCCCAAGGAACTTTCACTCCAGAAGGTCGTCATGACATACTTGCTACTGCAATTGGACAGCCTGAGCACCTTCGACGTGTGCGTGCTGCTGGATCAAGAGTCGGCATTCATCAATATTTTGGTGCCTCCTCTCGTTAGTCTTCATGCCCACACACTACTAATTATGACGAAAGACTGACGCAAGAAATCACTAAGAAGGTGACTGAAAGGGTTATGCGCAAAATCTAGCAACAATTCGAGAGTTATGGCATTTGTCCGCAATTATCTCTTCCTCCATTAGAACCATTTGTGCCTCATACAAGTAAAATTAACAATGTTTTTTCTATAAGTTATGAATTGAAGAATTGATATTTAATAAAATAATTGAATAATATTAACAAAACATTGACTATAACAGATAGAAGCGGAAAAAGGAGTTATTAAGCTCCACCCATACCAAGAGATGACATGGATGACACCTCTATGTCAGCTATATATTTTGGATGAACATGAAAGACACTAGTGACTCGTGCAAAAGCATTTGAGGCAGTCACAATTCGTCATGGTATGGAGCTATCAAAGGATGATGTTAAGGTCACAGTAGGTGAAGTTATTATGTCGTATGTTGTAGTTCCTATGCCAACAGATGATGTATATACAATGGCACATGCATTTCAATGTTTCCTTACCTGGCCTAGAGACTAGGTTGATTCTTATTCTGACCCCCCTGTACAAAATCTCAAACACGCCATTAAAATTTTTAAGTTTACATATTATTTATATTTAACATTAAATTGTATTTTATTTAATTTGAGTTGCATCATCAGGAAAGTCCTCAACCTAAGAAGATTCCTCTCTCTTTGGACGATCCTCTTGGTGCATTACACCAACTTACTGAGATCATAACTTATAAGCTGATGCAAATTCCTTAGGATTCTAATGTTTTTGGGAGAGACCTTGACATCCCACTATACTTGAATAGACAAGATGTCTTAGGGCTTTCATAAGGGAAATGGACTATCAGAAAGACATATCAGAACCTTAATGTTTATGGTTAGGATTATGTTAAGTGATTCACATTTACTTGTATAGTTATGGATGTATGCTTTAAAGATTGTCATGTATTTGTTCAACATAATTTCTAGTAAAGTTGTTCAGAAGACTCCTTTTGAGTTGTGGGCGAGTAGGAAACCCAGTTTGAGACACCTACATGTTTGGGGTTGTCAGGCAGAAGTAAGAATTTATAATTCGCAAGAAAAGAAATTGGATAAAAGAACAAACAGTGGATATTTCATTGGTTATTCAGAAAAATAAAAAAAGGTGTATGTTTTACTGCCCTACCATAGTACAAGAATCGTTGAAACTAGAAATGTTCGGTTCATTGAAAATGGTGAAATTAATGGGAGTGATGTTTCACAGAATATGGAGATCAAGAAAGTTAAATTACAAGTTCTTGTAGCTAGTACTTCTTCTTTAAGAGATGTTGTTCTAGATATTGTAGAAACTCAGAACAATCAAGAAGAACAACACATTAATGATCTTGAGGTTAACAATGAGTAAATAGAAGAACAACCACAAGAAATAATATTAAGAAGATCTAATAGAGAAAGAAAGTTTTTTATTTCGAATGATTATGTGGTACATCTACTAGAGTTAGAAAATTACTTGAGTATTGATAATGATCTAGTTTTATTTTCAAAAGCCATTAATTGGTGATAACTTTGATAAATGGTTAGATGCTATGAAAGAGGAGCTTAAATCAGTGGCATTGAATGACGTATGGGACTTTGTGGAATTATCAAAACGATGCAAGAGAGTTGGGTGTAAATAGGTCTTTAAGAGTAAGCATGACTCTCATTACAATATCAAACTTTACAAGGCCCAACTTATTGCCAAGGTTTTACTCAAAAAGATGGAATTCACTATAAGGAAACATTTTTGCTTTTTCCTAAGAAGGATTCTTTTAGAATTGTCATGGCTATAGTAGCTCATTATGATTTTGAGTTACATAAAATGGATGTTAAAATTGTCTTTCTAAATGGGGATTTAGAAGAAAATGTTTATATTGACCAACTGGTGGGGTTTACTAAAGAAGGAAAGGAACACATTGTGTGTAAACTTAAGAGATTAATATATGGGCTTAAGCAAGCTTCTCGACAATGGTATCTTAAGTTCAATGATACTATAATGTCCTTTGAATTTGAGAAAAACACTCTCGATTGATGTATACATCAGAAGGTCGGTGGGAGAATTTTTTTTTTCTAATTTTGTATGTTGATGATATCTTGCTTACGACTATATGATTTGGGTCTATTAGGTGAGACTAAGAGGTTTCTCTCCAATAACTTTGAAATGAAAGATATGGGTGAGACATACTATGTGATAGGAACATAAATATTTTGTGAAAGATCACAAGGACTGTTAGGTTTGTCTTAGAAAGCATATATTAATAAAGTTTTAGAGAGATTTGGAATAGATAAATGTTCAGCATCTTTCGTTCAAATACAGAAAGGAGACAAATTTAGTCTCATGCAATGTCCAAATAATGATTTGGAACAAAAACAAATGGAAGATATCCCTTATGCATATATTGTTGGGAGTTTGATTTATGCTCAAACATGTACGAGATTAGATATTAGCTTTGCAGTTGGCATGCTTGGTAGATACCAGAGTTATCTAGGACTGGAGCATTGGAAAGCTACATAGAAAGTTTTAAGATACGTACAAGGAATAAAGAATCACATGCTTACTTATAGGAAATTTTCTTGCCTTGAGGTGATCAGTTATATAGATTCAAACTTTGTCGGTTGCATGGATACAAGAAAGTCTACATTTGATTATGTGTATCTTTTAGCTGGAGGAGAAATTTCATGGAAAAGTGTGAAGCAGTCCGTCATTGTTGCATCCACCATGGAAGCTGAATTTGTGACATGCTTTGAGGCCACGATTAAGGCTTAATTTGTTGTAGAACTTTATTTTAGAACTTGAAGTAGTTGATAGTATTTCCAAGCCGTTGAAAATTTATTGTGATAATTTCGCAACAATCTTTTTTACTATGAATGACAAGTATTCCAAAGGTGCTAAGCATAGGGAATTAAAATACTTTGTCGTTAAAGAAGAATTCAAAAGTGTAGAGTGTCAATAGAACATATTAGTACTGATCTTAAGATTGCAAACCCTTTCACAAAAGGGTTATCGCCCAAATTTTTCGCCGGCCATGTAAAGAATATGGGCATTATGTCTACTCGTGAATGTTAAATGTTGAATGTTAGTGTTATTAATGCTTATGTGACACTTTGAGCTCTTTGATGTATAAGTTTTTGAAATTTGTGTTTTATTCTTTATGTTTATGTTTATGCATGCACATTATATTATTGTTATTATTATTGAAATGATATTATGTTTGAACCCATTATGAATTTCTCATTCTAAATATTAAGGAGAAAGGGATGATACAGTACTATATGGAATGGACCATATCGACTAACTGATGTGAAACCACCATGACTCTTGTTATTTTTGTATCTTTGATCATGAATAATGATGGAACCAATTTGTGTAAGGTCTTTTAATGCGCATTACATTTATATATTAAATCAAAGAATGTTATGTCATCATATGAGTCAAGGGGGAGAATGTTAGAATTAATTGACGAATTAATTATATTATATGACTTATTTGAAATATTATGATTAGTCTAAATGTGATTTAATAAAATATAAGGACCTATTGATTATTGTGAGAAGTTATAATAAAATAAATTAAAGATAAAATAAAACCCAACCCAACTTGATGGATGTTAGTTTATAAAAGGGATTAAGGTTATGTCTCTGGCCATAAGGTTTTTTCACAATAAGCCACCAAGAAAGAGAGTGTGAGAGGAGAAAGAAAAGGAAATAGATAGATTGGAAAAAGGAGGTTGAAGAAATGCGATTGAAGAATGCATTCTCATTGGATCTCTCATAGATCTCTCATGGATCAACGTTAATATCCTATTACAATTTATATATGTGAATGTGTGAGAATCATGAATCTTAAGATCTTATAATAGTTATCTATAATGAATTGATTAGTATGAAAACCTACAAAATTTATTTACATAACATTCTAATATTTATGACATCATTAACATCAAATATATAATATTTTTAAAGTAAAGGCATATGTACTTTGAAAAATAGAAGTTAGTTTCTAAAGTAAAAGTTATAGACAATTGTTCTATAGTATTAATAAAGGGACATTTTTCTTTTTTCTTGATAATAAAAAGCTATATTTTAATATATTATTGGACATAATATAAATATATAAATCAAATTAAAAATGTTAAAATAAGTTTAAACCTTTGAATTAACCCAACTCATTACAAGTTTTGAGTTGGGTTGGTTTGAAAAAAAAAAGCCATGTTTTATAAATGTAAGTCAAACTATATTCAAATCACTTGAGCCATAGGTTAAACATGTTTAAACTAGTGATAATTGACATTATCGTATTTTTATTATGTTTACTTTTTATTTTTTATTGATATTTTTATTATTATCTTTTTAAATAATTAAAGATATATTAAATAATTTTATAAAAGATAACTATTTTATCTTTTATTAGATAACTAAGGTTTTACTTAATAAATTGATAAAGATAAGTATTTGGTTTATATTTGGCAGATAAGTGTAAACATCAGAGATATAAGAAGTTATCAACATAATCAATTATCAATAGATTTAATTAATTCAATTACAAATTCAAGCAGAAATTTCAAGTCCAGTCAAATTCTGAAAGTCGCTACATAGTTAAATATTAACACCCCATTTGGGAAATAAGCCTCTCCTTTAGGAGAGAGAGGGAAATCAATTCTTTGGTGGAAATTCATCATTATTCTTTTCCTAGTGTTCAGAATGTATAAGAATAACTAACTCCCGTATTCACAGGGTTGAATGTAATGTATCTTAACTCTTTATGATTCGAGCTATTCAATATTGTTGAAAATCCAAGTGTGAGTCTAAGTCCCACATTGGGTAGAAATTAGAAAATAGAACACTATATAAGAATGAAAACCCATAAACTCAATGCCTTAAAGTTTTGCATTGAGAGTGGTATCAATCCCAAGCTCAAATGTCATTGGTATTGTTTCTCCCTGGTGAAACCCCCTCTAAAGACCTAACAAATATATTTCTTTTTCCTACTCTTGTGTTTTATTCTCAATCTTAACTGCATGATAATTATTGATTATGGATATCTAATCATTAGACGCGATATTAGAACCTAGACTAGCATCGAACAACTAATTGATTGGGCATCTAGACATAAAGTTCATCATTGGTCATTCTTAACATTTTAACTTAAGTCTTAAAGCAAAATTTTAAAAAGGAAAGCTCTAAGACATTATAATTCTTATTAATAAACTTAGACTTGTATCTAAGACAATAAGACTTGCTACAAAGTGATCTAAAGGCTAGAGTTAGGATTGGAAGTATATTGTTTAGTGTTTTTTTATTTGATGCATGAAATCCATCTCAGTGAAGTCTTTACCATATATTTTAATTTCATATAATTAATTTGCTTTCCATACTTTTGAATTATTTTATAAACAAAGATTAATATTTTTCACTATTTTAAAGTTCTTGACTTTAATTAGTAAATAATCATAGTTTTTCTAAATAATATGAGTCTATGTTGGAAACAATATCTAGACTTATCTACTTAATTACTTATACGATTAAGTACACTTGTCAATTTTTTTAACAGTCGGGTTGAAGGTGAGTTGATTCGTAATCCATTAATAACGATCTTTTATTGAATTTTTACCAATTTTCTTCATACATTTTTTATTCTAATTAATTTTACTACTTCTAACTATGTAAGTTGACAATTTAATTTTTTAAATACTAGAATGTTTATTAATAATGTTTGAATAGTTTAGATATTTAATATATTTATTTGCAAAGTTATGTAATTTGATATTTTAATTTTCAACTATTATCTTTATAATGGAGAAATAGATGAACACTTTGATTATAATACTATAAAAAATGAATTTAGTTAATCTAGTTAGGTTGTATTGCAATACATATATAAAATAAAAAACAAAAACAAAAACAAGAAACATCTTCAAGTCAATCAACTTAATAACTTCGAGTCAGTTCAAAAACCATGTTAAGTTAAAGTGGGTTACACATTTTTTTACTTTCCAAAAGGTGAATTTTTGAACTTGTTTCCTTTTACCAAACTCGTGATGAGTTAACTCATGTAAGTTAGGTTGACTCACTTTAACATCACTAACCAAACAAACGGAAGAATATAATTCAATTCAAATAGTATTATCAAGAAATTATTTAAGAAAACATCGACAAACTAAACTAAATCAACACATGTTATCCTTTTCCCTTTTAATATAAAAGTTCAATTAAAATTATTTCTTTATTTTAATAATCACAATAAAATAAAGAGATAAGGGAAGAGAAAATTGGATATAGTATTTATACTGATTCAGATCAAAAGACCGTACGTCCAGTTGTTAATCTTTCAAAAACGAGATTAACTCAATCTCTAAAATAAAACACAAATACAATCACAGATAAGAAAGTTTAAGATTTAGAAGACACCTCCTTGAAATCCACAATGGGTGAACACATCTCTTGAAATTCACAAGGGATGAAAACCTCTCTTGAATCCCACAAGAGATGAAGACACCTTCCTTGAATCACACAAGGAATGAACACATCCTTTGCATCACATAAAGGATGATCGGCTTCTCCGAGCAATAACAACAACAACACTCAATCCCTCAAGATCTCACTTGATGAAAGTTATCGCTCTACCCACACTAGGTTTTTCAAAGCCTTCCCATAGAAAGTTCTCAAGTTCTCAAACTTCTCTAACTTCTCTATTTACAAATAAAAGCCTACCACTTTAATTATAGAAGCCTATTTAGAGATTAAGTTAAGTCATAATTGCCACAGATAATCAATTATCATGGAAACATTTATTAAAAAAAAATTCTCGTAGTGATAATCTATTATCAACGTGGATAATCTATTATCAGCAGATGATAATCGATTATCACATAGGTTTTTCTCAAAAATCATTTTTAACTGAGATAATCGATTATCACTAAGAATAATAGATTATTCTAGTGAGTTTTGCAAATAAATAAAATTCTTTTGGTGCTCTACTGCTTGGATGTTGCCTTTTGACTCTTGACATACTAATTTAACTATTTTAAATAACATACACATATTACAAAACCTAAACAACTAAACTTTTAAGTTTTCAATTAATCTCTTGAATCCAAGCTCCATGCATTCTTTAACTCTTTAACATTTCTCCATAGGTCATCATCATCATCATCATCATCATCATCAAAACTCCTTATTGAAGGAAGATGCCCATCTTCTTCTTTTTGTCAACAATTATTTGAATGTCTAGATCTAGTGCATGACGAAGATAGAAACATGAAATTCATTATAGTTGTAGAATAAAAAATGATCGACCATGTTCCCCGAATAGTCCTTGTCGTACCATGATTTCTTCTAAAGATCTTCAATTACTTTATTGTCCACTTGAAGAGCTCAGGCAAGAACCTCAACAAAAATAGATGGAACAACTTTAAACAAAGGATTTTCAACTATAACAATTATTGAATTTTGACTGCTAAGACTAACAATAGCAATCACATTACCATATTTGACGTTGAGTTCGAAGTGAACTAGACCAATTGAGAAGACAAAGACATTACCTTGTTTCACTGATGGTCTAATTCATATTGATTAAGAAATCAGGTGGTGAGAAGCTGAGGAGAAAATTTTTACACATCATGACATGTTTAGTAATGCGGAATTGCATTAGAATGAACGTACTATGATCATTATTCTTAGGTTCACTTGTAAATCTAAGTAATTGTTTAGATAAAATGTTAATCTCTAGTATGACATATAGAGCTTGTCATATGGAGCTTATCCTACCCTTGCTTTTAAGCAATCTATTACAAGATTAAATGGTAAAAAATTTGCTTCACCTCGTGCAACATCACCAAATATGGAGGATAAGGTAGTGAATATGCAAAAATGAGGTTACAACTTTCAAAAACCAAATACAAACATTGCTTGCCTACATTGCTTTAGATAAGATGTTTCAAAACATTTCGTTGTAACTACGGCTGGTTTGGTACATCCTTATGTTAATGAGGTATACTTTTTATGTAAGAAAATTAGTTAAATAATTTATTATATTGCTATCTTTATTTATTTGAATAGACATTGAACTTCAATTACTTATATTTTGTTATTTATTACATTGAAATTGTTTTCCAGTAAAAGAAATTATGAAAATTTTAACTAATCACTACAAGAATGCAGCCATATAGCATTGGCCAAAACAGGACGCAACTGGGGCAAAACCGACTCCAATAGCAAGTTGGCGTCGGTCTAGCGACGACAGGGGTGCATCGCTAATTTCGGGGATGCAAAGTCTCTTTGTGTCGATCAATTGGGGACGCATGGTTGCTTCTTGATTAAACCCACACATTATATGAACAAAATAAAATATTTAAAACAACTTTCGTGCGCTTAGCCGACGCATAAGAAAATATGCATAATTGAATCTAGAATTTACCACCACAATTGACTTATAGGAAAGCCGAAACAAATCAAGCATTGCCATGACAATAAAAAAATACAGACTATCCTCAAATTGATGCATCACAACTCAAAAGTGTATGATCAAGTGCACACCGAAAAATACCAGATATTAAACACAACATACAAACATTTTTATCATTGCAAACACACAAGTAAAAAGTCAAATAAAGGAAGATTTACCTTTCCTAAGAATTCAACTAAAAGATCAGGCTCGAAGTTTTTTGTTAATTGACCTTGCCTTGTTTGATATGTGCTGGTTTAGCATTACATGTTTCTGGGATATGATTCTCAGCATCAGCTCTATCCCCTGCATAAATTACAAGGTAAAGTTTATTACAATTTATTAAAAGCAATAGCCGAAATGATTCATTTTATAAAAGTTATATTACCATGTATAATAAATAAACTAGATGATACCCTGTCAAAGTCTCCATTTCTTCTTCTCTAAGCTCACTAATGCTACTGGTGTTTCACTTGGAACATATGAATGCAATATATATTTGTTTAATGCTCATTATATCAAGTTAACAAGTTAAGTGACAATTGTAATTCTAGTGTGTAATATTACAAGTAAATGGACAATTCTAGACACATGAAGTATTTTGAACAATCCAAACTCATAAATCCAAACAAATAAAGCAAAGAGGTTACAGTTTAAGAATCATGTTGAATGAGTTTTTAGTTCTTAGCATAGGTTGAGAAAAAGGTTTTTAAACAAACTGAACCAAACTAATTCAATAGGTTCAGTTATTAATAATACACATTCAAAAATACATTATACCTCTCAATCCTATTTCAAAATCAATCCAAATAGCCAAATCATATTTGGTGTAGTTGGAAAGACCAATTGATTCCAAAAGCCTTTGCTTCACCCCAATGATTCAAAGAACCATTTGTTCCAATCACAACACCAGCTGATCGCAATCATAAAACCAAATTAAAACTAAAATTAAACAATATACAAGTTAATATATACTAAATTACGCAACTCAACACACGTACCCAAGAAGCTTCACCAAAGATTCAATTTCCTAAAGCTTCACCAAAGGTTGAAGGATTCAGTTCCACCTAAGAAGCTTCACCTCCACCCGAAACTCCTACCAACATGATCACCTTCAACATCTGGGTCCCATCATAAAAAAATTAGTCACTCATTAGGATTTCTCAGTTCATATCAATGACTAATGGAAGCTTGGATTGAATCCTTACCAGGTATAGTCACCAATGCAGTTGGAATGGCTCGAATGGACACAAAATCGGGACGCTTCGCAATCTCAGGATGCGCTTTGCAATCACCGCTGCAATCATTGCCAGATTCACTATTGCAATCACCCCCACAATCGCCGTCAAATATAGATTAGCAATTGCAGGGGAGGAGTGTTTTGCAATGCTTAGCTTCGCAATGCAGAGGCCAAAGAAGGGGAAATCGTGGACCTTGCGATTGCGTTGCGATGCAGTGAAGAAAGCAAGGGTTTCTGAAGATGCGTTTGTGAGGGAAAAGGGAAAAATTTGGGGAAAATGACATTTTCGCACCTTTCCTTAACACAACTTTAAAACCCTTTCTCCAATTTCTTTTTTATTCTCGCGTCATTTGCGTCGGTCATCTCACGCTAGTCCTTAAATACTTAATGTTAAATTCAATCTTTTTTATCTCTTTTTATTGAACGAATGTTATATTTATTTTTTCTACTAAGCGTCGGCTAAACCCACGCTATATATTGAACAACATAATTGCGTCTGTTTTACGTCATTTTGACCGACGCTAATTGTGTCTGACGTGTGACCAACGCCTTATTTGGTAGAAAAACCAAATATTCTTATTCTTGTAGTGAATATTATTTACACTTTCAAATATCACTTTGTACATTATATTAAATGACAAGTATTAAAACAGTTTGATAAAGACTATTATATTATATTTTGTGATGACAAAATCTATAGTATTTTTTTAAATTCGTTACATGTATTTTATAGTGTGACATTTGATATAAAAAAAAAATATATATATATATATATATATATACAAAAGTAAGTGTCACTATGTACACAATTTTTTGTAGTATGTTGAGGAGAATATTTTTTATTGGTAATGAAATAGTTTTTTTTTTTTTTAAATTGACAACTGTCAGTTATTTTTTGGTTGACGTATGCAACGATTATTTTTTATCCTCAGAACCAATATTATTTTTTGTCAACAAATTGCTAGATTATTTTTCATATACTAATTGAGCAAACTTTCAACCAGCGTTAACTAAGATTGTATTTTTTATAAAGTCAGTTGTAGAAAATTTTCAATCAAAATTAAAATAAGAACTTAAAAAAAAATAAAAACCAACAAAGTTGTAAAAATAACCCTTCTTTTATTAAAATTAATTTTAAAAGTAACCCTAACCGATCTCAATCTAAATAACTATGTTCAATATCAATAATTTGACTGATAATAATCAAGAAACATCTTTGTTAATAGTAGTAAAAATAGTCTTAATAAACTTATGGCAAAAATTTGTCAGCAACCTAGATTGATTAGGAAAAGCATCCACGTTAATATTTTTACTTGTTAACAATGATTTCTTACTTAAATTTTTTTTTTTTTATCTTTAGTAGTAATAAAAATATTTTACCTAAAAATGATCCATTAAATTTAAACTGTCTTATCAAATAAAATATCGAAAAAAATAAAATATTTTTTAACATAAAGTTAATTCAAACTTGATATATTTAAATATGTTAAAAACTATGAAATTGGTATACGAAGAACATTACCTCTCTTATTCCAGCATGTATTTCCAATGTTAGAACGTTCATCGACCATCTTAGTTTCCGTCGACCACCTCTATTATTGTAACATTTTTCTTTATTTGAGGCATATCCTTTTTTCAATTCGCAATTGTTTGTTTGTTTTTATTTATTTCATTTTATTTTCTTTCTTTTCTTCTATCTTTATCTATTGCACAAAATTATAACGCTAATATTTGTGCCATCATTAGCATCAAATATACGATGTTTTTAAAGTAATAGCAAATGCACTTTGAAAGTAAAAGTTATTATCTAAAGTAAAAGCTATACACACTTCCATATGGTGTTAACAAATTGGAATATTTTTTTCTTGATATAAAAATACAAGGTTTTAATATGTTCCCGGCCGTAATATAATTATGTAAATTATATTAAATAGGAATGTCAAAATAGATTCTGAGTCAATTTAATTCACCATGCATTTAATTCAGGTTGAATTGGAAAAAAATTCAATTATTTACTATTTTTAATTTTGTAAGTTGATAATTTGATTTTTTTTTTAAATACTGATAAATAATATTTGAATAGCTTATAAATTTAATTTATTTATTATATAGGTGGACATTTTAGTTTTTCACTGGTATCTATATTACATAAATATATGAACACAATGATTATAATACTATAAATAAATAATTGAGTTAATATAGTTAGATTATACTCCAATAAATATATAAAATAAGTAAAAGAAAATCTTTAAGTGAGTCAACTTACTAACTCATTAATCTATGTTAAGTTAAACTGGGTTACAAAATTTTTTACTTTCTAAAAAGTGAGTGATTGAATTGATTCATTTTTATCAAATCCATGATGAGTTAACTCGTACAAGTAGGTTAATTCACTTTAACATCCCTAACCAAAAAGCACTGAACAATATAATTCCGTTCAAATAGTATTATCAAGAAAGTATTTAGGAAAACATCGACAAACCGAACTTAATCAATCACATGTTATCTTAAAAACTCTAATATTGGATCCAAGCACATCTCTTGTAAGAATATGTTGTTTCATTAGATTGACAAACATTGGAAGAAACAAATCAAACTACAACAAAAAACAATACTTAGGTATAACAATCAACATGCATTTCATTTATTATATTAGTAATTATCTGGAGTCCTATTGCATAGGGATTACAGAAATAAGAAATTCATTATAGTTGTAGAATAAGAAATGATGGACCATGTTGCCTGACTAGTCCTTGCCGTACCATGATTTTCTTTGAAGATCTTCAATTACTTTGTTATCCACTTGAAGAGCTCTGGCAAGAACCTCAACAGAAATAGGTGGAACAGCTTTAAACAAAGCATTTGCAACTATAACAGTTCCTGGATTTTGACTGCTAAGACCAGCAATAGCAACTGCATTGCCATATCCAATGTTGAGTTGGAAGTGAACGAGACCAATCGGGAAGACAAAGACATCACCCTTGTTCAACACTTTGGTGAAAAGACGATTTCCATCTTGATTCGAGGTTACAAATCCAACATAAAGTGTTCCCTCAAGAACTATAAGGATCTCTGTGCCACGAGGGTGGGTGTGGGGAGGGTTTAAACCCTTTGGTGCAAAATCTATGCGAGCCAAAGAAATGCCCAATGTGTTTAGTCCAGGTAGTTGATCAACAGCCACGGGAGTAACCTGTGCATTCAATGGGTTGTCGGTGTTCCCAGGTTCCACGTGTAGGAAGAAATCTTCCGCTTTCACAGTCTTAGGGTCTTTGCAAAATTTTCCATTCACAAACACTACAAATTATAAAGCATTGGTTAATATAATTTGAATAATATTTTGAAAAATGCATGGATATGAAAAAGGTATTATAACACCTAGTATAAACTTAAAAAGATAATACAAACAAAATTTTAATAAAGTTTGACAAACTACATTTTTAGGTAAAAAAGGTACTACTTTATTTCTATATTTTGATTAAAAAATAAAAATTAATCTATTTAATTCTATTTATAGAAAGTTTGTCAAGTCTGTAAAAAAATATTGTCAACAAATAATTTTTCTAAAAAGAAATATAATTCGTGTAGATAAAATAAAGATTTCTTCGTACCACCATCGGGTTCCTTGAGTGCCACACAAAAGTCTTGGAGGGGACTAGGGTCATAGGCAGACACAAGTGAGGAAGTGAGAGCCAAGACAGCAACAAGCAAGTAAACACCTTTCATTTTTTTTTTCCTTATGGTATACTCAAACGATTCTTCTGCTATGTAATGTTGTGAGAAGTGAGTTTTTGATTCATTTGGAGATCGGTATTTATAAGGATGAATCATTAATTTCTTTTCAGATTGTATTAACCGCAATTAATTTTTTATTTAATGACGAAACATTCCTTAACAACTACGTACGTGCTTGATCAAAGAGTAGAATAAGGAGATGCACCATGTGAAAAAGAAAACGCAAGTGTTTCGGTGTTACCTAATCACCTGGCTTTGCTTCTTATACTTATTCCAGTAATATTATTTTACGAAGGGATTGTCGTTAACTTAATCAAAGTGCAGTTTAGACTTTGTCTCAATATAGTATATTGATGTGACAATAGTTTAAATGGGTTGAATACGAAAATTTTTGTGAGGGACTGGGTCATACTTATCAATCGACCAATGTATATTGATCACGGCTAAACCTTCTGGGTCATACATAGAGACCATTTTTGATGCTGCTGTCAACAACTTCAGAAAATTACTACTAAAGCATTTCAATAGCAGAAGAGTGTTTGAAGATGTACATGATCTTCAAATCATCCACAAAATAAATTGGCCAAGTGAAAACCTTTTTTCCTTGGACTATGTCTCGCAAAACTTGACTTTGAACCATATTTCCCTATCATGAACCTAAAAGTGAATGATGAATAAATAAGTAAATATAAAATGATAAATTAACAACATTGACAATACTACGTATCTTTGAAATCATAATATTGGGAAATCCAAAGTAATCCTAGACTTTATTTCTCTTTGAGAGATTTTTGGATTCACTCCTTCTAGAAATTGTTCAAAGATTCTAATATTTATACACAATATTATGTTAATTATTATATACACACTACAAAAAAAAATAATTTTTATCAGGAGTTATTTTTTACATTTTCAGGGGTTTTAACCCTAACTAAAGGAATTATCTATGATTTGTTTTTTTCCTAGAAAACCAACGTCATTAACAGATTCCCCGTGATTTTGACTAACCTCTAGTAAAGTTGTACTTACTCGCGGTTTTGAAACATCTGGTGTTTACCGGCAGTTTGGAACCCCTAGTATTTATCAAGGGTTTGGAAACCTTAGTATTTACTAGCAGTTTTGGAACCCATGGTATTAACCGACAGTTTTAGAACCATGTTATTCACCAGCCGTGTTGAAATGCCTGTTATTTACTGGTCGACGATTCTAGAATCCTTGGTACTTGGCAAGGTTTTGCAAACCTCTACTAGTTATTTTAAACCCTTTATAATCTTTGACATTAATGAAAGCCCATTTTGAGTGTTTTTTACTCCAGTAATACGATTCATTATTTATTGATGTTTTTACTTATGTTCAAATTCCCTTAATTTTATTTGTAACACTTTTTTAATGCATATAATTCCTTAAACATATGATATAAAAAACAAAAAATTTGACATTTTGACATTTGTTTATAACTAGATATAACATTCATAAAAATAAGTAACATTGTTTATAAGTTCAAGGTAAATAATAAGTTTAAATGTTCAAACTAGTTAAAATATTGCAATATTTTAGTTCTTATAGTTTCAAAGTCAAACATAATGAAAGTTTAATAAGATTTTTCAACTATCAATCTTGATCTGAATCATTTGTTTCTTCATAAGAAATACTCCCTTAATCAGATACCTAATATAAAAAATAATCATAACTAGTACCATTCTTTAGAATATAAAATATATATTTTAATATACTAAACATTAAAATATTACCGATGTGAATGAAACACAGGAAAGTCATGAGGCAATTCTCCTTAATAGTTTTCTACAAAGAAACTCATCATTGTTTTCATTTCATTGACTTGTAATATTAATGAAGAAACCTATTTTAGAACATAACTGTACAGTATGCCCAATCGGTCAGTCGGCATACTGACCCTCAAGGTCTCACGGGTAAACGAACAACCGTGCCATAAAATTAAAGGACCAGCGGGCGAACGAATAACAGAAAGCTGCACACCATCGGTCAAACGGTTAGATAGGTAAATCACGACTTAACCATACTCAAGGGCCCATCGGTCCATCGGTGAAGCGGCAGCGATGGACCTTCTGACCTCAAGGGTCCATCGGTCCATCGGTGAAGCAGCAGCGATGGACCTTCTGACCTCAAGGGCCCATCGGTCCATCGGTAAAGCAGCAGCGATGGACCTCCTGACCTCAAGGGTCCATCGGTCCATCGGTGAAGCAGCAGCGATGGACCTCCTGACCTCAAGGGTCCATCGGTCCATCGGTAAAGCAGCAGCGATGGACCTCCTGACCTCAAGGGTCCATCGGTCCATCGGTGAAGCAGCAGCGATGGACCTCCTGACCTCAAGGGTCCATCGGTCCATCGGTGAAGCAGCAGCGATGGACCTCCTGATCTCAAGGGTCCATCGGTCCATCGGTGAAGCAGCAGCGATGGACCTCCTGATCTCAAGGGTCCATCGGTCCATCGATAAAACGGCAGCGATGGACCTCCTAACCTTTAATGCCAATCGGTTCATCGTTAGGACACCAGTGATGGTCGATCGGCCAAACACATCGATATCTTGTCAATGCCATCAACCCAATCAGGCAACCATCGGTCGCACGGTTATATTACTCAAGTTATTAATTATCGGTTAAACGGGTCACTAATCTTCATTAAGGTTTCATTGGGCCGTGATTAAGGAACCTTAATCACAGGCCCATATCCAAAGCTATAAATAGGGCCCAAAGGTAGGTTGGTAAGGACATTAATTACGCATTTATTATAACTGATTTCCGATAAACCGACCGGTCCCCTTTCTAACTTAAGCATCGGAGTACTTTAGACAGGTACCCCGATCGTCATCCCAACCGATCGAACTGAGGAGTGGATTTCGTTGAAGTTACTGTGAAGGAGAAAGGCAACGTCAAGTTTAGAGATTCTCGTAGTAGGCTCTTGGTCCCTACACCCCGAAACATTTTGGCGCCCACCGTGGGGCCGAGCGGTCTCCTTTGAGAATTTACCCATATGGTGACCACGAGGAACAGAAACAGCAACATGGACGGAGGAAGGTTAGCAGATGATCAAGCGGATACTAGGGAGATGATACGTTTGATGCAACAAAGGATGGATGAGATGCAGAGGAACTATGAAGCACAGGTGCAGATTTTACGAGAGGAGAACGCCATCTTAAGGCGGAAGGAGGACGGAGTCCCTTCGACGCCGACCGTACCCGATCCGAACAGGTTGAGTCGAGTACAGCAGCATCGGGACGCCGAGCGGGTGGAGAGCCGTCTCCCACTTACGGGGAATGAGCAATCACAACCAGCTCGGGTTGAAAGGACGCAAGGCTCAGGGGGAAACCCATCACACACGGTGGCGGAAAGTTCAGGAGCGAACAACGGGGCCCGGCCGTCACGGCAGCCGATACCCGTGTCGGGGTCCTCCCCCTTCACCTCATATATCTTAGAAACACCGCTGCCGGAGAAATGGAAAATGCCGATCTTTGACAAGTACGACGGCACGACCGATCCGGACAACCACTTGCGGGTTTTCATGCATCAGATGATGTTTCATGCTGTCAGCGACCCCATCTGGTGCCGAGTTTTCTCAACATCGCTGACCGGGGAGGCCTTGGAGTGGTTCTCTGAATTACCGACCGGCTGCATCGACTCGTTCGCTTCTCTGAAAGCAAGGTTCAGCACACAATTCGCGCCCCTGAAACCGGCCATTCTGACGGTCGACAATCTGGTCAACATCCGACAGGAGGACGGGGAATCACTGAGGAGCTACCTCGATCGGTATAATCGTATGTCGGTCAAGATAAAAGGTCTCAGCGACGAGATCGCGCGGCACCACTTCTCTTACGGACTCCAGCCAGGGGTCTTTGCGGACAAGATAAGCCGCAAGAAGCCGCAGACAATGGAGGAGATGAGGGAACGCGCGGCTAAGTTTATACAGATGGAAGACATGCAGGAGTTTCGGGTAAAGAAGAGGGAGAAGGAAGATGCTGCGCTCCCTAAGCCAGTTGTCCCTAGACCGAGCAAACCTACAACTCGACCCACCGAGCGGAAACTACCAAAGTTCACAACTTATACCCCTCTGGCGGTCCCCCGAGCCAAAATACTGCAGGAAGCCTTTAGCGCTGATTCGCTCCCAGCGATCAGGAAGAAACCTCCACCACCCGATGCCGACGGGAGCAAACATTGCCAGTATCATCGGACCATCGGGCATACAACAGAGGAGTGCCACACGCTCCGCGACAAAATAGAAGAGCTCATTCGACAGGGACACTTGAAGAAATACATCCGGCAAGATCGCCCCCAGCGGAGTCCAGTGATGAACCGAAGCCCGAGAAGAAGAAACCCCCCAACCCGATCGGAGAAGAGAAGGGAGCCCGAGCGCGAGAAACATGGGAGAGCACCGTCCCGATCACATCGAAGCCCGAGGAGAAGCCGTAGTCGCAGCCAAGAAAGACCCCTGAGGGGTTACATCAACACCATCTCTGGTGGCTTCGCCGGAGGGGGATCAAGCTCCGCAGCCCGAAAGAAGCACGTTCGGGCATTGAAGTCGGTCCACCTTGTTGAGAAGAAGATCCGGTCGATGCCTCCCATCACTTTCACGAACGACGACTTCAAGGCGCCCGATCCCGATCACGACGACCCGATGGTCATCTCGCTAGAGGTGGCCGAGTATGGGATCGGGAAGGTGTTGGTCGATCAGGGAAGCTCTGTCAACATCTTATATTGGAAGACTTTTCAGAGGATGAACCTCTCCGAGGACCTGATCGTGCCATACAACGAGCAGATAGTCGGCTTCTCGGGCGAACGGGTGGACACAAGAGGATACGTGGATCTCCGCACCAGGATCGGCTCACGGAAAGACGGTCGGGAGGTAAGAGTTAGATTCCTGTTAGTTGAAGCTAACACCTCCTACAATGTGTTGCTAGGGAGGCCCTGTTTGAACGCTTTCGGAGCGATCGTGTCTACCCTTCACCTAGCCATGAAGTTCCCGTCGGACAGGGGAACTATATGCACGGTACATGCAGATCAACAGGTCGCCAGGCAATGCTACGCTGCAGGGTTGAGGATCAGGCCTCACAGCCGACCGCGTAAACAACATCGGTCGGAGGTGGCGATGACGGACCTGGATCCCCGAACGAACACAGAGGATCGGCTACAGCCGGAAGGAGAGACCAAGGAGATCCCCATCGGCAGCCAGCCCGGACAACTCACGAAGATAGGGGGAGCCCTGAGTGCGGAAGAGGAAGAACTTATCGGCGCTGTGATCCAAGAAAACAGGGACCTGTTCGCCTGGTCGAGCGCTGACATGCCGGGCGTCCATCCAGACGTGATGTCCCACAAGCTCGCTATCTTCCGGGAAGCTCGGCCAGTCGCCCAGAAGAAAAGAAAGATGGGAGAAGAAAGGCGGAAGGCGGTCGAGGAGGAAGTAAAAAAGCTAGAAGGAGCCGGCTTTATCAGCGAAATCAAGTACACGACATGGCTAGCCAACGTAGTCATGGTGAAGAAGTCGAGCGGGAAGTGGAGGATGTGTACTGACTTCACTGATCTGAACAAAGCTTGCCCAAAGGACGCGTATCCCTTGCCTAGCATCGATCGGCTGGTAGATGGGGCCTCGGGGCACAACTTCCTCAGCTTTTTGGACGCCTATTCAGGGTATAACCAGATCCCCATGTATGGTCCGGACCGATCAAAAACGGCATTCATCACAGACCGGGCAAACTTCTGCTACGAGGTTATGCCGTTCGGTCTGAAGAACGCGGGGGCTACCTATCAGAGGTTGATGGACCGGGTCTTCCGGGGGCAGATCGGTCGGTCCATGGAGGTCTATGTGGACGATATGGTCGTAAAGTCGCAGACTGCTGAAGACCACGCCCGCGACCTCGGCGAAGTCTTCCGCCAGGTGCGAAAGTATAACATGCGTCTTAACCCCGAGAAATGCGTCTTCGGCGTGCCGGCAGGAAAATTTCTAGGTTTCATGCTGACCGCCCGAGGCATAGAAGCGAACCCGGACAAGTGCACTGCTATCGTGGAGATGAGGAGCCCTAAGAATTTGAAGGAGATTCAGCGTCTGATGGGGCGGCTGACCTCTCTGGCGCGCTTTCTGCCCAGGCTGACAGAGAAGGTCAAGCCGATCCTGAAGATCATGAAGAAGCAAACCGCAGAGAAGTGGAATGACCAGTGCGAGGCAGCTTTTCAGCAGATAAAGGAAATGATCAGCACTCCCCCAATCATGAGCTGACCGGTGGAAGGGCTGCCCCTGCAATTATACCTATCGGTCTCAGACGACGCGATCAGTGCAGCCCTGGTACAAGAAGCCCCGGAGCAGCGGCCCGTTTACTTCATTAGTCGAGTTCTACAGGGCGCGGAGACGAGGTATCAGTTAATAGAGAAGATAGCTTTGGCGTTGTTGACGGCTTCTCGACGGCTACGCCAGTACTTCCAGAGTCACCAGGTGGTCGTACGAACCGACCATCCAATAGCCAAGATACTCCGAAAGCCTGACTTGGCCGGAAGGATGATCGCCTGGTCGGTTGAGCTGTCTGAGTTCGGTCTCAAGTACGAACCCAGAGGATCGGTCAAAGGGCAGCATCTGGCCGACTTCACAGCCGAACTCCACGGATCGGTCACTCCGTCCGACCAAACGTGGGTACTCTACGTTGACGGGTCGTCAGACAAACGAAGTGCGGGGGCAGGAATTGTTATTGAAGGACCGAACGGTCTCTCAGTAGAGCACTCCTTGCAGTTTCAGTTTAAAGCCTCAAATAACCAGGCAGAGTATGAAGCGCTGATCGCCGGATTAACACTAGCAAAAGACTTAGGCGCAATGAAGCTGAGGTGTAACACCGACTCTAAGCTGGTGGTCGGGCAAGTGAAGGGAGAATATCAGGTTAAGGATGATCTACTGCTCCAGTACTATCACAAGACTATCGAAACCATGAAGGGGTTCGAGGAGGTGACAATCCAACACATCCCCCGAGCGGAGAACGCCCGAGCCGACAGGCTGTCGAAGCTGGCAGACGGAAAAGAGAAGGGTCAGTTGAAGACAATTATCAGGCAGACCCTGGTGAGACCTTCGGTGGGAGAATGCGCCGCGGTAGAGCGATCGGCTGATTGGACTACCGAGATGCGAGAGCTCTTAAGGAGGTACGAGGCTGGGGAAGAAATCAGACCGACGGAGAGAAGGCGAGCGCTCCGGTTCGTGATCATCGGAGACGATCTATACAAGAGAGGATTCACAGCGCCACTCTTGAAATGCCTCGCAGCAGACGAAGCAGAATACGTCATGAATGAGGTCCATAACGGTATCTGCGGGATGCATACCGGACGGAGAACGATGAAAGCCCGGATACTCCGAGCGGGTTACTTTTGGCCGACCATGGAACAAGATTGCGAAGCTGTGGTGCGCAAGTGCGCAGGATGCCAAGCCCACGGAAACGACATGAAGAAGGCTCCGACCGAGTTACACAGTTTGACAGCCCCGTGGCCGTTCGCTCAATGGGGGATGGACATCGTCGGACCTTTCCTAGTCGGCCGAGCGCAGAAGAAGTTCATACTCGTAGCAGTCGACTACTTCACTAAGTGGGTCGAGGCAGAAGCTCTGGCCAATATCACCGCTCGGCAGGTCCATTCCTTCGTCTGGCGCAATATCATATGCCGCTTCGGTCTTCCGCATACGATCATCACGGACAACGGTCGTCAGTTCATCGATAAAAAGCTGAAGGACTTCTACAAGCAGGTAGGGATAAGGCATGTTACTAGCTCGGTCGAGCATCCCCAAACTAACGGCCAGGCTGAGGCCATGAACAAGGTGATAGTGGCCGAGCTGAAGAAGAGATTGGGAGAAGCCAAAGGAGCATGGGTCGACGAGCTGCCGCAAGTCCTGTGGGCCTACCGATGCACGCCACACGGGACGACCGGAGAATCCCCTTTCAACCTGACATACGGAACAGACGCCATGCTGCCGGTCGAGGTTGGAGAGCCGACCCTTCGGCGGGAGATGCAAGACCTCGAAGTAAATTGTGGAAGGCTACGCGAGGAATTGGACTGGGTGACCGAACGAAGAGAGCGAGCAACCGTTCGGACTGAAGCATGTAAGAGAATGGTGGCCAGGAGGTAAAACGCGAAGGTCAGACCGAGAAGTTTTGTCAAAGGAGATTTGGTTTGGAGAAAAACCAACGACGCGCGAAAGAAGTCGACACAGGGAAAACTAGCACCAAATTGGGAGGGCCCGTTCCGCGTGACTGAAAGCTTGCAGAACGGAGCCTATCGGTTGGAGCACCTGAGCGGGAAGGAAATACCCAACACGTGGAACGCGTCACACCTCAAGATGTATTACAGTTAATTATGAATAAAATGAGCGTTTCGTGCAACTTTATCTAACTGCACGGCCGATGGGGCTCCCTACGGGACCCAAACAAAGCCTGACCGATCGAGGCAGGGACTTCCAAGAGGAAGTCCCACTCCGTCAGCACCGATCCTAGCGATCCAAACAAAGCCTGACCGATCGAGGCAGGGATTTCCAAGAGGAAGTCCCGCTCCGTCAGCACCGATCCTAGCGATCCAAACAAAGCCTGACCGAATGATGCAGGGACTTCCAAGAGGTAGTCCCGCTCGGTTAGCACCGATCCATGCGATCAATTTACCCCACGGGTAAACAAGCGACGCGAGCTGTCTTGATAAACCAGGTATAACACCAACGATCTAAAAGAATAATTGAACGCGCAAAAACCCACAGTGCATGACTTAGCGCAAGAAAGTAAAATTAACAAGTTAAGCAGTTACAAAGTCGATCGCCCATAATAAGAAACGACAAAAGTATGGCCGATCGCCAACGTTAAGAAATAACGATAAGGGCAAGGCCGGCCGCCATCGCAAAGCAGTATAAATGTGTGAAAGCGTGAAGGATGCAACGAATGAAATAAACGAAGGCTAGCAAATTTACATAAGTGTTTGTCAAAAAATAACCTAATAACCGAGCGAACGCGATCAATCCAACGGTCGATCGGGTTCGATCGGTTATATCAAAATATACATGCAAAAATAAAGAAAATTTTATGCTGGAGGATCGTTGGCTTCATCTAACCGGTCGAAGACCCGCTCCACCTTCCCATCGACCACTCCCATATGCACATCGAATCGGTCGGGGTCGCATTTATAATAGAAGGCCGCCAGATCAACGGCCCTCTGGAAACCCAACTCATACTGAGCAAAAACTTGCTCATCGGCCACCTCCAGCTCCTCCTCAAGCTCCTTGACCTTCTTCTGCATGTCTGAAGCTGAACCGACGGCGCCCAGGTGCTCCAGAGATAGATCATCAAAACGGCGCTGGAGCTTGCGCAGTTCGTCGGCGGCTTCAACTGCTTTGACCTGCTCCGCCTTGGCCCGATCGTCAGCAGCCTTGACCCGATCGTCAGCAGCTTTCAGCAGCCCAGCACACTTGGCATGCTCAGCCTTAATGCCGTTAAGCCGATCAAACTGGGTCTTCAGATCGGCTGCGGACGCTTTCACCTCTGTCAGCTCAGCCTTTGCCGCCGCCAGCTCCTTCTCCAAGTCCCCAATCCTGCTCCGCTCGGGACGAGGAAACTTAGAGCATAAAGCAGCCAACCGGAGGGAGAGTTCCCCAGCGGTCCGAAGGGCGTCCTCCTCGGTTGCATCCTTCAAAGCTTCAGTTATTCGAGGTCCCAATTGGAGGATGACCTCTTTGTCCAGATCGGCACCGCCACCGAGGAAAGTGTCGGCCAAAGACAATGATTCCCCGTGCTTTTGTTTCTTGAACGGGGGGACGACCGGGGGGTCTTGTCTTCTGGACTTTTTGCCTTTGTCCCCGGCAACAGCGGCGGTACCAGAACTCGGCCGCTTCATGACTATGCGAGGCCGTGAGACCGTGCCAGAAGTGCCCGCGGAAGCGACGGTAGGAGCATCCTCACCGGTCGGAGGGGCGGCTGGAACGGTTGAGAGTGGAACCACTTCCTCAGCGGTATCTCTCCCCCGGCGTCGAGCCTTGGCACGAGCGGCGAACTCAGCGTTGGCAGCGGGCGTTCGAGCCATAATATCTGCAAAACGACAAAACAATTAAGTTAAACTGCGACCAAAATAGACGATCGGCAATATCAGAACAACTAACCATAAACCGCCCCCGATAGGTCGGGGGAGCGGATGCATTGGATCAGCGGCCGCGGGTGGATCTTGTCGGGTAGGGTCTTAAGGACTGCCAGGTCAGCCCGCTCGGCCGGCGTCATCAGGTCTTCAGACCAGGCATCGGTGGGAGGAGGGAAAGCCGTCCAGTAGAGGGGGAATTTAGGGCGATCCTGCTCGTCGAAGAAGTGCTTCCTTCCCTTGCTAGTAATCGCCACTTTAAAGAACCCGTTCTTGAAACCTTTGTACGACGCGAGGTAAAGAGTGAATAGGCTCTTGTTCGCCCCCAAGAACGAGACCCAACCCTTGGACGCCGTCGGTCGGGTCTTATAGAAATGGAGAAACAAAGGCATGGTGGGTGTGAGACCGGCCGCCCGACAAAGAACGTCAAATGCCTGCATGGACGCCCAGGCGTTCGGGTGAATTTGCGTCGGCGCACACTGAATCTGGCGAAGGACGGCCATCTGCCAATCGGCAAATGGAACGCTCAAACGTAGATCTTGGAAGAGACAGGCGTACATGTAGAAGAAGTCCAGCTTCGCCTCCCCCTTCCCATGGCATACTCTCTCATTACCGGCGCAGATCTTAACCCGAAGTTGCCGATCCTCCACCTCCTCGCTAAAGATTCTTGTCCGCTCGACCAGATCCCCTATGTCGTTTCCCCAACGAAATCTGGTCACAAGTGTGCGCGGCTCATAAGGGGCCCAATCGTAACCCGATATTTCCGGCAGATTGACGTCATCCCCCTCGTCGTTTACGTCGATCCCGATGAGGTCCCCACTTTCATCAGAAGCAACAGCCTGCTCAGCCACCTCCTCGATCGGTTGCTCGGCATCAGAGCTGCCGCTTAAAAGTATTGGCGAATCTGTGCTGCTCGACACTCCCCCGAGCGAAGTCCCCGACTCAGAAGACTCAAATAATGCGGAAATCGACCCGGCGTCCCCTGACCACCCGACCGCTCCACCCGACGGATCATCTGAACCCGATGCGCTTGAAGACATTTTTTACCTGCAGAGAGAGAAAAACGATCGGTGGCTTGGCTAGAAAGAGAAAGGAAAGCGTGAAAATAACGGCAGCCACACAATCCTATTTATAGGGGGGACCAGGTGACACGTGGCAGCCTCAGGACCCTACGATCACATTCAGATCAACGGCCGCAGCTTCACGACGCTTCAAATCCTAACTGCCAGGCACGATCCACGAGGCAATGTAACCGTTGAGAAGCACCATCGGTCAACCGGCACCACGGTCCACAAAAAACCTCTTCGACTCTTTTACATCGCTCGAGGCTGGGGGGGCTTGTGTACAGTATGCCCAATCGGTCAGTCGGCATACTGACCCTCAAGGTCTCACGGGTAAACGAACAACCGTGCCATAAAATTAAAGGACCAGCGGGCGAACGAATAACAGAAAGCTGCACACCATCGGTCAAACGGTTAGATAGGTAAATCACGACTTAACCATACTCAAGGGCCCATCGGTCCATCGGTGAAGCGGCAGCGATGGACCTTCTGACCTCAAGGGTCCATCGGTCCATCGGTGAAGCAGCAGCGATGGACCTTCTGACCTCAAGGGCCCATCGGTCCATCGGTAAAGCAGCAGCGATGGACCTCCTGACCTCAAGGGTCCATCGGTCCATCGGTGAAGCAGCAGCGATGGACCTCCTGACCTCAAGGGTCCATCGGTCCATCGGTAAAGCAGCAGCGATGGACCTCCTGACCTCAAGGGTCCATCGGTCCATCGGTGAAGCAGCAGCGATGGACCTCCTGACCTCAAGGGTCCATCGGTCCATCGGTGAAGCAGCAGCGATGGACCTCCTGATCTCAAGGGTCCATCGGTCCATCGGTGAAGCAGCAGCGATGGACCTCCTGATCTCAAGGGTCCATCGGTCCATCGATAAAACGGCAGCGATGGACCTCCTAACCTTTAATGCCAATCGGTTCATCGTTAGGACACCAGTGATGGTCGATCGGCCAAACACATCGATATCTTGTCAATGCCATCAACCCAATCAGGCAACCATCGGTCGCACGGTTATATTACTCAAGTTATTAATTATCGGTTAAACGGGTCACTAATCTTCATTAAGGTTTCATTGGGCCGTGATTAAGGAACCTTAATCACAGGCCCATATCCAAAGCTATAAATAGGGCCCAAAGGTAGGTTGGTAAGGACATTAATTACGCATTTATTATAACTGATTTCCGATAAACCGACCGGTCCCCTTTCTAACTTAAGCATCGGAGTACTTTAGACAGGTACCCCGATCGTCATCCCAACCGATCGAACTGAGGAGTGGATTTCGTTGAAGTTACTGTGAAGGAGAAAGGCAACGTCAAGTTTAGAGATTCTCGTAGTAGGCTCTTGGTCCCTACACCCCGAAACAATAACTAATCAAATTAATCAAACTTCCTGCATTTTACAACATGCCTAACAATAATACAAACTTAAACCAAACTCAAAATCATTAAACTTAGTGATTTCGCACATAGAAGGAGAGAAACCATTTTAGTGAGACTTGTTCAGGTGCTAACAGTCCTTAGTTCTTAATTTAGGTGTTCTAGTTTGGACATGTTTCTTTCATGGCTAAAACAAAAGAAATAATACATGCAGTACGATCATGATTCTAACTCCATGCCTAACTCTTCCTCTTCTTTTGTTGTTGTTCTTCCAAAACCGCAGAAACTTCAAGAACTCAACCCTTCCACCTGGTCCTAGAGGCCTTCCCATCATAAGAAATCTTCATCAACTAAATAATTCAACTCTTTATCTGCACCTATGGCAACTCTCAAATAAATATGGTCGAATTTTTTCCCTTCAGTTAGGTTTAAGGTCAATAGTTGTTTCATATCCTAAATTGGCCAAAGAAGTAATGAAAGACCATGACTTAGAGTCTTGTGGATGACCTAAATTACTTGCCCAACAAAAGTTGTCCTATAATCAATTAGACATGGCATTTTGCCCATACAACGATTACTAGAGAGAAATTAGAAAAATTTGTGTTGTCCATGTCCTTAGCTCTAGGTGTGTCTCTAGCTTCTCCTCAATAAGCAACTTTGACGTCAAGAAAATAATAAAAAGAATATCCACGCATGCTTCATCTTCAGAAGTTATAAATTTGGGTGAAGTGCTAATGTTTGTTTCTGGCACTATCATATGAAGAATTGTGTTTGGGAGAAGCTATGAAGATGAAGAACTAAAAGAAATAGGCTCCATAGACAATTCAATGAGTGTCAAGCGCCATGTCGATGTCCTTCTTTTTTCTCATATTATACTCCATTCTTAGGGAGGATTGATAAAATCAGGGGACTGCATGCATGTCTTGAACGTACTTTCAAGGATTTGGTTAAGTTCTAACAAGAAGCCATTGATGAACACAATGATCCAAATAGAACAACCCCAGAGAACGAGGACATAATAGATATCTTGCTTTCTCTAAAGAAGCAACGTTTGTTCTCCATAGATCTCGCAAATGGTCACATCAAAGCATTGTTCATGGTTTGAACTTTTTTTCATTTCCTTTTCTTCTTATATAACTTAACTCTTTCAGTAAAAAAAATGGCATATTCGCACACACAAAATACTACTTTGTTATATGTAGAAATTTACACAAGACAAAAACTAAGCTGGGTGAAGAGAATATTTGAGTTCAATTATTGCATTATGAAGTTTCATTGTTAGAATATTTTCTTTTTCATTGAAATTTGTAGTTATGTATTGGAAATTTCTACTGATTGATATTAAAATAGACGGTTTGCTAGTAACTACTAATTCTTCTAACCGAATTTTGTTAAGTTTATTTGATGTTTCAAACGTGTTTCATGATAGCAGTTAAGTTGTTTACACTATTTAACACATTTTCGCTTTAATGTTAGCTTAAATGCTATCAACAAATAAATTTAACAGTATGTGATTGAAGGGCTAAATTCACACATTTTTAAAGTTAGAGGACTAAATTGGTTCAAAGTTTCAAAAATGAACTAATTATAATTTTTACTGAAAGTTAAGGAACCAAAAACATATTTAACCATTTAGTTTGTCTTATTTTTTTTTATTTTTTTATTTCTTTTCTACTCTTTGTTTACATTATGTATTTCTACATTTGATTCACGAAAATTATTTGTTCTTATGTTTGAGGATTTGCAAGTGCGCTTACATTATTTTACATGAGTTTGGGGGTTTGAAGGAAAATTTGTTTAGTTTGTTTGTGTGTTGAATTGCAAGACTTTTTGAAAATGACACATTAATTGATTATACACTAAATCACATTAAAGTTTGTCACACACATTCAACTAATTAAATTTCTTGATCCAAAGAGAAGGAATTACAAATTGATAAAAACAAAAATAATAATGTAGAAAAAAATTTTATACTAGTTCACTCACATAAGACATTTCTAAAAAAATTCATATATACCGTCAATTTTGTTTTGAAAATTTTTTCGTAGGAAATATTTACAAATTTTATTGTGAAAATTTTTTTGCAAGAAATTGCTACCAATTTTCTTGCAAATTTTATAATTTTGTAGAAAATGATTACCCATGAAGAGATTACCTGCTAATTAAAATTCTTAAAAAAAATATCAGAAAAAAATTTTTTCTTGCAATTTTTTTTTAACAAATTTGCAAAAATATTCTCCTATAATATAATATGAGAATTTATAGTGAGAGTTACGTCCAATTTAACGTTGGAGGCCGGCGTTATCTTTTCGTTGTTAATCTAATGTATTCTTGTAGTGAATTTCTAGAATAGGTGAATCCAAACATCTAGGTTTGCTTTCGATTTATGGTTTCAAGATATGTAAGTATTCTCAACATAAATAATGTATCTTTCTATATTTACTTATTTGTTTACTATCTCTTTGTCATTCACTTGGATCCATGATAGAAAAATATGATTCAAAGTGCACTTTTGCATTACATGGCATGGAGTCCAAGGAAAAACGTTTTTACTTTGGCAAATTTATTTTGTGAATGGTTTCAAGTTAATATACATCTTCAAACACTCTTCTGCTATTGAAATACTTTAGTCGTCATTTTCTGAAGTTGACAGCGGCATGAAAAGTGATGAATATCCATTGTTTGATAAGTGTGGCCCAGTTCCACACCAAAATTTTCGTATTCAGCCCATTTAAAGTATCGTCATCAATGTAATTAATATATTGAGAAAAAGTCTAAACTGAAGTTTGATTAAGTTAAAGATGATCCCTTCATAAAATAATATTACTGGAACAAGTATAAGAAGCAAAGGCAGGTGATAAGGTAAGACCGAAACACTTGCGTTTTCTTTTTCACATGGTGCATCTCCTTAGTCTACTCTTTGATCAAGTATGCATGTAGTTGTTAAGGAATGCTTCCTCACTAAATAAAATATTAGGTACGCTAAATACAATATGCAAACCAATTAATGATTCATCCTTATAAATACCCATCTCCAAATGAATCATAACTCACTTCTCACAACATTACATAGCAGAAGAATCGTTTGAGTATACAAAAAGGGAAAAAAAATGAAAGGTGTTTACTTGCTTGTTGCCGTCTTGGCTCTCACTTCCTCATTTGTGTCTGCTTATGACCCTAGTCCCCTCCAAGACTTTTGTGTGGCAATCAAGGAATCCGATGGTGGTACGTAAAAATATTCCAAGAAATATGCACACATATATCTTGATTTTATCTAAATGTATTACAATTTTTTGTTATCTCTTTCTTTTCTTATCATATCATATAACTTATAAACATTCATTTGTATTATCTTTCTAATTTTATATCACGTGTTATAATACCTTTTTTGTATCCATGCATTTTTTAAAATATTATTCAAATTATACTAACTATTGCTTTGTAATTTGTAGTGTTTGTGAATGGAAAATTTTGCAAAGATCCTAAGACTGTGAAAGCTGAAGATTTCTTCTTACACGTGGAACCTGGGAATACCGACAACCCACTGAATGCACAGGTGACTCCTGTGGCTGTTGATCAACTACCTGGACTAAACACGTTGGGCATATCTTTGGCTCGCATAGATTTTGCACCAAAGGGTTTAAACCCTCCCCACACCCACCCTCGTGGCACAGAGATCCTTATAGTTCTTGAGGGAACACTTTATGTTGGATTTGTAACCTCGAATCAAGATGGAAATCGTCTTTTCACCAAAGTGTTGAACAAGGGTGATGTCTTTGTCTTCCCGATTGGTCTCGTTCACTTCCAACTCAACATTGGATATGGCAATGCAGTTGCTATTGCTGGTCTTAGCAGTCAAAATCCAGGAACTGTTATAGTTGCAAATGCTTTGTTTAAAGCTGTTCCACCTATTTCTGTTGAGGTTCTTGCCAGAGCTCTTCAAGTGGATAACAGGGTAATTGAAGATCTTCAAAGGAAGTCATGGTACGGAAAGGACTAGACTACAACCCTCATGCACTAGACCTAAAAAAAAAATATAATAAATAAAATGCATATTGATTGTTATATGGTAGTATTGTTTTTTGTTATAGTTTGATTTCGTTTATTCCAATGTTTGTCAATCTAATGAAACAATCTATTCTTGCAAGAGTTGTGCTTGGATCCAATATTATAGTCTTTATGATAACGTGGTTGATTAAGTGCGGTTTGTTGATGTTTTCTTAAATAATTTCTCGATAATAATACTATTTGAATTGAATTATATTATTCTATTTTTTTCGGTTGAAGCGAGTCAACTTAACTTACACGAGTTAACTCATCATGAGTTTGGTAAAACAGAATCAGTTCAATAACTCATTTTTTGGAAAGTCGAAATTTTTTTAATCGATTTTAACTTAACATAGATTGGTGAACTTATATAATAAATACACACTCTATGTAATAAATAAATTAAACATCTAAATTATTCAAACATGATTAATCAACACTCTAGTATTTTAAAAAATAAAATTGTTAACATACATAATTAGAAATAGAAAATATCTTAATTTTTTTCAATTCAACCCAACTTGAAATTAGATTCACTCATATTAGAACATATTTTTGACATTGCTAATACAATTTAAATAATTATATTACCGTCAGTAACATATTTGAACATTGTATTTTTATCATCAAGCAGAAAAAAATGCACATTTGTTAACACCATAGAACTGCACATAGTTTTTACTTTAGAAAATAACTTTTATTTTCAAAGACTTTTTTTTATCATCAAATGTTAGTTCTTAGTTTTCATTATCAGGGAAGTGAACTCACAATCCCTCTCCCCCTCCCTTCTAAACCCAACAAAACCAATATTAGTTTTCCAAATTATTAGCAAGGAAATTAAATTCACCACCTTTTCCTTCTATCCGATCACTAAGCCACCTTTTATCACTCCTACTTTTATTTTCAAAGTACATATGATTTTACTTTAAAATCATTATATATTTTATGCTAATGATGACATAAATATTAGAATATTGGTATATTTTTGTTCAAACTAAACTAGTTAGATAAAGATCGAATAGAGGAAAAGAAATTAAATGAAATAAATAAAACAAACAATTGTGAATTAGAAAAGGGTATGCCACAAATACAAAGAAATGGGACAATAATAGATGTGGTTGACGGAAACTACCATGCTTGATGCTTGATAAACGATCTAACATTGGAAATAGATGGTGGAATAAGAGAGGCAATGTTCTTGGTATACCAATTTCAAAATTTTTAATATATTTAAATATACATTTGATTCCTATTTTTGTTGTTTTTATTCAATTTGGTCTCATTTTCGTTTTGTGTTCAATTAGGTTCTCATTTTCGTCAAATTTTGATCAATTTGGTTATTTTCACTAACGGTGTTTAAATAGTTAACGATTTTGAACAATATAGGTTACGTGTCGGCTCCTAGATTTTTTATTTTATTTTTAGTTTTTTTAGTTTTTTTAATTTCAAAATAATTCTTCACATGTCAAGTCACAATTATGTCACACGTCGATGCTAGTGTCACGTATCAGTTTGTAATTGTATTATTTTCTTTTTGTTCAATTTAGTCCTCATATTCGTTAGTTTTGTTCAATTCAATCTCTATATTCGTTATTTTTGTTTAATTTAGTTCCAAATTTTTTAAAATGGAACCATTTAATTTTTGAAATAGACATAATTATTAGTTATTTTTTAAATTCAATTATAAATTATAATATTTAATTATAAATTGAATATAATTCTTATATTAAATTGTTAAATAGAATATAATTATTTAAATATTATTAAAATATAATTATTAAAATTTTAAAAATATATATTAACATTTGTAAAATTTAAATTTAAATCTAAAATATTTAATATTTTTATTGCATTTTAGATATTAAAATTTAAAATATTTAATATTTAAATGTTAATTTTACAAATATTAGTTAACTTTTCTAAAGTATTTTGAATATTTAAAATATTTTTATATATCAATTTTAAAAGTATTTTAGAATATAAATATTAAAAAAAAATAATAATTACATTCTTATAATATTTTGAATAATTATATTCTATTTAGCAATTAAATATAATAATTTTATTCAATTTATAATTAAATTTAATAATTTATGATTGAATTTAAAAAATAATAAATTCGAATGTCAATTTTAGAAAAAATATTAATATAATTTGTATAAAAGATATTAAATTTAGTATCAATTTGAAAGGGACAAAATTGATTTATCTAAACTATAAGAAAACAATCACCTCTGGATATTACTCAAATATCCCAACTCAAATCATTGACATGTGTCCCTTTTTCAGGTTTTTTAGTAATTTCATAGGTGGATATTACCCAAATACCCCAACTGAATTCATTGACACTTGTCTTCTAAACTGGTATTTTGGTCAAATAACATTTTGGAACTGATCAGAAACCCAAACCTCGGTATTTTACTACTGTAACCCTTTACTTCAGATTGAATTTCGTTTAGTGCGCGGGGTTAAAAGTAATTTTGTATTTTCCGCCTGTTAAGTGTTGGAAGAAGGGAAACTGTGCATGAAGTGATTGATGTTGCATGCATTAATTATCTCAACCGTGTTTGAAATCGTTTTTTAAGGGTAGTGTTTAGTGGTTTGGTTTTTTCATATGGTTTTTGCATTTTCTTTTCTCCGGTTTGGGTATGCGATTTTTTTTCCAATTTACTGTCTGAATTTTTCCTTCCATACAGTACCCTATTTTCTCTGTTGTTGTGTCCGAGTCTTTGGTTTGATGGTGTAGTTGAGTTGGCTTCAGATGATTTTTCGTTTTGGTTTGAAGGTGTAACTGAGTTGGCTTGAGATGATTTTTCGTTTGAAGGTGTAGCTGAGTTGGCTTGAGATGATTTTTCGTTTTTTTCCTTTTGGTTTAACCCTGTTTATAGTTTGTATTTTTAGTGCATTGTTGATTATTCACTGTTAGTACTGTGTTTTGGATGTTGTTTACTGTGATCGTGTATCTCAGTTCCTCTGAGATAATTTTTCTTTTCTTCCTCTTGCTTCGTTCCTCTTTAATATATTTTCTAAAATTATTTTAGATTTCGTGTTTGTATTTTGCAGTTCATTGTTTGTTGTTTATTGTTATTGTGTTTTGGATGTGTTTAACGCTTTTGGTTTCTATTTTCGTTTCCCCAGTTACGTGAGGTATGATCTTGCTTTGCTTTGTTTTTGAGTTTTATTTTTTGTTATTTATATACTTTTCGGGTTGTGTAAATGGATTTTATTTCGTGTGTGCTTTTTCAGTTCGTGTAGGTTGCATTTGTTGTCTTCAAATGGCTAGAAAATTTGATTTGATCAAAGATATAGATGAGAAGAAAGAGACTTTGAAGCTTGCTGTGAGAGTAAAGGATTTGTGGTTTGTTCAAAACCGGGATACGAATCGTCATATGGAGTTTATTCTTTTGGATCAGAAGGTAAATAAAGTTTGTTGTCTTCTTTATTTTTTGGGATATGAAATGATCTTTACTGTTTACGTTATTTTTCCAGGGAGATATGATTCCTGCAATGGTAAAAAAGGAAGATATAGATTTGTGGGAAGAGAAGTTGGTTGAGGGTCATACCTATATAATGCATAATTTTAAAATCATGAAGAACCAAGGACAATTTCGTGTTTGTGACCACCCTTACAAGTTATTGTTCATAGGTGCAACAACTATAAAGGAACAACCAATTTCAAGTATTCCTCGAAACATTTATAATTTCAAAAGTATCGAGGATATAGTTTACGGAAAATTCTCTGCTGATTTGGTGTATGGTAGGTACATATACTAATGCTTTTTTACTTTACCCTGTAGAAATTTAATTATTTTGTTTTCGTGGTAATATTGGTTTTAGATATTATTGGAGTGGTGGATAATGTGAGGTGTAATCCCCAGTCCAAGAATGCTGTATTTCATATAAGGGATTTAAGGTTTGTGTATTTTGATATAAGTATAGTGTTTTAATTTATTAGGGTTTTGTATATGTGTTGTAATTTATAATGTATTGTGTTTTCATTTTACAGTTTTGTTGTTATTGGGTGTACGTTGTGGGATTCCTATTACTTTAAATTTATGAGTAATTGGAGGGGAGAACCAGTTTCCTTTGTTGTTGTTGTTGTTATGTTGACTCAAGCTAAGATCAAGCTGTCTTCAGGTTTGTGAATTTAAATTCATTATTTTGTGCTTTTGTAATGTGATTTTGTAATCATTATTTTTCTGATTGATTTAGGACGGTGGCCAGTGTCAATATCAAATTCTTGGAATGGTTCAAAGTTGTTTATGGGTGATGAATGTTCTGAATTGGTCCGGTTCAAGGAGCAATGGATACAGTACACATTTCTTGAATTACTTAGTTCTTAGAATATTGTTTTCCATTTATTATATTATACTCACATACATATTGGAATTACAGACGTTTTGGCAATGAAGTTAGCCAAAGTCAAGAAGCTAGTCAATTGTGTTCACCGTCTCAATATAGTGAACATGAGAAATTTATGTATAAAGCTGTTGTGAGTACAATATCCGAAATCACAACAATGAAGGAGGTAATATAGCACTAAGTAATGGTTTTAACATCCTTACTGAATTTTTAAGTTTGTTATTATAATGACCTTTTTTATGTATATAGGAAGTGTATTCTGTTACTGTTGCAACTACCGTTAAGTTTAATTTAGGGAATGATGGATGGTGTTATCCAGTATGCAATGGTTGCAGGAAGAAGACTGAAGAGATAGGTGTTTTTAAGTGTGTCATGTGTGGGTTTAATAATGAAAAACCTGGAATTAGGTTTGTATTTCTTTTAGTATTGTATATGTTAATGTATGTTGTATGGTTTTAATTAAAAAGGTCGATTTTGTTGTAGATATAAGTTGGAATTACAGGTCTGTGATGGAGATAATGGAGATAGTTATGCGAATTTCGTCATATGGGATCAAAACTGTATTAACTTGATTGGTGTATCAGCTGTTGAGTTAATGAATAAGATGATTGAGGTAGTATTGCTATGTTGATTTATTAATTTAACAAAATTTTATTGTTAATGGCTTTTTCTTTTCTTCTTAGGGTGGGGAGGATGATCCGAAATGTTTTCCAAAGGATCTAGATGTTATGCTGGGATGTACTCTTGCATTCAAGGTTAGAGTTCAACCAAAAAACAGATCTTCATCGGTCATGAAAGCTTCAAACAATCTTGAAACCATTGCTTTTATTAGAAGTAAACTTGAGTCAAAGATGGTAACTCATTTATATGATGCTTTAAGTTTAGATACCCTCCTGGAATAGTTACATCGAATTAAATCTTTTAATTACTCAATTTTTGATTCTTGATATGTAGATTAAAGACTTCAGCGCTGAAGCTACGTCTGATTCCAGTACTGAGGAAAATTCTAAGGGCAGAGACCAAATACAAAGGTGAAATAATTTGTCACTAATTGCTTTGTATGTAGTTTTTTATCATGTAATAAATATTTGTCTAAACGCACAGGGTAAACAGTCTTTTGATCTACCTGTATGTGACTCTAACAACCAAAATGAATCAATTCCCATTATTACTTACGAGTCTCAGACAGATGTGGTAAGACTCATTTAAATTTATGTTAGTCATTTATTTGCGATACTAAATAAATGATGTAATAACTGTTGCTTTGGAAATTATAGATTAATAAGGAGTCCAGTCCCACAGATATATGTGGTTCCAGGATGCAATCTATGACAGTTGGTTTGATAAAAAGTGGATCTCGTGGAAAAAATGTATGTGTACTTTAACCTATATTTATACTTCTCTGTTCACACTAATTTTCTAATGAGGTACTTTTATGGTAATTTTAGATTAAAGAGTCCAGTCCCACTGCAATATGTGGCTCCAGTACACAATCAAAAGCTACAAATCCGAGTAAAACTGGATTTCATGGAAATGAGGTATCTGTACTTCAACCAATTTTTATAGTTTTTAGTTGACACTAAATTTATGATATGCTATTTTTATGCAATTTACAGATTAAAGAGTTTGATCCTGTAGATCTAAGTCCTTGCAATACACAATCTAAAACACATGCTTCCATTAAAACTCCAAGTCATACAGGAAAGGTCTCTATAATTAAAATTGTTTGTATACTTTTTTCATTGCATTAAATTTCCCATTTTCTAAGCACTTTTTTTTAAATGGACAGATTAAAGAATCTAGGGGTAAGCCAAGTGTTAATAAAAATACCGAAGCTGACAATTGCATGGTAAGATAAGAAATGTAATTTTATTAAATATGAAATGTTTTATAACTAACAAAATGGATGTCATAGTAATACTTTTTTTATATGCTGCAGTTAACTATGAGTGGTTCAGCAGATCATGATCCTTATATTGATTTCTGTGTTACCCCTACAAAGGACTTGTTGCTGGACTTTGAAGTTGATTGCGACCACCTTGAAGATATACCAAGTGTAGAATTTTCGAGGTCCAAGACTAAGAAACGAATGAAACAGGAAAAACACTGATGTGGGCCACTGTTGTTTGTAATTAGACATATATATATATATATATATATATATATATATATATATATATATATATATATATATATATATATATATATATATATATAATATATATTAAATGTGGGTGGTAAATGGTAACTTGGATTTTGGAAACCATACCCATGTTAATGTTTTTTGTGGTGGACTTGGGTGTATTTTGTTGGAGTTGGCTATCAAGGATGCAAAATGGTTATAATTAATGTTGGGAGAACCAAAGGATATCACACATTATTATTACAATGTAAATATTTTTGGATATCTAATGTTATGGTAATTTTATTCTAAGAATCGTTATACATATATTTCGGGTTAAAGAGTTAAGTATTGATTATTGATTGTGATATGATACCAGTGCTGTTACAAGTTTAAATGTTATATGGACAAGAACCCAAATGGGATACTATTTGGTGTAAAAAGTACGTTGATTGCAAAATAGTATGCGAGTATGTTAATAGCTCATTAAAGATGTTTACAAAATTTACGTAATATTTTCAAACATATGATCAACACCGGACCATTAATTTTAATACTTAAGATGGAGCATTACGAGATCACAACGAGAAGCATAAGGATTCACTTAGGCAAATAGTATTCAATATATATAGCTAATAGTTCATTAAACATGTTCACAAAATATAGATAATGTTTTCAAACATATGATGAAGACCGGAACTAAATCTTTATCTCCATTACATGAATATACATGCTGAGGTCCCTATCAACACCAAGTTGGATCATAGTGCCTTCCTTGAATCCATTTTCATTGCAAAAGTCTTTTCATCCACAAGTTAAATAACATTAACTGTTATTTCTTCTAGACCATCTAATTTTGCAAGGCCAGCAATCACCTTTTGCATTCACCAATAAATAGCGCTTCCTCTGTTTAACCAAAGCTTTTCCAGCAAATTCAGAATCCAAGTACTGAAAGAAGTTTGAATTTTAATAAATTAGAACACATCAAACAAATTGATAATTTAAATAACCAAGTTTAAGAATCCATTACCAGTGAAGAAGATTTTGCATCATTTGAAGATAAGCATTTTGACATTGAATGGTAGAAGTCTGCAGGATCATAACCTCCATCATTTGAAGATTTTCCATCATTTGAAGATAAGGCTTCCGAATTGTTACTACTGACCAATTGTGAAGTATAATCAATCTCAATGGCTTCAGCAAAAAAAACCTTGAATAAAAATGTATCTTTGTCAACATAATTCACATGTATGGCTTTGTTTTCCTTCAGATTGTAGTATTGACATATCTCCAAGAGACCTTCATGTATTATAAAATCTCCATTCTCTAATTTCTGGATACCAACATCATGTTTCTTCTGACGCGGATCAATAAGTTTAAATTTGTTGATAGTCAATTCATGTCCCCAAAAAATAACAAAGGAGTCGTCTAGGCGAATGATTTTCTGCAACCAAGTTAAACATAAACAAATTATTTAAAGCAAATGTTTCAGATAATGGAATACAATGATTCGAAGTTTTAAATAGTACCTCAGATACCAATATCTCGGATTTAAAGCAAGTCATAAACCTTGAAGAAGACAAAGTGCGTTACGGCATAGGAACCATATTGGGTGTAGGATAATTTATTTCTTCCATGGGTAAACTGAAAATTCTAAACTGGAAATACCGGTTTCCACAGTAAAGGATTACTAACCAATAAAGATCATCCAACTTATAAAACTTTGCAAGTTCATTAGCTATCCGAAATTTGCGGTTTTCCATCAAAGAATCTTTAAATTCAACCATAATAAATTTTCTACCGGATCACGAAAATAGTTTGGGCCCATTAGCTTGTGTTTTCCCCAGTAAGCAAAGAAGGTTTCATCAAACTCTACGAATTCCTACAAACAATTACAAAAGCCAACAAAGATAGAATTTTCAGAAAACTAATAACTATACACAATGCAGTGGTTGAACATTTCATGAAAGATTGATTTTTTCCAGCAATCTAACAATAAAAGAAGCATTAAAAGTAAATGAAATCACAACTTTAAGACTTACCCATTGTGGATGAACCAAAGTCATTGAAGTCTGGAACCAGTTCTTGAAGGAGTAACATTTTGCAGAGTTATTTTCATTTTCCTGAGAGGTTGCCATTGAAGAGTTTGGATGGTGAAGTTCCAAAAAGCAAAAAGTTAACAATATATATAAATGCTGAAACGACACGAGGGGTTATCCAAATGGAGCGTTCTATCGTTACAGTTATTTTTTTTAATTCAAAAAAAACTATAGAAATGAAAGCTTAATTAATGGATGTAGACATTTACATCAAGTACGTTCTAGAAAAGCATTTAGAAGTCGAACTGCCTCCATACCATGCAATCAATCATTTCTATAATAAAGGATTTCATAAAATAAAATTAATTTAATAATTAAATTATTTTTGGCGCGCATTATTCATGGACCGTGAACAAAAAGCTTTTTTAGGAAGAACTGTTTCAAAGCTTTAGACATCAGAAAAACTAATACACATAGCAGCAGGCAATGCAAGGGATCAAGTAGCCAACCAGTCAAGTAAATGAAGTGTGAGGTAACTTGGATTAAATGCTATTTTTAATGTTTGGTTCTTGTACATATTAGACATCTACCCTGTCTTTATTCCATCTTGGAATTAATTTTTCAACATTAATGTTATGTCAATGTGTTTGTGTATTGGGAAAAATTTTAAAGTTGTCTATGTACACCATTAATGACTTTATCTTTAACAGATTAATGTGAATGTGGAAATTGCTTTTGTTTCAGTTCCAACTTTTATTGCCATAGTAACCAATATGAGTGATCCGAAGGTGCTATCAAATCTAGGTTGTGCAAATGCAAGACTAAAGAGAATGTTAGTGCTAAAAGAAAAGAAAATGAAGTGTGCACAAAAGACTCAAAGTCTCCTACTTGACCAGGAACAACGCAAGAAAAGGAATTTCACACCATTATGTGATATAACAATGAATGCTTTCCTCAATCAAGATACTCCAACACATAATGATATAGGTGGCTATTATAAAGGTCAACCACCACAGAGAAGGACTAACGAAATGAACCATAGATTATTTCATCAGACTTCTCATCGTCAAAATTTATTTTGAAAGTTTGAGGTTGCTGGATCCATAGGTCAATCATCTTTCCAAAGAGTACTAAATGATACTACAATATGTCCAAGTACAACTACTCCAATCGAAAATATGGGTACAGGTAGTAGTTTCTAAATTTCTGCGCATATGACTATACATTCTAAATTAAATTTTATACTTTCTTATTTACTAAAGAAGTATCTATTGACAAAATAACAACATCATTTTAGACATAGGAGAAAGTGTTTCATATTCAGCAGCTAACACTAATGAGGAAATGGAAGATCAAAGTATAGAACAAGATGACGAAATTCCACAAAACATAGTTCCAAGATAAGATTGTATTTCATAGTTATAGTTTCTACTAAATGTATATTGAATTCTATTTACTGACCATATATTTAATTATGCACAATGTATGCAGACATTGATGATCCACTATTCATATGTAAGGAATGTAATGTCTATATGTGGTACGAGGAAAGGATTAACAAGAACAGAAGGTCCAGCAATCCGGCATTTCATATGTGTTGTGGTAATGGTATAGTTCAATTACCAACTCTAAAGGACCCACCAATTGTTTTGCAACGTCTTTTGTTTGATAATGAATCAAAAGAGAGCAAGAACTATCAAAATCACATTAGAACATACAATATGATGTTTGCGTTTACATCTCCCGGAGCAAAAGTCGATACCACTTTCAACAATGGAAAAGGGCCACCTAATTTACGAATTTAAGGTCAATCTTGTCATAGAATAGGAAGCCTCTTACCAATCCCTGGAGGACTTCCAAAGTTTGCCTAACTTTATATTTACGACACTGAAAATGAACTTCAAAACAGAATGGAATCTTTAAGGCACATGAATGTTTCCTCTATTCAATGTTAATCAAATAGAACAATTGGTTATTTAACCAGTTAACCTTTGCAGGAATCAAAACAGGATTGATTCGGAAATTGTCAGCAAATTAAAGATGATGCTAGACGAATTCAATGTTCATGCAAAATGTTTTAGAATGGCAAGAGATAAATATAGAGACCAACCATTTGATGACTTGAAATTGCGACTTATTGCAGATAGGACAAAAGATGGAAGGATATATAATATCCCCAATGTTTCAGAAGTTGCGGCCCTTATAGTTGGTGATGTAGTTCAGGGAGAGACATCATAATGGAAAAGCAGTCTGGGAAGTTGCAAAGAATAAATGAATTGCACACTAGCTATTTAGAATTTCAATATCCTTTACTCTTCCCATATGGGGAAGATGGTTATAGACATGATGTCAATCATCGAGAGAAACTAGGATTCAACAACAAAAGGAACAGACTCACAATTAGGGAATGGTTTTGTTTTAGACTACAAACGAGACAATCTGAAACACAAACTTTGCTTAGATCTAGTTGACTTTTTCAACAATTCATAGTTGATGGATATACAATGATGGAGTCTGAAAGATTGTCATTTATTAAATATAATCAATCGAAGTTAAGGGTTGATAAATACAATAACCTATGTCAGGCTTCCACCAGCTCACAAACTCAAGGATCACAACAGGTAAAGAGGGTTGTTCTTCCGTCATCTTTTATTGGTAGTCGCAGATTCATGGACCAACTATATTTTGATGGAATGACTATTTGTAGTTATATGGGATTCCCAGACCTTTTTATAACTTTCACATGCAATCCTAAATGGCCAGAAATAACCAGACTACTTGCTAAGCTAAAGCTATCTCCAACAGACCGTCTTGATATAGTTTCAAGGGTCTTCAAAATTAAGTTTGAACAACTTTTGACAGACTTAACTAAGAATCATATACTAGGCAAAACCATTGCATGTAAGTCATCCCTTTTTGTAATCATTGTTCTCTAATATGGTTTCTATCAAATCAGTTTGGATTGTTTTGTTTTGTCAATAAATGTCTTTTTCTTCATTTGCAGTCATATATACCATAGAATTTCAGAAGCGTGGTCTACCTCATGCACACCTATTGATTTTTTTGCATCCCAATAGCAAATACCCAACTCTTGATGATATTGATAAGGTAATATCTGCAAAAATCTCTTATCCAATAAGTAATCCTGAATTGCATAAATGTGTTAAGATCATATGATTCATGGACCTTGTGGAATGTCAAACAAATCTCTGCCTTGCATGAAAAACGGAAAATGCTCACGCCTATTTCCAAAAAAATTTCGAAGGACAACTACCATATCAGAAGATGGTTTTCCTCATTATTGTAGAAGGAACGATTCATTAATATTAACCAAGAATGGGGTTTGTCTAGACAATTGGTCTGTGGTTCCTTACAATTCACAATTATTGTTGAAGTACCAAGCACATATAAATATTGAATGGTGTAATTGTAGCACTTCCATCAAGTACTTATTCAAATATATCAACAAGGGTTACGATAGAATAACGACTGCTATAGTTCCCGAGAAAAATGAATTCTTTTTGAACAAAGAACCAATAAATGAAATCAAGCAATATCTTGATTGCAAATATGTATCTCCTTGTGAAGCATGTTGGAGAATATTTTCGTTTCCAATTCATGGACGAAATTCAGCAGTAGAAAGATTGTTTTTCCATCTTCCTGGAGAACAGGCAGTATACTTTAAAGATGATGACGTGATTGATGATATCATGGGAAAGACAACAGTTTCGGAATCAATGTTTATAGGTTGGATGGAATGTAATAAGAAATACGCAGAAGCCAGGGAATTAACATATGCTGAATTTGTTTCTAAGTTTGTATATGTCAAGAAAGATAGATGTTGGAAACCAAGGAAAATGGAGAATACTATTGGAATACTGATTTGGGTTCCTCCAAGTATTGGTGAAGTATTTTATCTTAGAAAAATGCTAACCCATGTAAGAGGACCAACATCCTACATTGATATCAGAACAATTAACAATGTAATATATTCTACTTTTAGAGAAGCTTGCTTAGCTTTGGGAATATTAGCAGATGATACAGAATATGTTGAAGCTATAAAAGAAGAAAAGGATTGGGGTTCCAGACATTATCTAAGAAAATTATTTGTCACTATCATGTTGTCAAATAGTGTTAGTCGACTAGAAGACCTATGCAACAAGACATGGGAGTGGTTAGCAGATGGAATTCTCTACCGAAAGAGAATAATAGCAGGAATTCCAGGTTAGCTCCAATAAATTGTATTCATAAATATATAATGCAAAATTAAACGTCTTAAATGTTTTTGTGTGCAGAACTGAATCTTACTCCAGAAGTAATCCAAAATCTAACCTTGATTGAGATTGAAAAGATCTTGGAGTCTAATAGAAGCAGTTTAAAGTTCTTCCCAACAATGCCATACCCAAATGGATTCGTTACCCAAAATTGTGGAAATAGATTGGTATATGCAGAACTTGACTATAACACTGCTGACCAATGACATTTATTCCAATCAAATTTCAAATCCATGACAAGTTAAGTATTATTATCGTTTTTTGTACTTGAATACTAAATCGAATTACATTATGCAATCAGTTTGAATAACCATTCAATTACAGGTGAACAAAAAAATATTTTTCAAATGATCAAGCAAGCAGTTGTTAATAAACAATGAGGTGTATTCTTCTTGTATGGGTATGGTGGAACTGGCAAAACGTTCATGTGGAAGACGCTTTCAGCAGCAGTTCGTTTCGAAGGTAAAATTGTACTCACAGTAGGTTCAAGTGGAATAGCTTCCCTACTATTGCCAGGGGGAAGAACAACACATTCTAAATTCAAGATACCGGTTCCAACACTAGAACATTCTATGTGTAACATTTCACAAGGATCCAAAACGTCAGAGTTGTTAAAGAAAGCAGAACTAATTATTTGGGATGAAGCTCCTATGGCACACAAATTTTGTTTTGAAGCTCTGGATAGAACTCGAAATGACATAATGAACGGTATTACAAAAGAAGGTTCAGTTTTTGGAGGAAAAGTCATAGTATTTGGAGGAGACTTTAGGCAAATATTACCTATTATACCAGGAGGGTCAAGATCAGATATTGTCAACGCCACAATTAATTCATCTTATATATGGGATCACTGTGAAGTTTTAAAACTGACAAAAAACATGCGTCTATTACAAGAAGGCCTACAATCAAGTACTGCATCAGAGATTCAAGAATTCTCAGATTGGATTGTTCAAATTGGTGATGGTAAGTTACAAGAACCTAATGACGGTTTAGTTGAAATTGAAATACCTGAAGAATTCCTAATTTTAGAGTTCAATGATCCTATAGAAGTAATTGTGTCTGCCATTTACCCAAATTTGATACAAAACCATATAGACGAGTCCTATCTACAGTGTAGGGCAATATTGGCAAGTAGGATTGAGACAGTCAATGAAATCAATTAATGCATGTTATCACTAATTCCAGGTATATTAGTCTACACCCTTAAACTGATGATTATAATTTGGAAATTTAGTGTGACTAATGTTATTACTAATACAGGGGAGGAGAAGGAGTATCTCAGCTGTGATTCAGTTGATGAAACAGAATTTGCTACAAATGATAGCTACAACACTATAACTTCTGAATTCCTAAATTCTCTCTCTACATCTGGCCTTCCTAACCATAAAATCAAACTGAAGATTGGAGCACCAATAATGCTTTTGAGGAACTTGGATCAAGCAGAAGGTTTGTGCAAAAGAAGCAGATTAATAATAACAAGACTTGCAAACCATGTTATTGGAGCTAAGATGATTACAGGTAATAAAGATAATCAAGACATTTATATTCCACGAATGTCAATGTCCCCTTCACAATCCCCATGACCATTTAAGCTAATCAGAAAACAATTTCCTATCATGCTATCATATGCAATGATAATAAACAAATCTCAAGGTCAATCTCTACGTTTTGTTGGATTGTATTTACCGACACCGGTATTTAGTCACAGTTAGCTATATGTTGCAGTCTCTCGAGTTCAAAGTAAATCTGGATTAAAAATCCTAATCCATGATAAGGACAACAAACCTTCGAATACAACAACTAATGTTGTATACAAAGAAGTGTTCCAAAATGTATAGTTGTTCTTAAGACAAAACTTTTTCTTACTATTTACTAAACATTTTGTACAAGATTGCCAAAGAAATTATTAGAAAAATATATATTACTCTATTCTGATTCCATACAAAGAAGTTCGATCTATTATTTAAGTTTTTAGGTGATACCAAAATACATTACCAAAGATGCGAAAAAATTCTTACCTTTGTGCATAGAAAGAACCATTGCAATAAGCTTATCAAGATCTACCCATGATAAAACCTGGAAATCCCAATTGCAAACAATCATACATGTATCTTCGCAAGCTTAACTGCAAAAATGAAAAATGTTCAATAAATTTCGAAAAAAAAAACATCCAGATCCGACTAATATGGTTTGTAGAGCAATTGATCAATATGAGATTAAAAAAAGAATAACCAATTCAACGTTATTGAGGCCACAAGAACTCACCAAAACAGATATCAATCTCCTTCCATTGTTCCAACTTTTCAATTGTTCCCAAAAGCTTACAATTTCCCCTATATGAACCCGTGACCAATGACTACTTTAGAATCTTTTCAAATTGACCATTATTTTGTCCTATTGCACCACACATGACAATGCATTTAAATTGAAACTAACAAACGTACCTAACTTATATTGAAGTTTGATAACAACGCCACCAAAATTCATTTTTGCACCATTACGATAAAATTTATTATATTCTGTTTTTTTTCCAATTCCAGTTTTTATTGACAGCCATACATCTTCCAGTATGTTTTGTTTCACGATCACCACATTGGGAGTACATCAACTTAGAACCCAATCCAAATTTTCACTAACCACACCACCACAAATCTTAGGTACAAATATATCATTAGCCATGACTATAATATCTGTACACAACAAGATCATCGCACTTAATTATTTGATTAACACTAAGATTAAACAATTTTCGTTATTAATCAATTATTGCAGTTAAATATTTTCATCATATTCCTACAAAACTTTGGTTTATTAATTAATTTTGGGATTAATTCTCTTTTTAATAAATTTTCTATGTAACTTGTGCTCTATTAATAAATTTTATATAACATCCAAAATTATACGAAAATACACATTACTTTAATTAGTACAGCTGAATTTATTATTTAAAATGTTACATTCATGTAATTTAGTGCCCACGTTAATATACCAACAAAAATTAAACAATTCTATACCAGATAATTTATTACTTTAATTACTACATTAAAACCACGTCAACCATTTTAAGTAATAAAATATTATTACGTATAGTCTCAATCAATATCTAAAACATTTTAACGATGTTTAATATCAACCTGGACTACTTGGTCAAATATCAACGTCGACTACTTGGTCAAATATCATCATTCAACAAAATAACAATCCAAAGTTAAACACGAGTTCACAAAACAGACATTGTCCTTGCAAAAAGTTAAATTAACCAACACACCTAAACCTTTACAACATGGATGATATTTTTCTTATCATCGTCTATTACAAACTTTATGCCATCACCAGCAGCTAAGCCATTGTCCTTGTAAAACGTCTTCCATCCACACGTCAGATAGCATTCAAAATTGATCCTTCCAGTCCAACGAATTGAACAAGGCCAATATATAGCAATTTCATTTGTCAGCAAATAGCTCTTGCAACTTTTATCCAAAAATTGTCAAACAAAATTGGAATTCAGATACTACAAACAAAATTGCTCTATTAAACACCAATTCCATAACAATACAACTATAAGAAATATACAACCATAAACATAAAATATACCAAACATGAACTTTGAACATCATAACGAGTTAAGTATTTCACCAGTCCATCATCACTAATAGGTGACGCATTATGAGCAATAGCGCTAACACCAGCATTATCAAGAATGGCACTACCATCAGGTTCATTAACAACACCATGTTGTATATCATTTTCACTCGTCGAATCCCTACAATACACAATTTCTACTCCTTCAGGGGAGAAAATCTTATGGATAAATTGATTTTTTCCTACATAACTCAAATGTAAGAAAAACCATTTCTTGAACCCATAGTACTTCAGAAATTCCGCCAACCCAAACAATACAATAGTGCCTACATCTGTTGTATCCACAAACAGCTCAAACTTTTTCCTAAGAGGATCATAAAGTTCAACTTTACGATCAAGTTTTAGTTCATCCTGAGAAAACATCTGAAATTCGTCTAGGAGAAGAATGTATGGCTGTTAACAAGCAATACAAGTTAATCAACAATTAGTAAATATAGATAAACCTGCACAAAATTAATCAAACTATGTAAGGATTACAAGACTTTATCGTCGACGGTAGCAACTTCACTCTAAAACATTGAAAAAATCTTGGTGAACCAAAAGGGTCATACGTCATCCCAGTCCTTGACTGCCCTACCACAGGATACTCAACTTCCTTCCAATATGAGTCGAAAACTCTTAACCGAAAGTACCTATCTCCACAAAACAGAGTGCACACGTAACACATGAATCGCAGATTATAGAACCCTAATATCTGAAAAACACCACATTATTTCCTCTTTGCGACCATATTTTCATCAAACTTAATGTTAAGCACATTTCCCGCAGGATCACAAAAATAGTTCGTCCCTATTACTAATGATTTACCCCATTCCAAGAAGAAGCCTTCATCAAACACTAAAAAATCTTGGCAAAAACAGAAACGGAAAGGAATGCGTTCAATAATTTTTGTTTTTAAGAAATTTCCTACTCTCAAACAAAATCACATTAAAAACAACTGCTTTCAAACCAAATCACATTAAAAAGGAAAAAAAACAAAAAAAATAGACAATTGCATTAACACTAACCTTAGAAGGATCCAAGAACATGACCGAGTTCTGGTAAAAATTTTTGAAACTCAAACGTTTGGAAGCTGACATTTTCCCTTCTGCCCAAACGAAACCCAAACCTATGGACTCTGAACGATTTTCTTTTGTTCTGCTTTCCAAAAACCAAACAATACACTTAATAAAGCGTTTCTCTCCTCTTTTACTCCAACGTTTCCTTTCGTCCTTTAATCAAATCGAGACGCCACATATAACAAAACGCCACATATTTCGAAAACATAAACAATAAACATAAGAACTTACTGCCAAAATCAGATTCTCCAAATCGAATCTTAAACATAATCATACTACTTCTGCTGTGAAAAAATTACTATATTATAATAATATTTTCCCTTTTGAATTAAATTTATTACCTAAAAACCAATATCTATAATTAAAATTTCTATTAATCAAAAAATTCCATATATACTTACATAAAACATAAATAAATGTGAAATCCAAAACCAAAAACACAAAGAAAAGAAAAATGACCCGTGCGTACGCACGGGTCTCAACCTAGTTTTAACAAAAATTGGGACTAAATTGAATGAAAATAATGAATATAGGGACTAAATTGAATAAAAAATAATAATACTACCACAAATTGACATGTGGCACTAGTATTGACACGTGACACAATTGTGACTTGATACATGGATAATTTTTTTGAAATTAAAAAAATTAAAAAATTAAAAAAATTAAAAAAAATACTTTTAAAAAAATTAAAAAAAATCAAAAGAACCAAGAGTTGACACGTGGCATGTACTGTTCAAAAACGTTAACTATTTAAACACCGTTAGTGGAAAGGATCAAATTGACCACAATTTGATGAAAATGAGGACCTAATTGAACACAAAACGAAAATGGGACCAAATTGAATAAAAATAACAAAAATAGGGATCAATTGTATATTTTAAAAACTATTTTATTTTTTAAATATTTTATTTGGTAAGACAGTTTAAATTTAATGAATTATTGTTTAGGTTGATGATAAATCATTTTAACTATTAAAAATATTAATGTTGATGATTTTTCTAATCAATCTAGGTTGATGACAAATTTTTGTCGAAGTTTATTAAGATTTTTGTTTAACTACTAGTAACAAATATGTTTCTTGATTGTTATCGGTCAAATAAATGAAATTCATCATAGTTATTCAGCTTGAGATCTCGGTTAAGCTTATTTTTACAATTTTTTTAATAAAAAACGGGTTATTTTTACAACTTTATTGGTTGGGCGTTTTTTTTTTTGTTTAATTCTTATATTAATGTTGATAGGAAATTTTCTCCAATTGACATTATAAAAAATACAATCTTAGTTAATGCTAATTGAAAGTTTACTCGTAGTGTATCAAAAAAAGTCTAACAAATTGATGACAAAAAGTAACATTAGTTTTGATGATAAAAAAAATAATCATTGCAGACATAAAAAAAATAACTATCATAGTTCTCAAATTAAAAAAACTCTAGTTCATATCTTTTTTCTATATTTTCTTTGTTTCAAATGTCACTACTATATATTATTATACTACTATATATTGTTATACATGTATAAAAAATTTTAAACAATTTCAACACCAACTTAGAATATTGTTTAATATTTGAAATAAGGACAAATTTCAATTTTAGATCAAAGTTTAGGAACTCAAATCATATTTAACTTATAAATTAAATATAAAAACTGATAATCACCTTATATTTTTATTAAACATTCACGTATAATCTCTTGATAAGAAGAGAAAAAGAAAAAAGTTTTTAAAAAAAAAAATAGCTTAAGTGAATATATTTTCACGTAAGCGAAAAGTAGCTCATTTCCGAAATTTCCTTCGTTGGAGCAAAAATTTCCTGGCTTGAGTGAAAGTTTGACTGAATCAAGGGATGAGTGGTAGTGTTAGTTTCTTTTTTAAAAAAAATATCTTTCATTTGAGAAAAAATAAGGATTAAATCTTTATTCTATTTTCAGTAAAGTAAAATCTTCCGATTAAACGAAAATATAAAAAATCCAATGTTATACAACAGAAAAAAGAAGTTTTTAAGGTTTTATTTAAAGCCAATTTAACAAATACAACTTCCAAACAATTTATAATGATTAATATACATAAATGCTGAAAGGATATTTAAAACAGTTATTTTTGTTATTCTATTTCGGTTTCGGACAAAATATATAAAATCGAGACAAAAAGAAAAGTTAACTTTTGACATAAGTTGAAAATTGAAACATATCCAAATGCTACTACTTCAGTTTTTAGACTAACTGAGACCTAATAATCATTAAAAGTTAAAAAAAAAAAAGAAAAAAAAAACAGAATTAATCCTTCTATCTCAGGTCTAGTTGCAACCGGGGAAAAAAAAAACTGTCACATACAATCTCAATTGTAAAATAATCGAAGCCTTAAGTTATTAAAATTTAAAAAAAAACGAATAATCGAGTCATACAATATTTTTTTTTTCATTTCCCGCTTTTTCTCTTTCTCACATTTGTCAACACAATTAGGCAAACCTTTATCTACAATAGGTTTCGTCAATATAAGTGTAGGATCAGTAAACCCCAACAGTTATCAGTTAGAACATGTTGGTACACAAAGTTATTCTACTGGATTCATACCCAGAGAATCCCCAACAAATGTCACTTTTACAGATAATCAATATACAACACAGGGAAAGAGGCTCCCAATAGAACCAAATTTCCCATTGCCAAATCTTTTATTAAACATAGGTGGAATTGACCCTCAATTATTACCAACATACATTGAACAATGGACTGCTACTGTAATCCGTGATTATGGTATCCATTACGAAAAAGAAGTTCAGTCTTCACAAGACATGATTGCCAAAGGTGAAACCTACTTAGGTGATATAGCCAGAGCATGTTGGGAATCTTTTAAAAAAAATTACCCAACAGAAATAAATACATTAGTGATCGAACCAGGTCCTAACATTTATAATTTCTGCTCTCTAATACAAAGATTACTCACCTCACAATCTGCAAATGATGGGAATACACTCAGACAACAAATTTATTTAGGACATCTAGAAAGGTTGTCTATAACATATTTTGGAAAAATTAAAGAATTTTTACAAGATTATCTCATGTATGCCTCCATAGCCGGATGTTTTCATGATATAAGTGTTGGAGAAAAAATGTTTCTCAAACTTCCAGGAAAATTAGGCCAGAAAATCAGAGAATCCTGGAAAAATGATGAGGTAACTCCCATGTTAAATAACCTAGTAAATGTGTTTGCCATAAATGTCCTTCATTTCTTCTTGTGAAGGCTTGGGCTGGTAAGAATTGTGTACCATAAGAGCTAATGGCTTCTTCTAATGGTCTATAGGGTTGGGCAAAATAAATCAAACTGCACTGCACTACCAAAAACTGCACTGAACTAAAAATCTGTTCGCATGAACTGCACTGAACTGGAAAACAATTCAGATGAACTGAACTGAATTGTTATTCTTAAAAATAAACTGGACTGAACTGCACTGCACTGAACTAAACTGCACTATAATATAAACTGAACTGAACTATTATAAACTGAACTGTTTTATGAACTGCACTACGTCAGAACTAAACTGCACTATTTTTGGACTGAACTACACTAATTTTTAACTTAACTACACTGTTTTTGAACCATTTTTGAACCGAATTGCATTGATTTTTAATAAACCTCACTCCTTTTGAACTGAATTGTACTATTTTTGAACCGGATTGCATTGATTTTGAATTGAATTGCATTATTTTTGAACTGAATTACACTATTTTGAATCGAATTGCACTAATTACATATAATTGTACTACGCAATAATAATCTAAAGTTTATAATTTGAAAATGCTTAGAAAATAATACTTGAAATATGCATCATACTTCAATACACCAATTAACATTTTTATAATTTTTTTATTTATATTAAAGTTTTTCGTAACTTAAAATGTAATTAAAATATTAAAATTAATATAATAAATATAAATATCGGTATTAACTTATTTTTTATATTTTAAAATTTTATGTAATATTACTTTTTAGTTTTACAAATTATGTTGCGTAAATTTTTTTAAAAGGATTTATTTTAGAAAATTCTCAAAATTAATATTTTTTTTAACATTTGTATTCATTAATATTTGTGTGAAAAATGTTATAGAAATTTTATGAAGTTCTAAAATTAATATTTTAAGAATTTTTTAAAATAAATTCTCTTTAAAAAAGTTGATGCCACATAATAAATATTTTAAAACTAAAAAATAATATTACATAAGATTTAAAAAAAAATAAGTTAGTACCAATATTTATATTTATTATACTAATTTCAATATTTAATTTACAAAAAACTTTAATATAAATAAAAAATTATAAAAATGTTAGCTGTCACAGAATTTAATTTTTAAAAATAACTTCTGTAAAATCATAACATAAAACTAACATTACATAGTAAAATTCATTCAAAATAAAATAAGATATTGAATTAATTTATAATTTTTTTTAATAAATTAATTATAAATATTTTATATTTTTCTCAAAGAAAGAGTAAAGAAAAAAATTAAGACAAGATAAAATAAATATTTCAATATGAAAGAGAAAAAATAGAAGGTAAGATATAAAATACATAAGTCCAATTCTTATCCTAATACTAATATTTTATTTGAGGTATTTTGCTCTTTCAATCTACTATAGTTCAATAGTTAACTTAGTTAACTTAGTTAACTTAACATAAGTTTAGTTTCTTAAAACTGAACTATTTTATAGTACAGTTCAATTATTATTATGAATAGTTTAGTATATTTTAGTTTAATATAGTACAATTAACTATAGTTTAGTATAGTTTAGTAAATTATGCCCAACCCTAGGTCTAGTGTTTATTCTATATATAGAAGAAATATGGTTACTTATTCTTCCTATGAAGGTTATGTCTAAATGTAGATTTTCACCCATCCAATTGGATCCAAAACCTATCGTTTGTACTTCTAAGTTTATGTGATTTATAAAATCTTGTAAAGTTAATGTAAAATTTGGAGCAAGATAAATAAGGAAAAAATGTTGATTTAAATCTACTTCTAAAATCTCTATTACATTTTGTGAATCATTATTCTGAAATCTTGAATCGTGTAGAACTATCAAAGCTCTAGCTCCGATCATATGTCTGAAAATTGTAATACATATATTTAGAAAAACGGCGTGCCTACAATGCATGAGTAAAACAAAAACTATCAACTTATCAAAGAATTTTTGTACTGATATAGATTCTGCAGAGAACACAAGTTACGGGAACAACTTTTCCTTTTATATTCTTTATTTAAAAACTATTTCTTTTACGCATATTTAAAACAAAATAATCCTATAATCTTAGGAATGAAAACATTAAAAATAATACACATCGGGAATAAAAGGATTAAAAATAACATATACAACAATTAGAAGAGATTAAAATAATATTTATAAAGATTAAAATGATTAATAAAAAATAAAAAATAAGTTTCATATACTTATAAAGACTTAATAAATAGATAATAATCGGAAGCAGTTATAGTACAATTTGGTTTTGTTAAGTTTATATCTCGCCCACTACTAGAAAATATCAAATTATTTATAAATAATTATCTACGGAATAAAATTTATATGTAAATTATTATTATCTACGGATCGTAGTAGTAGAAAATGATTTTATTGACATAAGAGAGAAAAAACGGAATCAGATATTTTACCTATGAATGTAAGGTACGTGGGAAAACTTATGCAATGAGTAATATCATTTGATCCGTAGATAAAATAAAAATTAAAAAAAATTTAAAATTGAATATATAATTTTAAATAAAACATCCCAATAAAACTCGTTCCATAAAGATTAGGGAAGCAAATTCTTTTAACTCTGAAAATGTTTCCTTACGAAAACCCTTGAACCAAATCCTCCTTTCATGAACCCTTTCCGGACAACCACTGTTGCGGCCCCTTTGTTTACCTTACCCGCGTTGGAACCTAGACGATGCCTTGATCTCCGGCGACGATGACAGAAATTTTGCTCTCTTCCTCTTCCCCTATCTCCACCATCTCCGATCCCCTCACCTTTTCACCGACGACGAAGTTAGGGATTGTCTTCCCTGTCGTCTCAAATGCTTGGCGATTACGATAGTAGCGACAACGAGGAGGCGAGTGGCCGCCCATTTTCGTCGCCTAGTTCAGAAACGTTTAGATTATTGGTTCTGGTTGCTTCTCAGAACATTCTCTCTTGCCGGTCTTATTTTGTTCTTCATGCAACATCATCATCGTGAATCGCATACAACGCCCCTTTCTGGTAAAACAACGTCACACCCTTCCTTCTCGTCTTTTCAACAATTAATTGGTCTTTTTGAAAGGTTCCTATTTTTTGTATTATCTTAGTGTTTTATTTGCATTAACATTAGTAGTCACGTGAAGATGTTAATTTTTGTTTGAATATTTTCTTAATAAAACCTTTCATTGTCAAATTTAATGGTTAATTTTAGATGTCTTTCATATGTTACAATCACCTTTTTCTATTTGTCGTTCTGCTGAAGCTTAACCTAAGTCTAGATAGATCTTTGATACTAAGGAAACAATGTAGTAGTTGAGGAAGATTTGTTACTTGATTATTCAATATGAATTAGGATTTAGCACGAATTGATGCAGTGCGATGACGATACAAAGGGTTTCATGGACTGTCTATATCAGCACCACTGATCCAGATAAAACAAAATTCGTTGGATCCCTGTGCATACCACATGATTTTAATAAAGCAAATCAATAGATTGGCAAAAGTGGCTCCCTGTTCCTCCAGTTTAACTCAATTCCAACTTTCCAATCTCTATAAAACTAGTTTACACTGTTAATGCATGATCTGATATGAAAGATGATTAAACTTTAAAGAATTTGGTCTTAAATTAATTTTAATTATTATTACAGGGGCACTCTGGGCATCTGGAATTGGAGCATCACTTGTGACTTATTCATGCAAAAAGTCGCCAATGAAGACTAGCCTCAGCTCATCCATGCCAGGTACATATATCTTTCTAAGAAAAGTTTAACTTAATAATAAAACAAATTTAATCCATGCCCCATGTGAATAATGTTGTAATAATATTGTAAATGTAATTAATGAATGATATGGTTTCGTAGGATGCATGCTCAGACGCTAACTTTATCAGTGTTGTCTGGTGCAGCTACTTACCCTTATAATGAGAAATGTTCTCTTCATCAAATTTGCGTGTGTTTGTTTTTAGAAGTTTTATGAGATGTCTAATGCCAAGATTACCTATGCCAAGATTACATACGGATATTCTGTCGTCGGCAATTCGTGGATAATTTTTGATTACCCACAGACTTTTGCTGTTACCCATGAATTTTTGTCGTAGATAAATACAGTTTTTTTTAGTGGCCGTTAATTTCTATTAAACATATAATTTTTTTTATTTCAAATTAATTGATGTTTTAGTACCTTAAAAGATCATGTTTTTAGTGTATAATAAGATACGTAAACTTCTACTTTTGTTTTCATGCTTAATCTTAATACTTTAAATATAAAATTAAATAAATACTATTTTTCTAAGATGAATTTCAAAGATGTTGTACAGTATCTAAAGTCAATAGTTATGAGACATGAAACCCTTTGGGTTAAGTTTATCTATCTCATTTTAACACAAATCAGCATAAATGAAAATGATAGATAATCATAGATAAGCTAGATGGGAGGATATCAAGAATGACGATACCAGTATC